>NC_141612.1:55452323-55762047 GCF_047967505.1 Dipteris shenzhenensis
AAAGCCTTCTAGGCTATTTCCCACATTTATTGCCATATGAAGCCTTGTAAAGCCTTTTGGGCTATTTCCCACACTTATTGTATCAAGGGTTGTATATTGTACTTTACTTGTATGTATCTAAATTCTTCATTATCTTTTCTTGTAGGACTATGGAGCAATCAACTAATGTGGTGGCTATCCTAAATGACTCTGAGATTAGAGAATGGGTTTCTGATGTCACTTTGAATTTCAAAGGAAAGGAATATAGCCCCAATGGCTTTTGTAGGTGGACTCAATATCACATGGGCAGAAGAGCTTGGTTTCTTCATCAAAAGGAAAAGAGACTCTTTCTACTTATGTCAAAAAGGGAGTTCAATGGTGTTGAAGATCCATGGGATGCTACTTTCTTCAAAAAAGATATGACTTCAAGCCTTGTGGTAGGCATAATGATAGAGCCAAAAGAGACCTTTGTGGATATTTTTACAAAGATTTTAGATCTTGAAGTTGGCAGTATTCATATTGTTGTGTCAAGGAGAGACTCAAAGACCTTTGTGATGCCTCCTCCTCAACCATCAAAGTTTCCAGAGCTACAAAGTGCATTGGAGACTCTTTCATATACTTGGGAGCAATTTCCTAGTGTGGTGGCAAAAAGGATGCATGCAAAGATAATGTTTGAGTACTTTCAGGATGCACAATATGCTCCTCATATTCAAGGATCTTCACATGAAGGAGATCAAAAAGCTCAGACTTCGATGCAGGGACAAGAAGAATAGGCACACTGTCACAAACGTGTAGAACATGAGCGCAAACTTCTAGAGCAAGAAATGGTGGATGTAACTAAGGATGATGAAACACAAGCCTTGAGTGCACGGGAATTAAAAAAAATTGAAGAAGATCAAGGTCGATCCACTGTAGTTATGCTAGAAGCTCTTGCTAGCAAACCACGACGTGAAATGCAAAAGGCTAGTACTGCAAGAGCCACGGTTCCAAGCAGTAAAAAAAGACATCGTCCCACTGTAGAGAGAGATAATGTGGATGAAAAATGGTTGAAAGAAGAGAAAGATGAAGAAGACTCAGAACCCGAGGCTGAAGATGATCTAGATGAACTCACATCAATCAAAAATCTTAATCTGTGTCTTAATGAAGCAGTTACAGATGATGATGTGGGATATATCTGGGATCAAAGGACGTGGTTTGTGAATGCCAAAGATGTGGAAGCTACGGCTCCCTTTACTAATAGCTGAAGCCTTGATATATCCTATGCAATGCAAATATACGAGGCTTTGAGAGATGGTAAGAAACCTGTGGCAAGCAATGTGGTCTTGCGCCCAATAATGTTTTGTCCAACCAAAAATAGTTTTCTGGATCAAATAACATTTACAGGGCCTACACATTTCGAGGAAACCTTCATTCGATTCTTTAAAGACACTCTTAAAAATATTCCACATGAACAAGGCGAAGAGGTACAAGGTGAGAATATGCTAAAGGAAGCAAAGAAGGAATTTCTCCTTCATTGCAGATTCCAGCCCATTGATGGTCAACATTGGGCTTATGCTTGTAATCAGATCGCAAGGGAAGCAAAGGAGGTCAAAAGACTCACTCCAAAACAATTTGCAAAGATAAGTTCATTCAATTATTATCCTGCAACAATCTGTATATTCAAGCATGAGAGCAAGTATTTGATTGAGTCCGAAAGACTTAATTATTATGTCCATGGAAAGCATAAGATATCCTCAACATCAGAGGTCTTACAGAAGGCAAGGGTTATATGGACAACATTTGGTTCTCCAAATCCTGATTTGAAGCGAAAGGTCACAAAAGCAGACGCCGACACACTCACGAACTTCTATACTTCTTTGAGTGCAGTTGTGCCTAGGGGAACTCAAGAGAGAGAAGAAAGTATGACAAGCCTCAAGGTGGTGAGGGACAGATATGCCGACTACACTTCTATCATATTTCATCCTGTTGAAGTGTTCAATGAGATTCTTGAAACGTGCATTGCTTGTGAGCGTGGACAGTTGACCTATGAAGCTCCTTTGTTTATCTCCGAAAGTCATGGATAAAAAGGAGTTGATGGCAAGGATGTGGAGGCCTATAAAGTACTTACTTGACAAGTATGCATCCATGGCAGCACAAAAAATTTTAAAGAAAGAATGGTTTTTTGGAAAAAAAGATAAAGACCACTGCATGGAAGAATGCATCAATGTACAGGTGAGGCGTGATGCAGTGCATAGTGCCATTAAGTATTTGCTGTCAGAGAAACAAATTCCACTTACTCATTGTAACATTGACTATAATGTGGTGAAGCATATAGCTTCTTTGTCAACACCCAAAGTAAAGCTATGGGCAAACAGGTGGATTAAAAAGGATGAAGATGGGTCAGAAATAGTAACCTCTTATATGAGAAAAGAAATCCCATAACAGGTGGTTGCATATGTGGAAAGATTAATCAGCGAGATAAGGATGTCGACAGATATGCACCAAAGCTTTCAATTCAATGTAGAGGTTACGGCAGAGTCTGGAAAGCTTGTGAACTTTAGGAAAGTCTCAGAAGATGACTTCTTCAAGAATGAGTTAGCATGGGATAAGCCATAACTATTCTTTATCAATGAAGTTTCTAGCGATGATATCCATAACTTCATTGATAGAATAGTATATACCATCATTAGCAAAGTGGAAATTTGCAACATTGTCATTTTTGTTGATAAAAAAGACAAAGAAGCCATGCAGGTTACTCTAGAGCGAGCATATTCATCAGATTTGAAGATCTATAGTGGTGTTTATGCAGCAAAGAGAGGCAAGAGAGAATGTGGCATAGCGATTCAATCTCTTGAATCATTCTTTTTGTGTATGCGGAGTCCCAACCCTGATCACTCCTTACAAAAAAACATAAGAGGGAATTCAAATAATTTGAGATTGATGCTAGAAGAGCAAGATATTCCTAGGTCCATACATTATCAAAAAAACAACTATGGAAGTCTTGCAAAAAGTGGGAGTCTCTTGCTTACCATGATGGAGAATTTGCTACCGGCAGGTTGGGAGGTCACCTTGTGCAGGATGGGATATTTATTTGAGGATCTCCTTAGAAAAGGCAACTCCACAAATATTATTGAAAATAAGCATTTCATGGCTTATTTTTAGCTTCAAGCAGATCTAACCATAGGCTATGAAAAAGAGATAGACCACAAGGACATCGATGACATGGATGATTACCTTGAGGATCATAATGTCCCAGTTGATGATGATGAAAAGATGGACTTACATGACCCGTTCAGAGAGAGGTTGGTGGATGAAGACAAACATGATGATGCCTTCTTTGATAATTATGGCTCACAGGGTTATGAAAAAAGGCCACTACGACAATACTTAGCAGTATGAACTCTCTATTTCTCAACTAAATACAATTTTTTAAATAAGATTTAAATTTAAAGATAATGAATCTAATCTCTCATATTTGTTTACAGGCAATAGAGGGAGACAAAATGGATGAAGTCAATACGGAGGCACTCCCTTCTACTTCAACAATGCAACCACCTCTAAATTTGATTGAAGAATCCCATGAGCACAAAAGCTTTAAAGACACCATGGAAAAGCAGAATGACCCCAAACATAGAATACAAGCTATGACAGAGACCCACTCTGCAAATTTAGCTGCATTGGATAAAATGGAGAGCTCATTTGAAGTTAGGATCATTTTGAAATGAGAACCTCAGTATTTGAGCTTTGGTAGAGAGGAGGTTTCAATCCTCTCCAATCCTTTAAAAGAGGTTAATGACAATGTTATCTTGGCCATTCTCAGGTAACGTTTGTTTATTTGTTGCTACTTCAATGAGCTAACATTTGTTTATTTATTCACAGTGTAGTTATATATCAGTTTTCTAGTGCACAATGCAAATCAATTCTATGAGCTAATGTTTGTTTATTTCTTGGTGCACTGTAGCTATTTCTCAGCTTCCTAGTGTAGTGCAGCATCGTGTCTACATGCTCGATGCTCTCCTTTCTTCTATTCTTAGCTCTCCTCAAAAGACTATAGAAGATGTTTGTACCTGGTTAAGCCCTTTGAATTTAGATGAGGTGCGAGTCATCTTAATGCCTTATCATGGGGCCTAAGTATCAACTCTAACCTTATTTTTACTATTTCTTTGGCAAGTTTGTGTAAAACAATAATCATTTTTATTCTAGTCATGTAACTCACATTGGAGTCTGATCGTCTGGGACCTTGAACTCAACCATTTGTGGTTTGTGAATTCAATGGAAGGCTATCATGCCAACTCCCCAAGGTAATTATTCTCTTAATATTTTTGATACTTTCTTATTTTGTATCTTATGATCATGACATATTAATATATTTAATATGTCATGATGGACAGTGCTGTGTATCGGCTAGTATCTGCTATCTGAACAACCACGGAGCAACAAGATTAAGTAGAATTCAAAAGACGTCTGCTAGTGGAGCAAAAAGATGGGCACATCTGTGGGTGGAGAGTTGCCTACAACTGCATGTTGCTTCTTAGAGAGATTTTGATTTGGAGTTACCAGTCAAAATGGAATCATATACAGAAGCCGATCTGCTAGCATTTCGGGCTGAGAGTATTCAGCGTCTAATTACTACCATTGGGAAACAACCTAAAAATATGACTACATTGCAGCATGTATAAAACCTTATCTTTATAGTTGTATGCTTGTTCAAGCCTTTAATTGGGATGTGTAAATCTCATAACTTTTTTATATTTTCCTCCAAGAGTAGAAGAGACTAAGTCTAATGAAAGCATGCTATCTTTATACTTCTATGCTTATTTAAACCTTTATTTTTATTTGGGATGTGTAAATCTCATAACTTTTTAACTTTTTCCTCCAAGAGGAGGAGAGACTCACTCTAATGAAAGCATGTATGAAACCTTACTTTTTAAATTTTTGCTCCAAGCGGAGGAGAGACTCACTCTAATGAAAGCATGTATGAAACCTTATCTGCTTGTTTAAGCCTTTATTTAGGATGTGTACATCGCATAACTTTTTTATATTTTTATAGCAGAAGGAGGATGTAGAAGACATAGCAAGTGAAGAAGAATACGATGTAGACTACTCTCTCAATAAGATGAGTCATGAAAATATTAATCTATTGGAGCAGATTGGAAGTTCATTCACCGCTATGTTGTTAATTCGACAACAACCTCATTTTTTTGAATTTGGTGAAGAAGAGATTTCAATCCTCTTGAATCCTAAGAAAGAGGTTAATGTCAAAGTCATTACAACCATCCTCAAGTTTGATGCAGCCTTTTCCTTGTCTTTATACTTTGCTTATTTTGATTAAACCCAAGAAGCTAATACTTTTTTTTTTAATATAGTAATGTTATAGCAAATTTTCCGCAAAATATACAAAGCATTTATATATGCTCGATCCTCGTATTTCGAAAGTGCTTAGCAACAAAGAAGAAACCATAGAGGATGTTTGCAAGTGGTTGAAGCACGTTCCTATGAATGATGCACGAGTTATTTTTACAGCATATTATGAGAAGTAAGCATCAAACCCTACTTGTTTTTCTATTGCATTGCTAGAATTGTCTCAAGCTCAGTAATTATTCTTTATTGATAATGCAGCTCACATTGGAGTTTGGTAGTCATGGACATCCTTGCGAAGAAGTGCTTCTTTGCCAACTCAATGACATGTGTCCATGGCACTATGTTAGAGTAAGTATAGACTACACTTGTTGTCACTTCTTGACATGTAGATTGATATGCAATGCACATATTCATTGTTGTTATATGTTTTGATGTGCAGATCAGCTCGAAAGTTAGTAGGTGCTATCGACATAGTAATGTGGCAATGTGACTTGGCACAACAAATAGAGTATATAACATGTCAAGTATCACATCAAGAGGATAGCCACATCTATAATTGTTGATGGAGGGTGGGCTACAATTGCTTTTTGGTACTTGGTCAAATTTTTGAGATACAAAATGACACCACACTGTCAACATATACGGATTTGCATCTCTATGCATTTATAACATGTACCATTCGAGCAATCATTAAGGGCGACATTATGGACCCTCCCACAAGGCAAATAGATAATGGCTCAGAGGAGTGCGAAATGAATGCCATCAAAGAGTCAAAGGGAATAGAAGACCTCAACTCTATAAACATGGCTTCATTGGAAGAATTGGGAAGCTCTTTTAATGTTAGGGTTATGATTCAACATAGACCTCAGTATCTTGAATTTGGGGGAGAGGAGATTTCAATCCTCTCTAGAGCTTCAAATGAGGTCAATAACAATGTTATGATGGCCATTCTCAGGTTTGATACAAACTTTTTCTCTGCTTGATAATTCAATATTTTGATTAAATCTAATAAGCTAATATTCATTTATTTGTTGGTGCAGTATAGTTATCTCATGATTTGGTAGAGCCATACAAAACCGTGGGTATATGTTGGATTCCCTCCTTTCTCCTATACTTAGCGATAACAGAAAAACAATAGCCAATGTTTATAAATGGTTGCAGCCTTTACATTTACATGGCATGTGAGTCCTATTTATGGCATATCACGAGATGTAAGTATCATGGCAACCTTTATTTTCATCTTATACTGGCAACATTGTGTTAAATAATAATGGTTCTTAATTATTCGTGTAGGGAACATTGGAGTCTAGTGGTTTGGAACCTTGAAGACAACTATTGTTGGTTTGTTAACTCGATTGTAGGCTTTCATGGCTCAGTGAAAATGTAAGTATTCTATTAATCTATTGTTACTTCTATATTATGTACCTTATGTAATAGACACATTAAGTTTTTTAAATATGTCATGATGAGCAGGTCGATTGAGAAGTTGGCATCTGCTATCAGAGAAACAGGACAGTACAAAGACTCGGTAGACTTCCAAAAGCATTTAGTAGTAGAGCAGGAAGATGGACATAGTTGTGGGTGGAGAGTTGCCTACAACTGCATGTTGATTTTCAAAGAAATTTTCTCACTTAAGCCACAGATCTCATCGGAAGACTCTTTGGAGCTCAAATATTCAGAGAAGGATATACAATTGTTTAGGGCTGAAATCATTCGAGACCTAATTGCTGCCATTAGAATACAATGTGCAACTGAAGCAATATTAGAGCTTGCATTTAAGGAAGAGGAGATTGAGTCTACTGTGAAAGCACTGCACACTACAGAAGAAGTAGAGACCCAGTGTACACCTACAGCACCACCGCCTCCATTAGAAGCATCAGAAGAGTTGCCACAGCCTCTGCTTGCATTTAAGGAAGAGGATACTAAGTCTACTCCGAAAGCACTACATACTACAGAAGAAGTAGAGACTGAGTGTACATCTAGAGCACCACAGCCTCCATTGGAAGCATCAGAAGAGTTGTCACAGTCTCCACTAGAAGCATCAGAAGAGTTGTGATGCATGTATGATGTTGTGTTTGTATATATGCATGAGGAGCATATTCTCATGATGTTGTTTACTCCATGAATATTATGGTTGACATTTATTTGTTGCAATGTATGAATCATGATGTAGTTTTTGTTGATTATACACCAATTTCTAACTTATTACTTAAGTGGCATTTAGTCATGATATTTATATATTTATTTCATGCACACAATTTTATGATATGAATGTGTGATGATGTGATTATTAGGAAATATAACCTTCTGTGATGAGAATTTTGATATGAATATGTGATGATCTAATATTTGTAATATATTTCATGGCAAAGTATCAATTCCCAATGCTCCACTCACTTAAAGTACAGCATTCCCAATGCTCTGCAAAATTTTATTCAGTCTCCACTCACTTAAAGTAGAGCATTTCCAATGCTTCTCTTACTTTATTCCAACCCTTATCCTTATCATAGCGAACACATCGTGCCTTAGTGCACTTGTAATCTTCCATCGTAGTCCTTCCACAAACACTCTCTTATTTCTTGTTAGAGTTAGCTCAAATGTCCACCTCTCATGTAACCCACCAATATTCTGTGTACCCAATGTTGTAAGGCCCCCATATGAGGAGAAGCCATGATGGGTATCGGATATTGGGAGGGATCCCCAGTTTAGACACTGGAAGGGGTCTTAGAGTAGACCAGATGGTTATGAGACGGCTTAGGAGCCAAGAGTAGATACCCGTCTGCAAAAAGGGGGGGTTCGGGGGGGCGATAGCCCCCCCGATAGCAGGGGGTCCGGGGGGCGCAGGCCCCCGGTGGGGGTCTGGGGGCAAAGCCCCCAGCGGCAGGGTCCAGGGTATGACCTATGCATGATCCTTCATCTGCTCGCCGGCATGTTTTCTGAAGGGTCGGCTGGTCTTCCAGGCCGACTGTCTATTAGGCCGACTGCCTATTACAGGGCCGACCGTCAACCACTTACACTATATAAGTGGCCACCCCCTATTATCAGATCACCAGTTCTTCACGCTCATAGTCCTCCGTCCAGCATCTGTCTAGATCACCATCGAAGCTTTGTCTGTAGAGCGCACGGGTGGACAGCCAACCATCAGTTGTATCAGCAGTTTGGTATATCAGAATTTTTGTATTCTCTCCAGCTTTCCATCGTGTACTTGAGTTTTGTTGTTATCTTCCGCTGCGTACTATTTTCTTACATTTCTTACATCCTAGTCCTTCTGATTAACTTGTATTCATCTTTCACTTTACGTCTTCCCTCACTTTCTATCACTCTTGAAGGAGGGGTAACTCACTGTGCATCCCTCGCTATTGCTCCCTCACTCTCCTTCTCGCAATTTCCCTCTAAGACAATGACTACTTACTACCCGACTTCATTTATTGAACTCAAATTCTGTCTTAGATCTCTTTTGTATGGACCAATGAAGGGAAAATCATTCGAGGAGGATATGTTACGCACATGGCTGCTTGATTTGAACTCAGCAAATATTCAATGCGTCTGCCCATGAGGCAACTAGCAAAGGGCCACAAACAGGACATGCATGGTAACCCGATGTAGTGAGACCTGTACAATAGATGCAATTAAGAGTTCCAGGTGGGTTTAGGGTGCCACATCAATTGCCTGCTCATAATTAAAAGTGAAATGCTTACCTGAACACTCACCATAGCCTGGGAAGTCATGCATCGTCCACATTAAGACTACTTTGCAATTGAAGTCTCGTTGATGAGGGAGGCCTACTCACATCATGCACCTCAATACCTCTCCAAAGTATCTCTAGCTCGTCAATCAAAGGCTCCAAATAAACATCAGAATTTTTGACTTTATGTTTCCTTAGAATTAGAAGGGATAACATAACATGTCCTTTCTTAATCACCATAGAGGGTAGAAGATTATAATTCACCAATATCACTGGCCATACACTGTAAGAGGTACTTTTGAGACCAAATGGGTTCACACCATCCATACCCAATCCAAGTCTCAAGCTCCTAGGTTCTTCCTTGAAGCTTTGCCATGTGTCTTCAATATGCTTCCACGCAAGAGTGTCTGTGGGAGTTTTCCACTTGCCATCGGTTGATCGATGGGAGGAATAACATGACATGAGCTCTGCAATGGATTTGCACTTGAACATATGTTGGATGCGAGGGATTATGGGAAAATGTCACAGAACCTTACGAGGCACATCCAAAGTTTTGAGATCTGCTCTATATCTTACCTCTCCACAAGTAGGACACTCTCTTGCATCCTTATGTTGTCCACAAAATAGAATGCAATCGTTGACGCATGCATGGATGCGCTTGCAATCTAATCCTCCAAGAGAGGTCACATGTTGCCCTACCATATCTCTTGAGGTTGATAATTTATTCTCCCTTGGAAGCATTTTATGCAATAGCCTGCACATGAAGACCATAAATGAGAAAAAGCATTCAAGTAATTGACCCACTAGCATAATTCACCATGTTTGCAAAATAGACTTTAAAGTTTACTTGAGTAAACAACCCAAAAATTTTATTCTTAGATGAGTTGTAAATGTCAAAAGTCTGTGGAGCATCTAAAAGTGCATCTTACACCACATTTGTACTATGGAGCACATCTATAGGCACATCTAAAATGTTCTTTAGACACATTGATAGATGCACAGATAGACGTGCTTTTAAACGTATAAATAGACGCATAGATAGATGCGCTTTTAGATGCACAAACTGCGAGCTGATTTTTGAACCTACTTTTAGCATGCTTGCTTTTCTTCACATACTTTTAACGTCGCGCGGTTTGCTTTCCTATTAACAGACACAACTCTGAGCATCCACACTTATCTCTAAGCACCCATACTCATCTCCAAGCTTACACAATCATCCCCAAGCACATAAGAGAAGAGGATGAATAAGGAAAAGAAGAAAGAGAAGCAGAGGGTGAACAAGGAAGAGAAGAAAGAGAAGCAACTTTGAAGAAGGACAAGAAGCTTCCATACCTCTATCCAAGGTAAGTCTCTTGATGGTTGATCTTCTTTGGAAGTTGCTCTCTTTGGATTTGGCCTTTGTCGTATGCAAGGAACGAATGTTTTTTGTACTAGTCTGGTCGGGCGCATGTCCTTTTCAATTTCTTAGAAAAAGGCATCTATCAGAATGCATCTAATAGCGCATCTATAGATGCGTCTATCTTTTGGAAAAACAGACAACCGTGCCTATAGATGCATTGTTAGATGCATCTATAGACGCACTCCAACAGTCTTATCTGTTCTTCCCTTTCCCCTTCCTTTTCCTTCTCTTTCCCTTCCCCTTCTCCTTCCACTTCCACTTCCAAGAAAAGGATTGCATATTGAATGATGGAAATAAGTGATTGCATGAATGAAGAAAGGGATTGCATGAATGATTGAAAGGGATTGCATGATTGAAGAAAGGGATTGCATGAATGATGGAAAGAGAAAGCATGATTGAAGAAAGGGATTCTTTTTCTCTCCTTTCTCCTCTCTTTCAAAGAGAAAGCATGATTGAAGAAAGGGATTCTTTTTCTCTCCTTTCTCCTCTCTTTCCTTCTCTTTTCTCCTCTCTTTTTCTCTCTTATCTCCTTTCTTTTTTCTCCTCTCTTTTTCTCTCTTTTTTTCTCTTATCTCCTCTCTTTCCTTCTCTTTTCATCTCTTTTCTCATCTCTTTCCTTCTCTCTTTTTATCTCTTTCCCTCCTCTCTTTTCTCCTCTCTTTCCTTCTCTCTTTTTCTCTCTTTTATCCTCACCTTTTCTCTCTTTTTCCTTCTCTCTTTATCCTCTCTTTCTTTCTCTTTTCGTGGTAATTTTCTTCTCTTATCTCCTCTCTTTTTCTCTCTTTTCTTTTCCTCGCTTTTCCTCTCTTTTCCTCTCTTTCCTTCTCTCTATTTTCCTCTCTTTTATCCCCTCTTTCCTTCACCTTGTCTCTCTTTTTTCTTCTCTCTTTTATCCTCTCTTTCCTTCTCTTTTCGTCTCTCTTTTTCTCTCTTATCTCCTCTCTTTCCTTCTCTTTTCATCTCTTTCCTTCTCTGTTTTTCTCTCTTTCCCTCCTCTTTTTTCTCTCTTATCTCCTTTCTTTTTTCTCCTCTCTTTTGCTCTCTTTTCTTCCTCTCTTTTCCTCTCTTTTATCCCCTCTTTCCTTCACCTTGTCTCTCTTTTTTCTTCTCCCTTTTATCCTCTCTTTCCTTCTCTTTTGGTCTCTCTTTTTCTCTCTTATCTCCTTTCTTTCCTTCTCTTTTCGTCTCTTTTCTCATCTCTTTCCTTCTCTCTTTTTCTCTCTTTCCCTCCTCTCTTTTCTCTCTTATCTCCTTTCTTTTTTCTCCTCTCTTTCCCTCTCTTTCCTTCCTCTCTTTTTCCTTGTAAAGCTTCAATAGCCTGACATTGAGCAAGCAGATACAAACTTCTATCACTCTAATTCAAAGAATGCAAGAGTTTGTAAATGCTTGCTCAATGTCAGGCTGTCACTCTATTTTTTCTTTTGCATCTTGTGACAAGGGCATGCTCAATGGTAATCTTTTTCTTTTCTTTTCTTCAGTTCATCATGTGGCTAGGAAGCTCTGTATCCTCAACTGATCTTCGGGATGCCATCTTTCAGGAGTTTTATAACCTTTTGGGGCAGCCTCTCACTCCTGCAGACTTATACACATACATGATGGGTACTACAAACACCCCCTAGGAGTTGACAGTACAGACTCCAAACCACCCCAATCCCACACTAGCTAAGATTACCCCAGTAGAGTTGAGATAGCCCAACCAGCTGCAGAGCCGAGCCCCTTCTCCCCCCTATGGTCAAGAGGTCCTTCTAACTCATAGAGTAGCCGACGTACTCCAGTGCCATCGAGAGTCACTTCTCTATCTACGAGTATCCAGCATACTCCCGTGCAATCGAGAGTCACTTCTCTAGCTACGAGCAGCCAACATACTAGCTCGACACAACAGGGCGATAGGCGTAGTAGTAGGGAGAGCGGTGGGGGATGCATGGCAGCCTGCTTTGGGGGGGGTAGTGGTGGGGATGGGGATGATTTAGATGATGCAGACATGCTAAAGGGTGATGGTACGATTTACTATGACATCACTCCGACAGGAGGCATCTTGATGGATACACAGGGGGAGGACATCATGGCCTTCATGCGCTCTATAATTGCTAACAACTATAGAGATTGCTTTATTCACTACAAAGACCATCCAAGAAAGTTAGCTGTTGAGACCCTCGCTGTTGTTTGCTCTAGGTATCCCAATCCCCCCAATGTTTAGTTCACAAGTAAATGGGCCAAGTCAAAGCTCGGGGGGGTCACTCATCATATGTAACCCTATCACATGAGTTCAACAGAAGGATATTTCTTATTTCTAAAATTTACAGAAATAAATATACATAAGGGACTATTTAAAATAGTTTTGGGAAAAATTTACAGATTTGTATAGAAAAGGGGTACATTTTATTAATGAAAATTTTATAGATAAGGGATTTTAGAAATAGTCCTTGAACGCATGTGGTATAGAGAGTTTATACATAGTGACCCCCCCGAGAGTCAAAGATTGTTACGATACTTGGCAATAAAATATATTTGCTTAAGAGGTAGGCACTAGCCAAGATTACCAGGCTCGAGGGAGGTCAACCACCAAGGGGCTAGTCCCACACTGCTCACAAGCATGACTAGAAGAAAGCAATGAAGGCAGCGAAGGCGCGGACCCCAGTCTGCAACATGTGGAGGCACGAAGGATCCAAATGGAGCAATATAGAAGCATGCATTTTGGAGCAGGGGGTGTTGAATCATGGGAGGCCCAATTTGTAAAAAGTATCGATCTCAAATTATATTGTTTATGTAGTTTATTAGGAGGTTGTTTCTTTGTACTAACCCCTTTGCAAATTTTGTCATCTTGCAGCTTGATATCATGGGCAGGTACCCTACTACTATCAAGATAGCCTACCACTACCACCATCACAGAGGAGATACATGGAGCCACTTCTATGATGATGGGTTGATTATTAAGGAGTAGTATATCCAGGCTACTAGAGCGCCCCCCCAGGTATTTGAAAGTAATTAAATAATGTCAATATTGTAAGTAAAGATTTGATTTTTCATACATTGATACATGTTGTTCCTCGTTTACAGGACCTTGCGGCTGATCAGGAGGGAGAAGATGAGGAAGAAGGGAGTGAAGAAGGGGGCGAAGACACGGAGAACTTAGATTAGCCGTAGAAGTAGTGCTAGCTACTCTTTTTTGTACTTGAAGCCACCGGCTTGGCTTCGTGCCTCTCTTGTTAGTTTCTGGTTGAAGCTAAATGATGTCATGGAGAAGTGTGGGCACCCCACAGCAGACTTTAAAGGCTTCATGGTGGCAGATGAGACTGGTGCGCATTGGAGAGGGTAGTACAAATAGTCTTCAATAATGGACCAGAGAATGCGATGCATCATCGGGAAAGGTCTTGCCTTTTCCATTGGGAGAGAAGCCTACAGATACACACCTCCCAGTACATGTATAGGACCTTCCAAGACGAGCACAAACGCCTATGCCAATTTTGGAGGTGTGCATCGACAGAGGAGGATGCAACCACACAACAAATGTACATTAGGGCTTAGTGGGCCATAGGGAAGGTTTCTAATTCAAACATCCTTGTGATGGATTGTTGGCTAAGTTGGTGGCATGTTTGATATTGACATTGGTGGAAGCACTTTGTTGGTGTGAGTATCCATTCACAAATACAAAATTTTATTTTCCCACCAAATTTTGCAAATGAACCACTCACTATACTTCACTCTTGATAGGACACGGAGGACATATCGTACATGCCCATGACAAATCTTGCTAAGCTTGTACATGCAAGTTGGTTGGTTGCTGAAGGATTCAAGGGGACGTTGAATCTATACGATGCATGTGTCAGTGACTTGGCCAATGCATTGTTGCAAAGCACCAAGAGACACGCATTCATTGGAGGGAAGTACCATGGTGTTGGCCCTAGTGCAGAGAACCTTGCGAGGCAAGTTGAGCAAGGGAAAAGCTCAACCCCTACACAACATCGAGGATGGTGGAGGGTATCATAAGCAACACTCCTATGCATCAAGAGCCTGAATTTAGGACAACATAACAATGGCTCGTAAGTGTAAAAGCATCAATAAGGTGACAATAGAGGAGGATAATGCCACTAGAATTTGTGGCAACAAGCCAGCCTCACAAGAAGAGCAAGACAACTCAACTTTGAAAGCACAGTGGAACAAGTGGAAACGGAGCCCATGACAGTCGATACATCTATGGAGAAGGTGGTGGAGACTAAAGTTCACAATACCATATGGGCAGCTATAAGGATTCCATCGTGCAACAGAGTGCAATGTCAAGGATGGCTAGGGGCACGATAGGGGAACTGCAAGAAAAATATCAAGAATATAGCATCAAGAGTGCCAGCTCCATCCTTTTGGGGGATGATTGAGCAGTCCACCTCACAAGGGATTGGCCACAAAACCCATCATGCAAAAATAGAATGCAAGGCTTTTGAGTTTACAAAGCACATGCTATGCACAATTGCTAAAGACCAAAGAGAGAGAGAGAGAGAGAGAGAGAGAGAGAGAGAGAGAGAGAGAGAGAGAGAGAGAGGGAGGGAGGGAGGGAAGGAGGGGGGGGGAGAGAGAGAGAGAGAGAGAGAGAGAGAGAGAGAGGACTAATTGGAATAGGTGGAATAAGAAATAGTGGGTGCCAAAGAAAACTTGCTCCTCACACACACTGGCATCCCAGGTGTTAGGCCAACATCATGGTGTGCTAGCAAGAAGAGCTCATCTGGCACTAAAGAATGAGCTAGTGATGACAATTGTCCATAGAGCTGTCTGTGAATATTGGGGTACTCACATATCGAAGAGCTCTAGGTCGTCACTCCATTTTTCAATGGTGGAAGTGTGCACAATATGTTGATGTGTCTCCCATAGCATTGCGGGACATATGTGAGATGGTTTAAGACCGCACATCCCAAAGAAGGACCTCGCTTTGGATGGAACTCTCCACTCACCAGGTTGCGAGCAAGGTTGTTCTATCATCATGGATTGTCCATTGCTACTGCTATTGCCAATGTTGTGAGAATAGTGAGAGAATAGTTCACAAACAAAGATATGCCCACACTGATCTGCAAGCAACCAACTACATGCTAGAATTCATGAGGGATGACAACTCTATCCAAGTTGGGATTATTGATTGGGGAAGAAGCCTCTATTGGACTGAAAGTCAATATCTACAAGACCTGGATTATGCTCCTCCAAAGGCATTTCCATGGTTAGTGCTAGAATTATATGCCAGTCCAACTACACGGGCAAATCCCAAGGGCGCATGGGCGCCAGAGTCAGATTGTTTTACTGTTGGTTGGCTATTTAGGGAAATTGCCAACTTTCTCATAGATGTTGCAGATGCTCTTAGTGATAACTCGGTGAAGGGAGACATGGCAATCAAGCTCTTGGTTGATTGTGGGAATGTGCTGTGCAAGACTGATCCAAAGGATCAACCTACCATGGGAGAAATTTTAACAAAAATGCATAGTTTCAATGTAAACGAGGGTGTGGCAATGTGACCCATTAAGGAAATGAAGACATGTTGTTTAATATAAGCTATATCATTTTTGACCTTGACCCATATGATCGCAATTTGATTGCCAAAGTTGTAATATCCTTGAATTGTACACGTGGATTTAAAAATTAGGACCACATGTATCTTTAAAACAAATGTAATAATTGCCAGTCTTCCCTTTCTATTTGTACAATTTAATTGATCATGGTCAATCCACAATCATAATAGTTGGATAATTTCTTAGATGGTGTAATTTGAATGAGCATGTTATAATGAAATGTTTCAATAACATGTTGCTCACTCAACTTTCACATGGTTGTTAGATCTTCTCTCGCTCTCTCACTTGCCATGGCATCCGCATTTCAATGATCAATGCAAGCTACATATGCCTCCTAGGATTAAAACATGAGGGAAAAGCAAGCAATGAAACACATAATGGACGTGGTTGAAAGAAGAGATGAGGCACGCACAATTGGCAACACTAGCACCTTTCATGATTTGAATGGTTGAACATCAACACACTCATCTCCAATGATGACATAGCTGCTGTGTGGGATTGCAGAGATGCCTCACATGGATGGTGGCCAATCAAAAAACTGTCGCCACCCAGCTATGAGGGAGAATGCATTTTACATTTATTACATTATCAACTCCGAGAAGCCTCATAGTGGAGCCGTGCCACTTTACTTTGCAAAGATGTTATATGCAAAGTTCGTGCTCGACTTGCCTATAGACTTTTCCTCCCAACCTAGGACACGCAGCAAAAAGCCAATGCAACCAAGGGTAGTTGATGCCACCCCTTACCCCGTCGTTGCAACACCACTTGCTAACGTGGGAAGCCCGACTTTAGGTGAGTGAAGTACATGCCATTTTGTTACATCTATGCTCAAGGATTTTGTTAATGTACTATCGTAAACATGAATATGTTATTAACATTCTGTACTTACATTGTAAACCCACGTTAATAATGTGTGTATTATCATAACCGGTCAAAGATTAACCGATAAACGGACTATCTCATTGGGATATTCAAGTATCCCGCCGGGCAATTTTATTCCCAACGGGGTATTGCAATAGCTTGGCAAGCCTCACCAAGAGATGGCTAAATCTTGGCGCACTTTCTTAATACATAATATAGTCCCCAGATTTGGAGAAGCGTGTAGAGATAGCTCCTTGGGTAGCACACCCTGTTGGAATACTGAAAGGAAAGAGTAGAGTGGACACAAAATCAGAATACTTGCTTATAGAATGAAGAAGAAAGAGGTCCTTAAGTAGGCACCTCATACAAGGTCACTGACATCACTGATGACCTCAAAGCTCCACAATCATCTCCTCAATCTGCTCCTAGATTCTCTCAATCATCCTATGTGGCTCTCCACCACCTAACTATGCTTGTGGGCACCTAACTGTGCCTCTAGCACTCACACATAGAAACATAAGGTGTGCCTGAGGCATACACCTTGAGATATCGCAACAAACCCCCCCTCAAGGAAATGCCTCAGGCTATGTCAAGGATACATCTAGTCTCATAGTTTCTCATGCCATCTCATGGTGGTCAAGGATAAATCTATGGCTAGGTTCTCATGCTAGCAAGGGTTCCCTTGGGTGTAAGGTTAACAGAAAGGGATACATAAAGACCTTCCAATGGTTATCTCCCCTGCATGTACATGCACACAATGTCTGCAGGAGGTACCATGGAACAAAACATACACATGGCCTACATCATAAGGTGACCAGAGGTGTTTACAAAACACACAAAACACAATAGTTTATTTGCATTCATTTTGGAGGACTATCCAGGCTGAGTACCTTGACATAAAAGAGAGATCTGGAGCATACATAGAGATGATTTAAAATGCATAATCTTCATGGGATGCCTCATCTTGTAGAGGCAAATTCACTGTAAGTAGATTTGCATTTTCTGTCTTTGCTTTGTCTCTGCAAAACTTCTCACTATGGTTGTTTTTGCCACAGTGCTTGCATGGATTAACTTTGAAGCAGTCCTTTGAAAGGTGATTTGTCTTTCCACAGTGATTGCAAGGAGAATACTTGCCCTTCTGGAATTTCATAACATAAGCAGTGTCATTGCCTTTCCTTAACTCCATATGTCTTTCTTCTTCTTGGAGAGCTGAGATAATGCCTTCAAGGTTTGGATTGGGAAGATTCTTCAAAGTGCTAACAATGTGATCAAAACTTTCAGGCATACTCTTAAGTAACACTGCCATAGCATCATCAGGGGTGATAGGAGAGTTGATAGAAGCTAACTGAGTCATAAGACTCCGCATATAGTTGACATGAGCAGCTAAAGTAGTATCACTTGCCATCTTTAATTCAAAGAAAGAGATTTTAAGTGATAGTTTAGATATGTGAGAGCTTGCACCAAAAATCAAGTCTAGCTTCTGCCATGCTTCCGATGGAGACTCCAAGTCAGATATATGATGTATGTAATCATCACCCAAAGCTAAAGCAATTATACCATATGCTTTTTCTTCTCTTGCTGGATCCCTTACCGGTCGTGTCGGAGTTGAAGATTCTCCAGCATTTGAGGCCGTAGAAGAAGCGGTAGGAGTAGGTTTGACAAGTCCCCATAAGTTCTCCCGCATCAATGCAAATTTTACCTTCATTTGCCATGTATGGAAGCCCTTTCCATTGAACTTCTCAAGATTATATATGGTAGCCATGAGAGGGTCTAACCCAGATATTGGGCAGTGTCTATCTCTCTTACAAGGCAAAAATAACTGAAAGACTTCCAAAATATGAGCACTTAATGTAGCAAATAGTAGTGACTAGATTTCAAACAATGATGCTTCTTCTTACATGCTTCATAGAAGTGGATGAAATAAACATTTTCCAATCAAAACCAGGTCTAGCAAGTCAAAACAAAACTGAATCCACACTTGTACTGAAGTTATTGAAAGCTTCAAAAAACTAAAAATGCTAGAGTAGCATTTTATGTAGCATCATCTTCAAAAACTTGTCCAAAACTGTCAAAACTGAAATGCTGAACTTGGAGGGCTTGTAGCTCACTCTTCAAAGCAAGGAAAAGAGGGCTTTCTGAAGCAAAAGAAAGCTCATATACCAGAGAAGGTCCAGCACAGAGGTTGGACGAAATGGTGCGCACTTTTGCCCGGGAGAGTTGCTACAGGCTGAAACTGAGTTTTGACGATTTCTCCCTCGTTACTGAACCAAATGACCTGAAAAATGGCTCAAAATCTTCGTCTTGAGGTCGCCCATCTACTCCTAAGAGGGCTCAGGCAATGGCGGAGTAGGCAGGGAGTATTGAGCAACAGAAGAAATTCGCTGTTTGGAGAATGGCAGCCACCACAGACGTTTTTTTTTCAATTGCTTGCAGGTGGAAGTTCGCCCATACTAGAGGAGTTTCCAGCTCAGAGGGTTTGGGCAATGGCTGTTTGTAGATGGAGAACCAAGCTCTCAAAGATTTTGGGAAGAAAGAGGAAAATGGAGAAGAAGAAGATGAAGAAGAAGATGATGATGTGGCAGAAATGGGCTCAAGGGGGATCAAAGGGCTCTGATACCATGTTGGAATACTGAAAGGAAAGAGTAGAGTGGACACAAAATCAGAATACTTGCTTATAGAATGAAGAAGAAAGAGGTCCTTAAGTAGGCACCTCATACAAGGTCACTGACATCACTGATGACCTCAAAGCTCCACAATCATCTCCTCAATCTGCTCCTAGATTCTCTCAATCATCCTATGTGGCTCTCCACCACCTAACTGTGCTTGTGGGCACCTAACTGTGCCTCTAGCACTCACACATAGAAACATAAGGTGTGCCTGAGGCATACACCTTGAGATATCGCAACACACCCTTGCTAAGGCTTGGTTGTTCACTATTCTTAGAACTTTAAGCTCCGAAATGATTTGTTGATTGGGTCATTTATCCTACTCTTGGGCTGTGTTGGTCCTTGATATAAACATTTCTTAAGAGTGTTGATCAGACCTAGCTTGTTATGTGGATTGGGCTATTTTTCCTTTGTTGGGCAAGGTTAGTCCATGATACATATCATTGCAAGGACCTTTGACACTCAGTTTGTTAATTGTAGAGTTTGTGTTTAGGTATTTGGGCCATTTGTCCTTCTTTGGGCAAGAGTAATCCTAATATCTATCCTCACGTGTTGCTTGTGATTATATGCTATTTGTTGTGTATTGTGGGCTACTAGTTCTATTATTGGGCATTAGTAGTCCTCGTGTGACATTTCTGACATAGGTATTGTGCAGTGTATGAATCTTGGGTTAGTTGTCCTATAGTGAGTTGGGCAAAACTAATCCATGAGGAGTCCATTCTTCTTAGTTGCATTTGTGTTTTGTTGTGTGGTTGACTTTTAACAGTGTAACATCTAATTCGGGAACTGTAACCTCAAAATGAGAACTCTAGAGGAATCTTTCAAAGATTTCCTTCTTTTCATGTGAATTTTACATTTTTTTAAAAAGATGGCCATTTTGCACAATGTCTTTTGAAAAAAGACATACACAACAAGAAAAGGCACCTACAGACGCACATATAGACACGTTTTCATAATTTAAAAAAAATTTACGGGTGCATCTATTTGCGCATCTACAGACCTGTGTCTAAAGGCACATCTATATAACAGATAGACGTGCCTATAGACACACAAATAAACACCCTGCTTGAAATTTAGAAAACAGATAGATGCGTACATAGACACACCTATAGATGCGCAAATAGACGCCCTGCTAGAAATTTAAAAAAAATAGAGACGCATACATAAATGCATTTATAGACGCTCTACAGAATATTTTTTGTTAATAAAAGCAGAAATTTGTTTGGTTGAACAGAATGCTGTGTATGTTGTGTATGCTATGTAGTTACAAGAATCCCATTTCCACATTGTGTAATTCAATTCTTACAGCCAACCGCATTTTAATTAGCATGATTGCAAGCACATCTATAGCCGACAATTACAATTCCAAATAAAACATTACAACTCCAAAACATTTAGTTCACAAGGCATTAATTGATAGAATGTTGCACAAGGAAATTGGAAGCCAAAAAAATAAAAGGAGTGTATATTAATTCATAGCTCAAAAAGTGCTATTTGCAATGTGCAAAATACATTATGCTATTTGCAAAAATGAATGGTAGTTGTCGATGGTTGCCAATGTTCGTATCCAATTATTGACATTGCTTTACGAATCACCCGCTATGGCATGCTATTGCAAGGGTGCTGATTTGCTTGAGATTGTCATTGAAGATGTGTCGTCCAATGCTCTAGGCACAATTGATTTTATAGCACTTGTCCCCACATTCACCCTCACTATGGTGTCACGATTCTCGATTGTCAATCTATTAGTTCCCCAGTCATGGAGGACTGATGCTTCCCGTAACCAAGGACGTCCTAGTATGATTTGATAGGATTTTTTGGGGAGATCCAAGATTGTGAATTGAAAGGAAAAGCAGACTCCTGCGACCTTTTTTGACACACCATTCACTATTCCCAAGGGTTTAGCCCATGAATCATCGGCAAGGCATATGTTGAAATTAGCCTTTTGCATTGGTGGGAGACCCCATTCATCGTAGAGCTCCTTTGATAAGACATTTACACTTGCTCCACCATCCATTATAGCTTGGACTTCATTATATGCCTTGTGGATCAAAGGCATAGTAATGTTGCGTATGTCATCTCTCTCATCCATTTGCACAAGGATATCTTCGATGTCGTTCATAGGTGGAGGGGGATTTGCGAGTTCAATCCATCCTTTGAAACTCTCCCAGAGATTAGGACAATTTTGTAGGAGGATTCCAATGGAAATTGACATAAGGTAACTCAGGATGCTAGAGAGTGCAGCTCCTTCAAGTTGATGTGGTGGTACATTGTGTTGTGGAGTCTATTGTTGGAACAGAGGCTCGAGTACAATATCAATACTTTGTGGGGCCAAGACATGGATTGGTGCTCGATATGTGTTGGGATGTACTTGATTCGCATAAACTAGTATTAGACCCTCTGCACCTTCTACTTAGTACATTGGGTACTTTGCTTCATACTCGAATGGCGAGTCTACTTCCTTGGCTTGCAGTTAATGTATTAGAACTGCCTGAGGAGCTGGATTTGGTGCTCTTAGATATGGTCATGGATTTGAATTCCTGAGTGGTTGTGGGACTTGTGTCTAAATGGGAATAGGATTTAGCCTCGAAGTTGGGGGCACTTGTGCAAGTGCCGGTTGCCTGTACACTAGCATGGGTGCTGGTTGGTATTGTTGAGGTCAAGGCGGGTTGTTGCGCATGTTGAGGATGCAACTATTTTCATCATGGCTGCCGATGATGCAGATATGGCACCACAACCTTGGTAGTGGATTTGCTTGTGCAGTGATCCTAGCTCTTAGGACCAGGCACTAATTTGCTGTATGATTCGCCATGCAGTGTGGACACTAGACATTTTCTCGTCATGGATAAGTCTGAGGTGGCGGCTGAGACAAGTGAAGCTTTTGTTCCATGGCTTGCATCATGTCTTCTTTTAGCTTCATGGTCATGGCCTCTAGGTGATCTTCATTTTTGATGTTTTGGTAGTGGACTTGGATTTGCCCTTTTTAGAGTGCTTATCCCGCACACTGGATCTTCCATCATCACTGCTAGTGTCGGAGTCGGTCATGCCATCCTTGATGTCAATAGCTGTTGCATGAGCAGCACTAAATGTTTCATAGCTGCTAATCTTTTTCATATCCTTTCGAATTTTCTCCTTAGTCATGCAATGAACCAGGCCATGAGGTACTTTGCATCGGAGCATGGGTCACATTTGGTGATTAATCTTTTCATCTTGCCCAGATACGTGCATACATCTTCTCGATGGCCTTGTTCGCGATCTTGCTTAGTTGGAGAGCAGGATCATCTTGTAGCCTCTCTGTTTAAAAGTGCCTTCTGAATTCTATTTGAACCAGGTCCCATGTGGCTCGCTCTTCCACTAGAAGGTCTAGGTACCATTCAGACGCTTCATCAATTAAGGCCATGGGAGACTAGGCCTCCTTGGTTTCATGGGATTGATCTCCACCCGCTCGGCATGCGGCATCAAAATGTTGGAGGAAACGGGCTGGATCTCCTTTACCATTATATTTGTGAAGTTTCAGTTTTCCCGAGGGACACCTGCCTTGATTGCTATTATTTCTGCGATTAAAGAAATTGTCAGCCTCTGCATCGAGGTCAATATCCCCATCATCGTGGCGATGGTGTCCAACCATGTTGTGGCATGGAGGAGTTAAATGGATTTCCTAAATTTCAAGGGGGGTATCGGGGTAGAGGATTGTCAGAGGCGGTGGTTGCAACAGAGTTGTATGTGGATTTGGCTTGAATTTCAGGGGGGTATCGGGGTAGAGGAGTGTCAGAGGCGGTGGTTGCAATGGAGTTGTATGTGGATTTGGCGAGCATTAGAGTCGAAGGTGTTGGCTGGAGCGTAGCTACATGCAGATTGGGCGAGAGTTGCAAAGGGTGTCTCTGTCGTGCAAGTGCGAGTGTTGATGTAGTTTTGTTTGGAGGGTTAGAGTGGTGTTAGTGTTGTAGGGACCATCATGTTATTAATGTGCCTAAGATTGTCCCACGTGTGTAGGTAAATGTGCCGATGCAGTCGAATCGTCAATCAGAGGTCACGATGTAAAGATATGAGCGAATTAGTGTGAAACGAAGCCTACACAGGGGTGCAAATGAGCGAGTGCTAGGGATGCCAAAATCGAGTGCAATGGACTAGAGAAATGCCCCATAGTGTGGTGTTTTTGTGTGTGAAATTTTGGTTCAAACGGGGTCCAACAGTTTGGGTCACAAACAGGCACGATACGAAGTGTTGAAGTAGGGTTAAAATTGGCCTTTTTTGGGGGGAGGGGGCCTTGGTCTTAAGATTGGTGTGAATGGACTTTAAGTCCAATTGAGGGGTTTGAACCAAGTTAATTCCAGTTAGTCTAACTAGCCAATTAGACCAACTACCCAATTACTATAACTAGAGAGTTACTTTGGTTAACCTAACTAGCTACATTTAGTTACTAATTGAAGGTCAGTTCAACTAACCTAACTAGATTGTAACTAGGCTACCCTAGGTTATGCTAACCTAACTATAACTATAACTAATTGTAGTTTATTAAACTAACTAGAAGGGTTAAAGCTAACTAATCCTAGTTCAAAAACCTAACCTGTAAGACTAACCTAGCCTAAGGTGCTAACCTAACCTAGGTTACAACTAACTAAACTAAGATAATGTAATCTAACCTAGGGTTAATAATTATTTTTTATTTAAAAAAAATTTTAGGGGGGGGGGGGGTCGCGCAACGGCCGCCAGGAGAAAAGGGGGGGGTGGTTTTGGAGGCTGAGAGGGGAGTCACAATTGGAAAGGGGGTGGAGGTTGTGGAGGAGGGGAGGCTTAAGAGGGCTGGTGGAGACACCGAGTAGTTAGAGGCGGGGCAAGGCTGATGGCCCTGGCGGGTTGCATCATCGATTTTGGCACTGCGCATGTCGTTGAGGGCACTGTGAGCACCGTTGCAGGCACTGCAAGCACCAGGCTGCCTTGCAGCCTTAAGGCTTAGCAAGGGCTTAAGCCCTTGCTTAGTGAGGTAGGGAGGGAGGGTAGCGGGCAGGGAGGGAGGGGGAGGGGGGAGAGAGGAGAGAGAGAGAGGGGGTGGGAAGAGGAACGAGAGAGAGAGAGAGAGAGGGGGGGGGGGGGGAGGGTAGAAGAGAGAGGGGGTAGAGAGAGAGAGAGAGAGAGAGAGAAGAGGGGTGGGTAGAAGAGAGAGGGGGGAATAGAGAGAGAGAGAGAGAGAGGGAGGGAGAGAGAGAGAGAGAGAGAGAGAGAGAGAGAGAGAGAGAGAGAGAGAGAGAGAGAGAGAAGAGGGGTGGGTAGAAGAGAGGGGGGAATAGAGAGAGAGAGAGAGAGAGAGAGAGAGAAAGAGAGAGAAGAGGGGTGGGTAGAAGAGAGAGAGAGAGAGAGAGAGAGAGAGAGAGAGAGAGAGAGAAGAGGGAGGGGGTGGGAAGAGAGAGAGAGAGAGAGAGAGAGAGAGAGAGAGAGAGAGAGAGGGGTGGTGGAGGAGGGAGATGGAGAGGGGGGGGTGGAGATGGAGGGGGTGGGTGGGTGGAGGAGATGGAAGGGGGGGGGGGTGAAGATAGAGGGGGGTGGGTGGGTGGAGGAGATGGAATGGGGTGGTGGTGGAGATGGAGGAGGGGGGGGGAAGGGGGGTGGTGGTGGAGAGGGGGGTGGTGGTGGACGGGGTGGAATGGGGGGTGGTGGAGATGGAGGAGGGGGGGGGGAAAGGGGGGTGGTGGTGGAGGGGGGGGTTGAATGGGGTGGGGGGTGGAGGGGGGAATGGTGGAGGGAAAGGGGGTGGTGGTTGAAGGTGGGGTGGAGGGGAAGGGGGGGGAGAAAAATAACTTGACGGACGAAAAACTTTGACGAAAATCCAAAGGGAGGAAGAGATGGTCACCAGAACGCTCTCCAAGTCTTTCTTGATGTAACGAGATTGTTGAGGATGAATGGGCGGTGGGTGGATGGCTAGGTTATCACTACGAGATGGGCTCGAAGTAACTCACCATGTGAGGATGGGAGTAGGGTGGTGGTCGATGGAGAGGGAGGAGTGTCTTGCATAGGAATGGGGAAGAGGATGGAGGCAAGATGTGAAAGAAAAAGTATGAGAGGGATGGGTGCACTTTTATAGGGAAGGGGGGAGCTATGGATTTAGTCAAACACATGTGCACCTTTGGATTTGTCCACGTTTGAGTAGTCAAATACATGTGCAGCTTTGAATTTGTCCACATTTGACTAGGGAAGTGGTTTTAATTTTTCTTTTGGGTTATGGCATTTAGAACTTTTAATCATTGATTGTCCATAATTTTTGGTGGTTGTGTCAGAATGTGCTTCCGTAAAAAAGAGAAATGTTTAAAATTTTAAGCTCTACACTTTGACAACCATCACATGGTCTGATTTATTCCTTAAGGTGCTGGTTTTCTAGAAAACATGCATTTTCCTAAACTGGTAACAAAGAGTTTCAACTAGGATTTTTTTAAAAAGTGGAGTTGGAAAAATTTTAGCTCTCCTAGCTCTTGAGTGATATGTTCATGAAAGTTTGAAGTAGTTTGTTTTTTACACATACCTGCGTATCTTTACTCATTACTTGAGATGCTAGTCTCCCTAGTAGCGGCGCTAAGTGTTGGCTCTTTCCCACGGATTCCACAAGAAGAGTAGGGTATTCTCAGTATGCAGGGTTCCGAGCCTTTTTGTCACCTACAGATATATCAAGGTTGTCGTTTGTAGTATACATGTAGCTTAGGACCTCAAGTCGTATTTCGGTGAGAGACGTAGGCTTAAGTGTGGTATAAGCAAACATAGTGCATGCATGTGTAAAAGGATTATGCATCATCATGGTTGAGGTAATGAAGGCTTTCACCTTCATTGGGGGTTGTAGGGTTTAGGAGGAGTTTAAGGGTTAGAAGGAGGTTCCAAGGTTTAGAAGGAGGTTCCAGGGTTTAGAAGGAGGATCCAAGGTTCAGGGTAGAGTACATGATGGAGAACTCGTCTCCCTCGTAGATCATGGAGGTTAAGGGTCGAGGAACTAAGGGTTTAGGGGGAGCATAGGAGTGGGAGAGGAAGAAGGTGTAAGAGCATGGGGGAAAGAAGAGAGAGGAGGGAGGAGGAGGAGGGGGGAGGAGGAGGAGGAGGAGAAGGGGGGGGGAGGAGGGAGGAGGAGAGGGAGAGGATGGGTTGCAAGGTTGGAGGAGAGGGGAGGAGGAGTTACAAGGTTAGGACATGCTTTTGGATTGGAGTGCAAGGAAGCATGGACACTTGAGACAATTGCTTGGAATACCAAAGTAGAACTCAACACAATGCCCCAAAGAGTGTGGGCTTCATTCCATTATGGGGTATTTATACAAGTTGGAGAGCTTCTCTCTCTGCATGTAGGAACTGTAAGACATTCTCTCTCTACATGTAGAACTTGGCTATAGAAGTTGCATGTAGGAGTTGCAAGTTGCATGTAGGAGTTGTATGTAGAACTCGCATGTAGGAGTTGCATGTAGAAGTTGTGTGTAGGAGTTGCATGTAGAAGTCGCATGTAGAACATGCATGTAGGAGTTGCATGTAGAACTCGCATGTAGGAGTTGCATGTAGAACTCGCATGTAGAACATGCATGTAGGTGTTGCATGTAGAACTCGCATGTAGGAGTTGCATGTAGAAGTCGCATGTAGAACATGCATGTAGGACTTGCATGTGGAAGTTGCATGTAGGAGTTGCATGTAGAACTCGCATGTTACATGTAGGAATCATATGTAGAACATGCAAGTTGGATTTCTAAGAGGGATTATTCCTAGCCTTATGCAAGTACAAGTAGAGCTTTGCCGCTACTCTACACACACATTCTATACTACCTAGGTTGGCATAGAGACAACAGAGATATAGAACCAACAAAAGATGTATTTTGTCCATTGGACAAAATACAAAAGAGTATGGAGTCCCACTAGAGCATGGTCCTCTATCCTTACTAAAATATCCTTACTAAAATCTATTACCTTCATGGCACTTCTAGATCACTAAGCCTACTTGGTCCTCATCAAGCTTCAGTAGAATGTATCACCATACCTTGATCCCTGTAGCTCACTGCCTTGAGAGATAGCCAAGGTTCAAGCCCCTTCCTGAGCTAAGTCTGTAGCACCCAACAACTCCCTCTTGGTCCTCCTATATATAGGCCAAGATACTACTAGTCTACTCCTCCAATCTACTACTTGAAGTGATGCTACATTAGATGAGGAATGAGACCAAATGTGGCTCCTTTACAGGCCTTGAAGGGCCCCAAAATCGCTGACACAGTAGGGGGGACTAGCCAACCAGTCTTGGTCCATAAACTAACCCACCATCTCTCTCCTTAGGTCTATGGGGACCCACTAGGTCTGTTGGCTAGCCAACTCAGTTGGTCAACCAATCAGACTATTTGGGTCCTATATAAGGGCCAGGGGCCTGCCCATTGCAACCCCTTTACTGCTATATATTTGCCCCCTTCTAGCCAAACTAATCCAATCCTTTTCCAAGAGCCTCCAAAACAAGCCACCATTTGTGCACCTCCTATCTTGGGTTATCCGGGACTTGCTCCTGCCCTTTGACACCTATCCTCGGCCCATTCTATAAGCTACCCTTCTTCCTATTATTGCTATAGGATCCCATGCTACCAGGTGGTAGATCCATACATCCATAGGCTTCCTTGACACCCCTAACAATACTAGGTTTTTAGTGTGCTATGCAATGGCAGCCTAGGTATTGCCCATGTGGCAACCACATAAACTCTAAGTCCACCTCCCCCATGCTCTCCCCATCTAGGGACTTACATATGGGGAGGTGACTTTGCTAACACCCACTCTCACTGACACATCTTGGCCCAATCCCAACTTGCGATGAAGAGGCTCCATGAGCTCTAAGGTTGAAGCCCTCTGAAACAATCTGGTATTGTTGTCAGTTCTTTGTCTTTCTATCAGTGGCTCCTGCTTCTCTAGGTCTCTGGTTTTGCATTTGCAAACCACCTGATACAGAAGCCCATCCTTAGTAGCACCAGATGGCACCACCTTTAGTCATGTTCCTGCCATCCCCCCTCATAATGAGGGAACAAAACCTCGAGTCTTCCAAGCATCCTTAGTAGCACCAGATGTCGCTACCTTCAATCACTTTCCTGCCATCCCCTCATAATGAGGGAACAACCTGGAGTCTTCTAGGAACCATGCTCTTAGGGTCTATTTCAACCCATCCTCCCTCTAGCAAGGTCTGTAACCAAACAACCATCTCGAGAAATGATATCCCAAGAATATGGTTGTTGTAGTAACGATGACTATAGGTGTTGGAGCACCTCCACCGATCCCACTGCCTCCACTAAATTTTTTGGAACCACCTACCCTGCAACCTTCACCACCAAAACTTTTCTTTGATTTAGCTTGGTCAGTTGAATGGCCTACCTGACTGATCAGCCAACCAAGCTGTTTATTATTATCCAAAGACAAGGGGCCTACCCATTGTAGCCCCTTTGCTATCATGAATATGTCCCCTTTTGGTTGACCTAAATCTAAGCCTTTTACAAGACCCTGGTCTACTCGAAGCATACTCCAAGTAAGCCGCCATTTGTGTGCATCCTCTCTTGGGTTATCTTGGACCAGCTCCTACTCTTTCACGCCTGTATAGGCCAATATGACATGCTTTCCTTCTCTGTATTATTGCAAGCTCCCAAGCTGCCACGTGGTAGATTCGTACACCCATAGGCTTCCTACATTGCCCTAACACTACCAAGTCTTTCACTACACATGGTAGCCTAGGTATTGCCCATGTGGTAGCCACACAAACCCTAATTCCACCTCCCCCATGCTCTTTGATTATAGATGGGGACGTGATTTCTCCAACACGATGCATGACTGTTGCAACTATTTATCTAGAGAGGGTAGCGGTTGCACGTGCATTAGCCTTAAAAGGAAGGCTCTATTTGATGGAGGGAACATGCATCCTTCTGAAGAAGGGAACCAATAGCCCCCTTATGAAGGGAAGAAGAAGCCCAAGTTTGAGCCATTTTGATGGTTTTACAACACTTTTTGAGATGTCATGTTTAATTTCTACTAAAATCATTAAAGGTAGATTTCTTGTATATATAGCAATGAGAGCACAATTCTCCTTTATACAAGCTATTTAAAATCAACTGCAACCATCATAGTGGTTGTAAAATATAAGTGGTTTAGTACTAACTGCAAGCAACATAATGGTTGTACAAGTTAAGTGATTCAAGATTGACTACACCCAGCACCGTGGTCTTATAGAATTTAAGATATTTTTTTACAACTTTTTAGCACTATTTGGGCACTTTCTAATACTTTTTAGTACTATTTTAATACTTTTTAAAATACTTTTTAGTACTATTTGGGCACTTTTTAATACTTTCTACCTTTTGAGCACTTTTTAATACTTTTTAGCATTATTTGGGTAATTTTTAATTCTTGTTGTACTTTTTTAGCTCTTTTAGCATTGTTTCGTCTCTTTTAGCACTATATGACCACAATAAGTTTAAGGTTTAGTGGATAAGCATAAGTGCAACTAGCCCATTAGCTTTAGGATTAACTGCAACCAGCACAGTTGTTGTACAAGTTAACTAATTCAAGATTAGTTGCAAGCAACGCAATGATTTTATAGGATTTAAGACCTTTTATCAGATGGACACACATAACCATGCCGTCATCCACCCCTATTGAAAAGATGAAGAACTTGTCATGTCTTTAAATTGCACTAGGAAATTCAAACACAATAAGACTTATCATTGAACTAAAAATACACGTGGCTAAACTACATATGGCTGAACTTACAGGTGGTTGATATGCATATGGCTAAGAATACATATGGTCTAAATTCATGTGGCTGAAATACATGTGCCTGAAAATATAGGTGGATGAAATACATATGGCTGAAAATACATATGGCTGAAAATACACGTGGCTGAAAATACTATATGTTGAAATACATGTGGTTGATTTTTTTTATTTTTTTTGTGGCTGAAAATTATTATGTAGTGAAGTACAAGTTGTTGAAAATACTATATGCTGAAGAAGAGGTAGTGTCTTTAAATTGCACTATGAAATTGAAACGGAATTGAGTTATCATTGAGCCAAAAAGTTTAAATACAAAAAAAAAAACCAACAAAAAAATGGCAGAAAGATTTGGTATACTAGTCATGTTGACAATCAACTTTCAATATAAAAAGATTGATTCATCAATAGAACAATAAGAAGTTCAATTCCTTTCATGACATCCTAAGAGACTGAAAAAGTTAGCTGCCCGAGCGGTGAGCATTTGAAGTTTTTTGGCTTCCTTTTCTTTCGAGTCATCTTTGGCTACCTTCACATTTGTGGTCATATCCTTTGTAGTACTAAGCAAGTCTATGAGTGATTCTTCTATCTTTTTGTCCCTCTTAGACTGCCGTTGGATAGTAAGGTTAGACTTTGCAGGTCTCTTGGGGGATTTTTCTCCTTGTTTGGTTCTTGTGATGGTTGTCCTTTAGCAAGTTCAATGTTTGGTTCTTGTGATAGTTGTTCTTCAGCAGGTTTAATGGTTGTCCCCTCACTATTCCCTTTTGCTACTACTGATGCATGATCAAAATAATGACATGTAACCTTGCAACTATTCCCAAAGGCTATGAGATGGTTTGACCTTCTTGTACTCTATATAAACTGATCTCAAGTTGTGTTTCCACTTTAGACTATAGATCGACACCTTGTTATGAGTCTTGCTAAAGTCATTAGCCATGCCGCACCAAACATGGCAAAGTTGCACAACCCATGCCACCTTCAAAAATTGCCTTTTCTTTATATCTAACAAAGTAGGATCATTCGGGGTTGTGTTGATGTTGGCAACCTTTGCTTTTCATCCTCTCTTTGAAGCCAACCTTTATTGGGAAGTTTAGAATCCTATGACTATGGCTTGTCTGCTCGAACATCGATCACGTTTCACAGACAGCTTCATGTCCATTGCTTGTTTAGAATTGACAGGCACATCACTTTCCCCTTCTAGGGCTAAGGAAGGAGGTTCCAAAGTTTAGAAGGAGGATCCAAGGTTTAGGGTAGAGTACATGGTGGAGAACTCATCTCCCTCGTAGATCATGGAGGTTAAGGGTTGAGGAACTAAGGGTTTAAGGGGAGCATAGGAGTGGGAGAGGAAGAAGGTGTAAGAGCATGGGGGAAAGAAGAGAAAGGAGGTAGGAGGAGGAGGAGGAGGAGGAAGAGGAGGAGGAGGAGGGAGGAGGAGGAGGAGGGAGGAGGAGGAGTAGGAGGGAGGAGGAGAAGGGAGGAGGAGGAGGGAGGAGGAGAGGGAGAGGATGGGTTACAAGGTTGGAGGAGAGGGGAGGAGGAGTTGCAAGGTTAGGACATGCTTTTGGATGTGGAGTGCAAGGAAGCATGAACATTTGAGACAATTGCTTGGAATACCAAAGTAGAACGCAGCGTAATGCCTCAAAGAGTGTGGGCTTCATTCCATTATGGGGTATTTATACAAGTTGGAGAGCTTCTCTCTCTACATGTAGGAATTGTAAGATGTTCTCTCTCTGCATGTAGAACTTGGCTATAGAAGTTGCATGTAGGAGTTGCAAGTTGCATGTAGAACTCGCATGTTGCATGTCTAGGAGCTGCATGTAGAACTCACATGTTGCATGTAGAAGTTGCAAGTAGAACATGCATGTAGGATTTGCATGTAGAACTCGCATGTAGGAGTTGCATGTAGAACTCACATGTAGGAGTTGCATGTAGAACTCGCATGTAGAACATGCAAGTTGGATTTCTAAGAGGGATTTTATTCCTAGCCTTATGCAAGTACAAGCGCAGCTTTGCCGCTACTCTACACACATTCTGTAATACCTAAGTCCATGTTGGCACAGAGACAACATACTCCCAGATCCATTTTATTACCCGTACTCGGGTTATGGCTTATTGCGAGCATGTAGCTGGGTTGCCATGTTTTTAGTCTAGTGGCTGTGGAACTTGTGTCGTGCCAGTCGATCTTGCTGTAAAGCCTTGGCACCATACAATTTTTTCTCAGTTTCTAGGTAGCCTGTATCTACCATTTGTTTGAACAGAGATATGTGGCATACTTCTAAGAAGATCACTCTTTAATAGAGTTGGCTTGTAAAATCTGAGCATCAACGCATTCATTGGGATTGAAACTGAGTGGAGGCAAATGGCTATCGGTGTAACATGGGACTTCTAGAATGTAATCCAATGTTTTGTAGAAGATAGCACTTAGGTGAAGTGATCAATGTTGCCGCGCATTATTCGCTCATGTTGTTGAAGTGCTTGGATCATTGTGCCTTGGATATTCCATTCTACACCAGAGTATGGTTCGATCATTGGGCAATTAATGGTGCAACCTCCATCCAATCTGTGTATGTTGGCTTTCCATTTTTGACATCGTGGAACTGCATAGAAATTAGGATGGGTTTTGAGACATGGAGGTGCATGTAGATACTCTTTCAAGAAGATTACATCAAAGAGCTTAGGATGGCACCAATCAAGTTGTGGATCCAACTTGCTTATCCAACCTTCACTAATTTGACACCGACGAAGGTTGGTAGGAAAGTTGCCATCCACCTCGAGTTTTCATATCAAGATATTTGCTCCAAAATTCCTTGATGGGGTTACTGGGAAGTGGTATCTCATCAAAATCATACCCATCATTGGAACTTGGCATGGGAGTACAAATTGGATTATCCGGATCTTGATTTTCAAAATCAAATACTGTGTCATTTTTTGTTGATGGAAGCACAAGTAGTGTCGGAGCTGAGGTTAAGATGTTAGGATGGAGCTCGGGGAAGGTTAAGAGGGTGGAGAAGCAAGGGTAATAAGTGAGGTTATGAGGTTGGTAGAGAGAGTGTTTAGATATGGGAAGTTGGATGTGCGATAGGCCCTGCCATCTTTTGACACTTCTTTTTGCTGGTGTGATGGGATCATCAACTGCATGGGTGGGATGGTGGTTATGTCATGCCTTGCAAATAATAGTGATGGCCTTTGTAGCAATGGCAACGAACTAGCAATAACCCTGAGGGGAGGACTACCGATGAGGCATACATATGCAATGAAAGCATCTGTCCTGAGTGTTATAAACCCGTCATGTGTAGACAGGCAGAAGATATTTTTCTCATCTTCGGACAAGTCTTGTCAAATTATGCGCAAAGTTTTGGTCCCTATGGAACATTCCCATTTGATAGTTGGATGAGCAGATATGGTCCTGATTTGCAGTTGCTTCCATTGGATAAGCACGCATGCGTTGAGGTGCTTCCACTTGTAGAGCACCCACAAGCTCTTGGTACACCATCGTTGTGCATTGTATTGGGGCTTCATTGGTGTTGTCTTCCATTGCCTCATTGTTGTGCCCAAGAAATTGGAGTTTAAGCTTGGAGATGATTATCTTTTGGGAGTGCATCTCATTCATTTTTTCTTTGTATTTCTGGTAGATGGTTATATATGCCTTCTTAATCTGTCTCATTTGCAAGGTGACCTTTGCCTGTTGAGGAATGTCTTCAGTGGTATTGGACCATTGGTCCAAGACTTGAGCTTGTGAAGTGTTGGCCTCTTTAGCGGTAGCAAGTTGGTCCTTTAAGATTTTGCATTCCCTTGTAAGCTCGTCAATGCTGAAGGCATGTACTGCCAAAGATTGTTTCATGTCTTCAAGCTTGTCTTTGCAATCCTGGAGCACTTCTTTTTTGTGAATTAGAGTGAGTCGAGCTTGTGCCACTACCTCCATCTGCTGAGCATGTGCAGAGGTCAAGGAGTTATAGTAGGTTTGTAGGATTGCCGTTGCTTGTACTACTGCTATCAGTTGTGTTTGAATTTTGTGGAGGTTGGAGGTCACATCCCTCACTACCTTCTCTTGAGCTTGGTTGATGCGCACTTCTTCTACCTCCTTCTCATCTATCTATGTTCGAAGTGCCTTGACCTCTATGGTGATTGCCTAGAATTGGTCTCCGATTTCTGTTGCAATCTGTCTGTCCAATTCCCTTGCATATTCTTCCTTGCCCAAGCTAGTGAATAGCTCTAACATTTGGATCATTTAGTAGCTTGATGTTGGAGAATAACAGATGGTGATGAGGATTGGCGATACTACTGATAAAGTGGTGCCCATGTAGCCATCCTGATGATTCTGTAGTACTTGTGGGAGGTTGTTCCAATGGTGTTTCAGTCACTTGTGTACAATAGTCATATTGTTGATCTGGCACTAGCTCCCTTGTGGCTCATTGATTGGCATGGCATCGATGGGCGGTTCTAGTGTTGATGTAGCCTCAGGCTTTCCTCAGGCTCTAGTTGCTGCTGTTGTTGGAGATATATTGGTTGCAGTTGTGCACCGAGTTGTAGCATCTCATGGGGCAATTCCTCAATTTTGACCTCCGGAATAATCCTTCTAAGGCATCTGCACTTGCCAATGTGATAGTAGGAGAAGTGTGGAATTTTACATTTTTGGCCCGATGAACCATCTAGATTTTTTGTAAAGAAGATGACTAAGTGCTGGATTCAGTCTTACTTTAGCTTCCTACTCAGCAAAACAAATGTGCGGAGTGGAAGGGATCGATTCTTGCCACACTTAAAGGATTGTGGATAGGAATTGTGCTGCTTCCTTGAGGTGATGGTTAAGTATGGTGCGAAGTAATATGCCGTCCCTATGAAACAGTGTGCCCTTGGCGAGGAGAGGCTGTACTTTGAGAAATTTTGCATCAACAGGCCATGTAGGGTATCTGGCACCTTGTGTTAGGAGTGAGAAAGCCCTTTGAATGACTGTACTATCGAGTCGGATGCGTCAATTTTACGAGCAAAAACCTATGAGTAGGTTTATCCGAGCGTGTTTTTCAAGAGATTTAAAAAAATGTATTTCTTTAGGAAATATGGTTTTTACACTTTTACTTTCACTAGAACTAGATCCCTTTATCATAAAAATATACAGACTAGTCACTCATTCATTTTTACATAACATAAATTTCTTATTTAAAGACATCCCTTTGTACCCCTGTTATTACCTTAAAAAAGTGTTGATTCCTTTAAGAAACATCCCTCATAATCACTCTCAATGTAATAATACTATGCATAGATAATTACTTATTAACACATTTATATCATATGGCAATGTCTTTTTAGTGTTTTTATAGCATAAATAACAAGATATTTATGGACATGCTTCTAAAGAAGTTTAAATTACTATAAATAAGTATTAACTTGGGCTTATATATCACTCTCATAAAATACATGTAATATTTAATACAATATATGCAAGATTTTCCAAAATATAACTCCATAGATGTGCTCAAAGGGGGTGTTCCGATCAATTTGAGTGGTTGAATGACTATATTTGGACATTGGATATGAAAGTTATGTTACTTTTAAAAGTGCTGTCCAAGGTAGTTTCGCCAGCGAAACTACCTTGGGAGACCTACTTCAAAGGGGTTTCGGTGGCAAAACTACGTGGATGGCTTGCTTCAATGAGTTTTCTTTGAAGAAACCCTTTCATGAAGATAGGTTGAGAGAGGGTTTTCAATGTCACCCCCTATTAAGTAAAAGTTGTAAGAAGGATCATAAGGGAATTTTCATAGAGAAGTCTACTCTAAATGTGGGTTTCTTCAAAAGCCATCCCATTATGCTCTCACCACACTTAAAGATTCACCTGAAGATTTTTGTATAAAATAGGCATTGCTATAATACTTTGCATATTTCTAAGTGAAACTATGTTTTCTTCTGATCGATTTTTCCCATATTTATGCATAGTTGGAAGCTTTTTTTTTCCTTCGCTCGGATGCTCGAAAGATTTCGCTCAGAAAATGCTCATCCCCCTATCGAGGATAATGGTGAATGGGCTTTGATCGTTGTGATGGTACCGTACTTGCCAACTGTGCATTGCTAGAGTGGTAAGAGAGAAAGTTCCTGATGTATGTGGTCATTGTAGGACTGTCCTCTAAGGATTTCAGGCTCTCATGCAGATTGTCTAGACTCCTTTTCTCTAAGTAAGATGTTGCTTCCTAGGAAAGAGCATAAGTCAATGTAGGTGGCCAAACAAGTTCCAGTGACTGGGCCTCGTCAATGGTTGTGTAGGCTGGTGGTGACTGGGGTGGCATTTGTTCTTCTTGGTCATGCATTGAATCCTCCTCGGAGCTATCGCTTTGGACCATAAATGCCTATAGTCGCCATGGTTGAGAGGATGTAGATGGCTACGAACTCTGGAGGGGGTCTCGTGGTTGAGGCGGTGGAATCTTTCTACACATCCTCTTTAGTGGCAACATTTTTTTAGAACGTACATCCATGTGCATGTGGTGTACCATTGATCATTAGATTAATTGGCATGCAGGTATGATCTTTGTGTGTGTTTGTGAGAGATCTTATTTTTATACATGCTTTGAGAGTGTGGAATGAAAGTGTGTGGCACAATTATTCATGCAATCATCTATGTGTCTAAGCAAAAGTGTGTGAGTGCATGTGACCTAGTAGCTAGGTAGGGACTAACTATATATATATATTTTTTTTGCTGGGATTTCATAGGGCAGCTAGAACTCAAGCATCACTTCTGAGCCCTAGGTTAAAATCAATTGATGCTACCTATATGTGCAAAGATGTACATTTGCAAGTGAATGCTCGTGATAGAATCTAATCCTAAGTAAGGAAGACTTGGGTTTCCCAAATCTTCATTTTTGTCAAGGATGGCTTGTGTGTTGAAGTAGTAGTGCTTCAGTTGGCTCCCATTTATTGTTGTGTTAAATTGGACTCCATCCAATGTTTCTAACAGTACAACTCCAATGGGATTCATCTTTGTTACTCAGTAGGGGCCTTGACTTAGATACTTCAGTTCAGTTGGCTCCTATGTATTGTTGTATTGAATTGGACTCCATCCAATGTTTCTAACAGTACAACTCCGATGGGATTCATCTTTGTTACTCAGTAGGGGCCTTGACTTAGATACTTCAGTTTCCCCTTGTGTACTTTGGCATTGTATAACAAGACCAAGTCACCTTCCTTGATGTCTTTAGCTTTAATATTTCTGTCAAACCATGCCTTTCTTTTGCATTTTTCTATTGTGATGGCATGGTAGGCGACTAGTCTTGTGTCTGTAGGCTTCTCCAACTGATAGAGTCTTTCTTTCAAGGATTCATGGTCTCCCATGCGTTCTTGTATTGCTACGCATAGGCTTGGTATTACAAATTCTAGTGAGACCATAGCTTCAAGGCCATACACCAATTGAAAAGGTGTGTTCTCTATACTGACCTTGAGTGTGGTTCTATATGCCCATAACGTTGCATTCAATTTCTCTACCCAATTAGAACGTTGTTGCTCTACTACCTTGGTGAGGATAATGCATAATATTTTGTTGGTGGATTCGGCCTCTGTCCATTCCCTTGGGGGTAGTAGGGTGTGCTTTTTCTATGGATTAGCATAAAGCCAAACAAGAGTTCTTGGATTACTTCATTGACAATTTATATGTTCCTCTATCCGACACAATTTCAAATGGGGCATCCAAATTAGGTGATCACATTTTCGTATAAGAATCTTGTTGTGCTTCTGGCATCTACCTTTCTGATTGCTTTAGCTTCAACCCATTTTGTAAAGTAATCAGTGGCCACAATGATGAAGCATGCATGTGTTCCTTTTGCTGTTGGATGGATGGGGCCCACATAGTCAATCCCCCATTTTTCAAATGGTTTTTGTGCAACAATTGTTGTTAGGGGATTGAAGTATTTGTGTTGTGGTTTAGTAGTTCGTTGGCATACATCATAGCCTTTTACATATTCATAGGCATCTGCCCATAATGTTGGCCACCACTAGTAGCCTACGAGGAGGACTTTTCTTATTGTCACTTCCCCTTGGAAGTGTCCTCCTGTAATGCCTTCATGGACTTCACTCAGAATTGGCATGATCTCATGAGGCATCACACATCTTCTTAATACTTGGTCCTTGCCCATCTTGTAGAGTTGTCCTGATGAGTTGATAGGGTGCAGCCTTTAGAATTAGTTTTTTGGCATCTACTGCTTTCATTTCAGGGGGTGGTCTTCCTGCCATTAAGTACCCAATGATATCTCCATACCACTCTGGAACAACATCTATTTGAAATAGTGTGGCATCTGGTAAGTCGTCTCTCCTACTCCAGTGGCTTCTTCTCCCGACTTGATACAAGACATGTGATCGGCAATGTAGTGTTGGGCACCTTTGCAGACCACTATTTTGAAGTTGAATTCTTGAAGCAAGAGGAGCCATCTGGTTATTCTTCCTATTGTACATGGACAGTTCACAAGATAAAGCAATGCTTGATGGTCGGTGTAGAAGACAAAATCATTTGCCAATAGATAGTGTCAAAATTTTTTAACACTATACACCATTGCTAGGGCTTCTCTTTCTATGGTGGTATAGTTGATCTCTGCATCATTGAGTTGTTGACTGGCAAAGTAGAATGGGAAGTCTTTCTTATGTTCACCAAGTTGACAAAGCACACTCCCAATTGCATACTTGGATCCATTAGTATGAACATGAAAATCAATATCCCAATTGGGAGATATAAGGATGGGTGCTATGATTAGGCACCACTTTAAAAGCTCAAAGGCTTGGTCGCACTCTTTTGTCCATAAGAATTCCACTAATAATTTGCAAAGTGGTCTAGCTATCATGGCATACCGCAATATAAATCTTCTATAATAGCCGCCATGTCCCATAAAGACCTGTACACCTTTGGAATTTGAAGGAGGAGGCAATTCCATGATGATTTTGATTTTGTCATGTCAGTTGCAATCCCATGTTGCAAAACGATGTGTCCCAAAACAACTCCATGGGTGACCATAAACTGGCATTTTGTTGGATTTAGGGAGATGCCATACTCCCTACATTTGATTAGTACTGCTTCAAGACATTTGAAGTGATCTTTTTTGTTCGAATGGATGCACAAATCATCCAAGAACACTTGTAAAAACTTATTCAAAAATGACTTGAAAGCTGTGAACATGACTTGCTAGAATGTGGCGGGGGCATTAAAAGGCCGAATGGCATGACTCTATATGAAAAAATACCCCCTTTTGTAGTAGCAAATGCTATTTTTCATTGGTCTTTAGGAGCAATTTGCACTTGGTTATAGCCATTGAAGCCATCCAAGAAGCTATATATTTCAGAGCCTGCCACCTTTTCCAACACTGTTTCTATTAAGGGTAGGGGATAATGATCCCTAATTGTGGTGGCATTCACATTCTTTAAGTTTATGCATATTCTGAGCTTCTTGTTGCGTTTAGGCACAATGATGATGTGTAAAACCCAATCAGTGTGCTCTATCTCATAGATGAATCCGGAATTTAGGAGTTTTTCTAGCTCATCATAAACCATGGTGCTATACTTAGGATTTGTGTGATAAGGTCCACATACTTAGGGTGGGAACCTTCTCTTATAGGTATCGTGTGTACTGCCATGTCTGGTGAAATTCCTTTCATCTCTTTGTATGACCATGCTAGGCAGTCACGGTATTCCATTAGAAGTGCTTTGAGTTTGGTTTCATTTTCTTTTCCCAATGAAAACCAATTTTTCTTCCTCCCCTTCAAGGGCAAGGTTTATAGAGATGGTGGTTTTGATTTTGAGGGAGCTGGCTTTGCAAGATACAATTTGAATTCATTGAAGTGTGCAGCCTTGGCTTTTTTGCGATTTCCTCCTTCAGCTTTCTTGCGGGATCTTCTGCAGTTATTCAACTTTGGAGGTTCAATTTTTGGAAGCTCGGCTACCATTAGGGCATGCAGAATGGCTAAGTCATTGTCGTAGACTTGATCTTTAATTTCAGCATTCAAGGTCCGAAGGAAAATCTGAGTCATCATTGGTATTGGTACCTTCTTCAGGTTCATTATCCCACTCGAGGTCAGCCATAAAGAATGGCACCTCTAGATCGATTGGTTCTTCATGTGTGAGTGGAGGATCTACCTGTAACACCTTTGCATCTATCTGCAAGAAGATGGGGTCTAATGAATGGTAGTTGTCAATGGTTGCCAATGTTTGTATCCAATTATTTACATTGCTTTGTGAATCACCCGCTATGGCATGCTATTGCAAGGGAGCTGATTTTCTTGAGATTGTCATTGAAGATGTGTCATCCAATGCTCTAGGCACAATTGGTTTTATAGCTCATGTTCCCACATTCACCCTCACTGCGGTGTCACGATTCTGGATTGTCAATCTATCAATTCGCCAGTCATGGAGGACTGATGCTTCTTGTAACCAAGGATATCCCAGTAAGATTTGATAGGATTTTTTGGGGAGATCCAAGATTGTGAATTGAAGGAAAAAGTGCACTCTTGCGACCTTTGTTGACACACCATTCACTATTCCCAAGGGTTTATCCCGTGAATCATTAGCAAGGCGTATGTTGAAATTAGCCATTTGCATTGGTGGGAGACCCCATTCATCGTAGAGTTCCTTTGATAGGACATTTACACTTGCTCCACCATCCACTAACTTGGACTTCATTATATGCCTTGTGGATCAAAGGCACAGTAATCTTGCATATGTCATCTCTCTCACCCATCTGCACAAGGATATCTTTGATGTTGTTCCTAGGTGAAGGGGGATTTGCGAGTTCAATCTGTCCTTTGAAACTCTCCTAGAGATCGGGACAATTTCGTAGGAGGATTTCGATGGGAATTGACACAGGGCAACTCAGAATGCTAGAGAGTACGGCTCTTTCAAGTTGATGTGGTGGTACATTATGTTGTGGAGTCTATTGTTGGAACAGAGACTTGAGTACAATATTAATACTTTGTGGGGCCAAGTCATGGGGATTGGGTCTTGAGCTTGTTTCTCAGCCTCAAATCGAGCTTGTTTCTCAACCTCAAATTGAGCTTGTTCCTTTTGTACCCATTGTTGAAGTGCCTGAAAATGAGCCTTCTCCACCTCTGCATTTGGGTATGGAGCTTCTTTTATTTGAGGCTTGGCAGGAGTGGATGTGGATGAGCTTGGCTGCTCATTACTTGGTGGAGGTGGATGCACTTGTGCTTGCTTTTTAAGAAGTCACTCTGGTTGGATTGGAATGTTAGGGTCCTTGGCAGCCTCTTTGTGTTGGCGTGTAATTACATCACAGGTTGTGATATTATGCTTGTCAGCCATAGGCTTTGATGGTACATGCCAATGATGCCGATTGGGATGTCAAGCTTAACCTCTGTTTGTTGTGGGGCCTTATTTTTCATGGGACAATCCATACAAGCATGTCCTATGCCACAATCTCTACAGAGTGGTTGGAAAGTAGTGGGGCTACCACAATGAGGGCACTCTGCGATCCGGTGATTTTCTCCACACTCGTAGCTCGATATGTGTTGGGATGTACTTGATTTGCATGCACTGATATTACTCCCTTTGCACCTTCTACATAGTACACTCGGTATTCTACTTCATACTCAAATGGCGAGTCTACTCTCTTGGCTTGTAATTGATGTATTGGTATTGCCTGAGGAGCTAGATTTGGTACCCTTGGATATGGTTGTCGATTTGGATTCCTGAGTAATTATGGAACTTGTGTTCAAACAAGAATAGGATTTAGCCTTGAAGTTGGGGGCACTTGTGCAAGTGCCAATTTTTTGTACACTGGCATGGATGCTACTTGGTATTGTTGAGGTTGAGGCGGGTTGTTGTGCATGTTGAAGATGCAACTGTTTTCATCATGGCCATGGACGACGCAGATATGGTACCATGACCTTGATGGTGGATTTGCTTGTGCAATGATCCTGGCTCTTAGGACCGGGCACTCATTTGCTGTATGATTGTCCATGTTGTGTGGACACCAGACATTTATTCACTGTGGATATGTTTGAGTTGGCGGCTGAGAGAAGTGACGATATCTTAAATTGTGAGTGTGCTGTGCGTCCATTGGCTAGTAGCAATGTTGCAATCCAGAAGATGCACATGCCAGAGTGATGTGCCCTTGCCCATGTAACTAAGAGAGTAAGCAATTGTAGAGGAAGGTCTTTCTAGATCCTCTTGGACCGTCGAGGAAGCATGGACATTTGAGACAATTGCTTGGAATACCACAGTAGAACTCAACACAATGCCCCAAAGAGTGTGGGCTTCATTCCATTATGGGGTATTTATACAAGTTGGAGAGCTTCTCTCTCTGCATGTAAGACATTCTCTCTCTACATGTAGAACTTGCATATAGAAGTTGCATGTAGGAGTTGCAAGTTGCATGTAGAACTCACATGTTGAATGTAGAACTCGCATGTTGCATGTAGACGTTGCAAGTAGAGCATGCATGTAGGAGTTGCATGTAGAACTCACATGTAGGAGTTGCATGTAGAACTTGCATGTAGGAGTTGCAGGTAGAACTTGCATGTAGAACATGCAAGTTGGATTTCTAAGAGGGATTATTCCTAGCCTTATGCAAGTACAAGCGGAGCTTTTTCGCTACTCTACACACACATTCTGTACTAGCTAAGTCCATGTTGGCACAGAGATAACATACTCCCGGATTTATTTTATTACTCGTCCTCAGGTTATGGCTTATTGGGAGCATGTAGCTAGGTTGCCATGTCTTTAGTCCAGTGGTGGCTGTGGGACTTGTGACGTGCCAATCGATCCTACTGTAAACGCTTGGCACCATACAATTTTTGCTCAGTTTCCAGGTAGCTTGTATCCACCATTTGTTCGAATAGAGATATGTGGCGTGCTTCTAAGAAGATCACTCCGGAAACTGAGTGGAGGCAAATGGCTATCGAGGTAACATGGGACTTCTAGAATGAATTCCAATGTTTTGCAGAAGATGGCACTTAGGCGAAGGAAGTGATCAATGTTGCCGCACATTATTTGCTCATACTGCTGAAGTGCTCAGATCATTATGCCTTGGATATTCCATTCTACACCAAAGTATGGTTTAATCATTGGCCAATTAATGGTGCAACCTTCATCCAATTTGTGTATGTTGGCTTCCCATTTTTTACATCATGGAACTACATAGAACTTGGGATGGGTTCTAAGATATGGAGGTGCACGTAGGTACTCTTTCAAGAAGATTACATAAAAGAGATTGGGACAACACTAATCAGGTTGTGGATCGAACTTGCTTATCCAACCTTCACTAATTTGACGTTGATGAAGGTTGGTAGGAAAGTTTCCATCCACCTTGAGTTTTCATATCAGGATATTTGCTCCAAAATTCCTTGATGGGGTTACTGGGAAGTGGTATCTCATCAAAATCATACCCATCATTGGAACTTGGCATGGGAGTACAAATTGGATTATTCGGATCCTGATATTCAAAATGAAATACTGTGTCATTTTTTGCTGATAGAAGCACAAGTAGTGTCAGAGGTGATGGCGGGGTAGGGAGAGAATTTGGGGACATGGGGGAGAAATATGGAAGAGTATTAGTTGTGGAAGGGGGAGCAGAGGGGAGGGGGGCAAGACCTAGGCAAATGGTTTGAGCAGCTTGGTAATCCTCGAGGGTAGGATTAGCAAGGGAAGGGAAGAAGCTAGATGTGTAGGTTTGAGCATGCTTCTCATGCTGACATGTAACGTACAGTTAGGTAACTACTGATCTCATCAGTGCCAACATTGATTGCATCATATCCTTATGCTTTTCATAAAATACGCGGGTTGTCAAATCTAGCTGATCTTGTGCAGTTTGTCCTGGCAACAACCCTTCAGATATTTTCAATCACTTCAGATTGCAGATGAATGTGATTGATGGCTCTTTCCCATGGCTTCCATAGGAAGAGCAGGGTATTCTCAGTATATGCAGGGTTCCGAGGCTTTTTGTCACCTACAGATATATCAGGGTTATCATTTGTAGTATACGTGTAGCTTAGGACCTCGAGTCGTATTCTAGTGAGAGACATAGGCTTAAGTGTGGTAAGCAAACATAGTACTTGCATGTGTAAAAGGAACGTGTATCATCATGGTTGAGAAAAAGAAGGCTTTCGCCTTCATTGGGGGTTGAAGGGTTTAGGAGGAGTTTAATGGTTAGAGAGAGGTTCCCGGGTTTAGAAAGAGGTTCCAGAGTTTAGGAGGAGGTTCCAAAGTTTAGAAAGTGGTTCCAGAGTTTAGAAGAGGTTCCAAGGTTAGAAGGAGGATCCAAGGTTCAGGGTAGAGTACATGGTGGAACTTGTCTCCCTCGTAGATCGTGGAGGTTAAGGGTTGAGGAACTAAGGGTTTAGGGGGAGCATAGGAGTGGGAGAGGAAGAAGGTGTAAGAGCATGGGAGAAAGAAGAGAAAGGAGGGAGGAGGAGGAGGAGGAGGAGGAGGGAGGAGGAGAAGGGAGGAGGAGGGAGGAGGAGGAGGAGGAGGGAGGAGGAGGAGTAGGAGGGAGGAGGAGAAGGGAAGAGGAGGAGGGAGGAGGAGAGGGAGAGGCTGGGTTGCAAGGTTGGAGGAGAGGGGAGGAGGAGTTGCAAGGTGATGTAGAGTGCAAGGAAGCATGGACACTTGAGACAATTGCTTGGAATACCAAAGTAGAACTCAACACAATGTTCCAAAGAGTGTGGGCTTCATTCCATTATGGGGTATTTATACAAGTTGGAGAGCTTCTCTCTCTGCATGTAGGAATTGTAAGACATTCTCTCTCTACATGTAGAACTTGCCTATAGAAGTTGCATGTAGGAGTTGCAAGTTGCATGTAGAACTCGCATGTTGCATGTAGGAGTCGCATGTAGAACTCACATGTTGCATGTAGGAGTTGCATGTAGAAGTTGCAAGTAGAACATGCATGTAGGAATTGCATGTAGAACTCGCATGTAGGAGTTGCATGTAGAACTCACATGTAGGAGTTGCATGTAAAACTTGCATGTAGAACATGCAAGTTGGATTTCTAAGAGGGATTATTCCTAGCCTTATGCAAGTACAAGCGGAGCTTTGCCGCTACTCTACACACACATTCTGTACTACCTAAGGCCATGTTGGCATAGAGACAATAGTGATAAATGCATTTGGTTTTCCATTTTTTCTCACAATCGCCAGTGCATCCTAGTTGAGCTGAGACATATATCGAAGCCCTCCCGTAACAGAAGATGGTAGCACAAATATACGCCCTATAGCATTGCCCATCGGCTACATTTATCATGTCCATCAATCCTTGATAGACTTCTGCATGCAAAGAGTCTTGATTGTTGCATATCCATACCATCCTGGGCTCTTCTATGCTATTGTATGCATCAACAATGTATTGCTATAGTAATCTCCCCCCATGTAGAAGACATGCATTCATATCATATCTCACCTGCAAACGGTATGCATAGTACTCTCTCTACATACACATCTTTGTCCCTATATCTCATGCAGTGGTATGTGATTAGGAACATCACTATAGGGGATACATAGATGCCATACATCCTCACCTCGAGGAAATGGAAGAACATACATGAGTGGCATGTATGATCGATGCAATTTAGATATTCTAGTGACAACCCCATGACAACTTGAAATCTGAATGTCTCGGTGCCTGACATTGAAGTGATCCCCTTGTCCTAGCATGATGGCAACCTTGCTAGCCATAGGAGCCAAGTATTGCCTTGAGGTTGAGCGGCTCTCACAAATAACCATCCTCAAGTTTGCATGTGGATTTGTTCTCAGCAGTTGTTCCATAGCTATCAATGGACGGGCATATGGATTGCACTCATGAATCATCCTTTGCAGCACTCCAAGCTAGACATCCCATTCAGATGTTTTGTAGTTCATGATTTGTATCATATACATACAATTGTGCAAAATGTGGCATCTCTTGCCTAGCCTCATTAGGAAACAAATTCTTAACCCTGTGATACACACTGCCATGGACACAAAAGTTTGGTATACCCCCATCGCTAGGGAACATGTGATCATCATCCCTTATCGAAAATTGATGCAAGATTGAGAAGCTTCCACTAGCACCTAAAACCACATCCCTATTGCCAACAATGCATTTTTGTCTCGTTCTTGTGCAAATGACCAATAGAGATGGTTGCAGCCATTTGAGCAGTTGTACTTATTACTGGAGCATCTACTACATTGATTTCACCCACAACATGTTGATGCACATTACGTATTGCTGAGGTATCCATTACATTTCTTCCACAATCATATTGATGCACATTCAATGGAACATCAAGGAGGGATGTATATTCTCCTAATCCCGAATGGAAAGAATCCCTTCTTGCATGTAGCTGCTCTCCCAGGCTACTAATTGCAAACACTAGAACATTCTATCCTCAACTATTGTGTTCCTGCACTTGGTTTTGCTCCCTATCGCTAAAGTCTATACTCATCTACTCCACAGTTACTCTCATGTTTCTAACACCCTAGTTTTTGGACATTTTTCTTTGTCTGGAAACTCTACAATGTGCCTTGTGCTAAATGCAATAAATTTCTTGTATAGAGGCCCATTGGATTTCCTACATTGCGTGCTAGATCACTATGCCCATGCATCTAATTCCATTGTCTATATTGATTGACTTCTACACCCATAGATTCCTCAGTTATCTGCATGAACCTAGTACCTTGTGTTTTCAACACCGTTTTGTTGAATGTGACCGGCCATCCAAATTGAATCCAATAATGTTCTCCTATGAGACCTTAGTGAGTGTAACCTCTCTTCTATTCCTTTTGCCATCTTTTGTTTACAAAAACAACTATATATATCTCATTCTCCATGTCTCTCTCTCTCTCTCTCTCTCTCTCTCTCACACACACACACACACACTCTCTCTCTCCATTACATATGCATACACATATGCTTTTGGTTGCATTTATGCAAGTTTATCTACCTAACACGTTTGATAATTTTAGTGACAACATAATCAATCTTAGTTTATGAGATACGTTAGTTCCAGTGAATAAACAAATAAAATTTATGAAATTATCTGATTTAACCTAACCCTATGCTATGGAATTATCCCCTAGGAAACCACAATTCTAAGCTCATTCTTCATAGGCTAGATTATTGTGGAGGTTGCTCTACTATAATTCAATCCCATGAAAAATTGGACCCCTTAGATGGTTGAACCCCTTAGATCGGCCTTGCTTATAATAAGGTGGTTAAACCCGTCTCTCTCATCCATACCGATACTTTTTGGGATAGAGAGAGGCTATAACATGGCTATCGGATGGGGAGTGGGACCCCTGCACCTACCGATGCATGTGGCATCCTCTACGTCTTTAAATGGTATCAGAGTAGGTTGGCTATGTAGCTCATGTGGTGGCTGGAGCTTTAGATTTGTGCAACTATGTGCACCTCGGGAAGTGGTGACCCCCATGGCAAACTGTTTGGTAGACTAGGTATTGTGCAGATTACTCGTCCTCAGGTTATGGCTTATTTTGATTTCGAAGTTGGGATGCCATGTGTGTATAACCCAGTGGCTATTGAGCTTGTGGCATGCGAGTCATTCCTTTGTAATGCTTTTGCACCATCCAATTTGTGGTATGTAGTCAAGAAGCTTATCTTCTCTTGAGTGGGGTGAGATGGCTTGTGAATTTCAGAGGGGATCTTGTTGCCGAGGCTGTGCACTCTACCATCAAATCTTTTTGGGAAGCAGTTTGGCAGGGGTCTCGTTGTTGAGGCTGGCATTTCTTGCTATCTTGCATACATGTTGGATGCGATTGCACCTATATCATTGAGCTTGTAGATAAGTTTGTATGCAAGTCTGATATTTTTGCTTTTAGGAGATGGCTGTGATGTTTGGCGGGGGTCTCATTGCTGAGGCTGCAGACTCTTTTGCCAATTCATCTTGAGTTTTGGCATAGCTTCTTGTCCTGCTTGTGAATGGATGCGTCAATTTTACGAGCAAAAACCTATGAGCAAGTTTATACGAGCGTGTTTTTCAAGAGATTTTAAAAATAGTATTTCTTTAGGAAACATGGTTTTTACACTTTTATTTTCATTAGAACTAGATCCGTTTATCATAAAAATATACAAACTAGTCACTCATTCATTTTTACATAACATAAATCTTCTTATTCATAGACATCCCTTTGTACCCTTGTTATTACCTTAAAAAAGTATTGAAAAATAATTCATTTAAGAAACGTCCCTCATAATCACTCTCAACATAATAATATTATACATAAATAATTACTTATTAAACACATTTATATCATATGTCAATATCTTTCAAGTGTTTTTATAGTATTAATAACAATATATTTATGGACATGTTTCTACAGAAGTTTAAATTACTGTAAATAAGTATTAACTTGGGCTTATATATCACTCCCATAAAATACATGTAATATTTAATACTATATATGCAAGGTTTTCCAAAATATAACCCCATAGATGTGCTCAAATGGGGTTTTCCGATCAATTTGAGTGGCTGAATGACTATATTTGGACATTGGATGTGAAAGTTATGTCACTTTTAAAAGTGCTGTCCAAGGTAGTTTCGCCAGCGAAACTACCTTGAAAGACCTTGTTCAAAGGGGTTTCGCTGGCGAAACTACCTTGATGGCTTGCTTCAATGAGTTTTCTTTGGAGAAACCCTTTCATGAAGATAGGGTGAGAGAGGTTTTTCAATGTCACCCCCTATTAAGTAAAAAGTTGTAAGAAGGATCATAAGGGAATTTTCATAGAGAAGTCTACTCTACATGTGGGTTTCTTCAAAAGCCATCCCATTATGTTCTCACCATTACCAAAGATTCACATAAATATTCGTGTATAAAATAGGCATTCCTATAATACTTTTCATATTTCTAAGTGAAACTATGTTTTCTTCTGATCCATTTTTGTCATATTTTTGCATAGTTGGAAGCTTTTTTTTTCCTTCGCTCGGACGCTCGTCTCCCTTGTGAATTCATTGCATGCTGTGAGAGTATGGAATGAAAGTGTGTGATACTGTTATTGATGCAATCTATTATGTGCCTATGCAAAATCATGTGAATGCATGTGATGTGTCGATTAGGTAGGGACTAATTATATGCTTATTTGTGGGATTTAATAGCGAAACTAAGACTCAATCATCCCTAATACAAAATTGATTAGGTCTTCCTAAATGTGCAAAAACATGCATATGCTAGTGTGCATGTAACAATCTAGTGCAAACTATATGTGCATAAACATGCATATGCTAGTGAGGGTGCGTGTAACAATCTAGTGCAAACTATTGAAGACTTGGGGTTCCCAAAACTTCATTATTGTCAAGGATGGCTCCTATTTATGGCTCGTTTATGGTTGTGTTGAATTGGACTTCGTCCAATGTTTCTAGCAGCATAGCTTGAACTTTAGATTCTTTTAGTGGTCTTGGCATTCCTATGGGGACACTGCCACGTCTAATTCTTGAAGTACTTTGGCACTTCTTGAAGATCAGCCTTTGATGGTGTTGAACTAGCTTGACATGTGCCATGTGTACGGGGTGGCATAGTATTATAACCAATTTGTTTGGCTCTTGGAGACCTTTTTTCTTTCTTTCTTTCTTTTTTTTTTGGGTGAATTCTCTTTATCGATCTTCATATGCACATGTGGCTTATACTTTCTAAACTTCTTATGCTGGGAACTGTGGGGTAGCTTTTCCACTAGTAAGTTGTTCCCAAGTAAGGGTTCATTTGCTATGCATACTCCTTCTAGTCCCTCATGGGACCATTTGAGAGGCAGTGGTTCTGATTTTGAGGGAGTTGGCTTTGCAAGATACAATTCGACGATCCTTGTTTGGACTCGTTCCAATTCATTGAGGTATTCGGCCTTGGCTTTTTTGTGAATTCCTCCTTCAGCTTTCTTATGGGATCTTCTACTGTTATTCAACTTTGTTTGCTCAATTTTTGGAAGCTCAACTGCCATTAGGGCATTAATGATGGCTAGGTCACTGTCAAAGATTTGATCTTCAATTTTAGCATTCTCACCCTTAGTTTCAAGGTCCCAAGGGAAATAAGATTCATCATTGGTATGGGTACCTTCTTTAGGTTCATTATCCCACTCGAGGTGAGACATAAAGAATGGCACCTCTAGATCGATTGGTTCTTCATGTGTGAGTGGAGGATCTACTTGTAGCACCTTAGCATCTATCTGTGAGAAGATGGGGTCTAATGAATGGCAGTTGTTGATGATTGCCAATGTTTGTATCCAGTTATTGACATTGCTTTGTGAATCGCCCACTATGGCATGCTGCTGCAGAGGAGCTGATCTGCTTGAGATTGTTGTTGAAGATGTGTCATCCAATGCTCTAGGCACAATTGCTTTTATAGCTCCTGTCCCCACATTCACCCTAACTGCAGTGTTGCGATTGTGGATTGTCAGTCTATTCTGGATTGTCAGTCATGGAGGACTGATGCTTCCCGTAACCAAGGACGTCCTAGTAAGATTTGATAGGATTTTTTGGGGAGATCCAAGATTGTGAATTGAAGGAAAAGTGAACTCCTGTGACCTTTGTGGACACGCCATTCACTATTCCCAATAGTTTAGCCCGTGAGTCATCGGCAAGGAGTATGTTGAAATTAGCCTTTTGCAATGGTGGGAGACCCCATTCAATGTCGAGCTCCTTTGATAGGACATTTACACCTGCTCCACCATCCATGATGACTTGGACTTCATTATATGCCTTGTGGATTAAAGGCACAATAATGTTGCGTGTGTCATCTCTCTCACCCATCTGCACAGGGATATCTTCAATGTCATTCCTAGGTGGAGGGGGATTTGGGAGTTCAATCCATCCTTTGAAACTCTCCCAGAGATTGGGACAATTCCGTAGGAGGATTCCGATGGGAATTGACATAGGGCAACAACTCAGGATGCTAGAGAGTGTGGCTCCTTCAAGTTGACATGGCGGTACATTATGTTGTGGAGTTTGTTGTTGGAATAGAGGCTCGAGTACAGTATCAATGCTTTGTGGGTCCAAGTCATGGATTGGATTTGGTGCTTGCTTCTCAGCCTCAAATTGAGCTTGTTTCTCAACCTCAAATTGAGCCTATTCCTTTTGTACCCGTTGTTGAAGTGCCTGAAAATGAGCCTTCTCCACTTCTGCATTTGGGTATGGAGCTTCTTTTATCTGAGGCTCGGGAGCTGATGTGGATGAGCTTGGCTGCTCATTGCTTGTTGGTAGAGGTGGGGGCACTTGTTCTTTCTTTTTAAGAAGTCATTTTGGTTGGATTGGAATGTTAAGGTCCTTGGTGGCCTCTTTCTATTGCTAGCATGTAATTACATTCACAGGTTGTGATATTATGCTTGTCGGACCCATACTTTGATGGTCCACCCCAATGATGCCAATTGGGACGTCAGGCTTAACCTCTGTCTATTGTGGGACCTTATTTTTCATGGGATAATCCATATAGGCATGTCCTATGCCACAATCTCTACAGAGTGGTTGGAAAGTAGCGGGGCTACCACAATGAGGGCACTCTGCGATCCGGTGTTTTTCTCCACACTTGTAGCATTTGATTGGTGCTCGATATGTATTGGTCAAACTTGATTTGTGTAAACTAGTATTAGACCCTCTACAACTTCTACATAGTACACTGGGTACTCTGTTTCATACTCGAATGGCGAGTCTACTTCCTCTGCATGTAGTTGATGCATTAGAACTACCTGAGGAGCTAGATTTGGTGCTCTTGGATATGGTTGTGGATTCGGATTCCTGAGTAGTTGTGAGACTTGTGTCCAAACAGGAATAGGATTTAGCCTCAGAGTTGGAGGTGGTTGTGCAAGTGCCGGTCACCTGTACACTGGCATGGGTGTCGGTTGGTATTGTTGAGGTGGAGGCGGGTTGTTGCAAATGTTGTAGATGCAACTGTTTTCATCATGGCCGCCAACGATGCAGATATTGCACCACAACCTTGGCAGTGGATTTGCCTGTGTAGTGATGCTGGCTCTTAGGACTGGGCACTCATTTGCTATATGATTGGCCATGTAGTGTGGACACCAGACATTTTCTCGTCGTGGATACATCTGAGTTGGCGGCTGAGACAAGTGAAGCTTTTGTTCCATGGCTTGCATCATATCTTCTTTTAGCTTCATGGTCATGGCCTCTAGGTGATATTCATTTGATGTTTTAGTAGTGGACTTGGATTTGCCCTTTTTAGAGCACTTGTCTCGTGCATTGGATTTGCCATCATCACTGCTAGTGTCAGAGTCGATCATGCCATCCTTGATGTCAATGGTTGCCGCCACTGAACGTTTCATAGCTGAATCTTTTTGATATCCTTCCAGATTTTCTTCCTTAGTCCCGCAATGAACTAGGCTATGAAGTACTTTGCATCGGGGCATGGGTCACATTTGGCAATTAATCTTTTCATCTTGCCCAAATACGTGCATACATCTTCTCGACGGTCTTGTTCGATCTTGCTTAGTTGGAGAGTGGAATCATCTTGTAGCCTCTCCATTTGAAAGCACCTTTTGAATTCTATTTGAAGCAGGTCCCATGTGGCTCGCCTTCCACTAGAAGGTCTAGGTACCATTCAGATGCTTCATCAGTTAAGGCCATGGGAAACCAAGCCACCTTGGTTTCATGGGATTGATCTCCAACTGCTGGGCATGTGGCATCAAAATGCTAGAGGAAATGGGCTAGATGTCCCCTACCATTATATTTGGGAAGTTCGAGTTTTCCCAAGGGGTGCTTGCCTTGATTGTTATTATTGTTGTGATTAAAGAAATTGTCAGCCTCTGCATCGAGGTCAATATCTCCATCATCATCACGATGGCGTCTAGCCATGTTATGGCATGGAGTCGTCAAAGTGATTTCGTGAATTTTAGGGGGGAAATCAGGGTAGGGGATTGTTAGAGGTAGTGGTTGCAGCAGAGTTGTATGCAGATTTGGCGAGCGTTGGAGTCAAAGGCATTGGCTGGAGCGTAGCTGCATGCAGATTGGGCAAGAGTTGCAAAGGATGTCTCTGCGACCACACATGCAGGTGTTGATGTAGTTTGTTTGGAGGGTTAGAGTGATGTTAGTGTTGTAGGGACCATCATGTTAATAATGTGCCTAAGATTGTCCCACGTGTGTAGGGAAATGTGCCGGTGCATACGGATTGTCAATCGGAGGTCATGGTGTAAAGATACAAGCGAATTAGTGCTAAAGGAGACCCACACGAGGGCTGAATGAGCGAGTGCTAGGGATGCCAAAATGGTGTGCAATGGGCTGGAAAAATTCCCTGTAGTGTGTTGTTTCCATGTGTGAAATCTTGGTTCAAACGGGGTCCAGTGTGACAAAATATGAAGAGGGGAGAGGAGAAGAGTGGAGATGAGGAGCGAGGGCACATCTAGAGAGCACACCACAAATGACTAACGGTATACTAGATTTAGTTGAAAAAATAGAATATATACAAACCCTTTTAGGGTTAGGGTTAGGGGATCTAACCCTTTCCTTTATAGCACTCTATAAGGTTAGCGCTATGCACATATGATCACGTGATGGTGCTATGCATACATGATCACATGATGTTGAGCGTGAACTCTCAACACCTTCCCTCAAGATCAACATCATGAAGTAGGCCTTCCCTCAAGATGATGATTCTTGGGAATCGAAGAAGGACTGAGCATTACATTCCATCACACCACTTTAATGGGAATGTCCTTCCTCTACGTCAAACCAAGAGCTAGTCGGTGTTTCTCAAATAGCTCTTTATCGAGTGGTTTGGTAAAGATGTCTGCAACATTCTCTTTGCTATCACAATGCTGCAGTGTGATGTCACCAAGTAACACTCTTTCTCTGATGAAGTGCTCTCTGACATCAATGTGCTTTGTCCTAGAGTGATATACTGGAGTTTTGGCCAATGCTTGAGCTGATTGATTATCACAGTATATTGTTGTTGGCTTTGACTCATCAAAGTAATCTGTTTCTGACAATAGTCTTTTAAGCCATATAGCCTCACATGCACCTGTAGTGAGTGCTCTATATTTTGCTTCAGTCAAAGACAAAGAAACAATTGGCTATTTGTTTGACAACCATGATATAGCACCATGACCAAGGAAAAATGCATATCCCTGTGTCGATCTCCTGGTCTCATGATCTCCAGCATAGTCACTGTCATAGTATCCATGCAACCGTGGATGACCTCCTCTGTATTCTATCCCAAACTATCTTGTACTTCTGATGTATCTCAAGACTCTTTTGGCTGCATTCCAGTGAGACTGTTTTGGAAATTTTGCCATAAACTGTGCTAGTGAGCTTACTACATAACAAATATCTAGCCGTGTGATTGTCAGATATATAAGAGATCCAAAGAGCTGCCTGTAGTATTTGCCATTAACTGTAGGCTTTTCTGAATCTTTAGTAAGTTTCAAACTCTGTTCCATGGGAGTGGCTGCAATCTTGCAATCTGCCATATGAAACTTCTTCAGGAGACTATCAACATACTTGAGCTGACTCATGAATGTGCTATCTGAATCTCTCCAGAACTCAATTCCAAGACAATACTGCATAAGTCCAAGATCTTTCATGTCGAACTCTACAGATAAGTCTTGTTTCAATTTTCTAATGAAGCTATCCTTGCTTCCTGTCACAATCAGATCATCTACATACAAAAGTGCAATCAATTAAATAAGCAATCTAAATTATTGAAAGCTCCTAACTTATGCATAACATTCTATATACCGACCTTGCTCATGCATCCCCTAGCATACTCCCATTCTTCCATTGTGATATGCATCCCCTCGTCTTTCTCTACTTTCTCCATTTCATCAAGTAGCCAATCCACATGAATATCCTTTGGAAGTGCTCTTAGATACTGAGGGTATGGCACACGAGATCCGTGGTGTGTACGAAAGAGGGCCCTTTCTTCTTGTCTTCTTGCCTTTGCATCCTCGTATCTTGTCACCCGTCCTTTCATCACATCACTATTAAGCATGCAATAGAGGTTGATACTATTATGCAACTCTGTGTCTATTACTTTGTTGCGTCCTTTCCCTTGAGGCACAATAGAGGTCATCCTTAGGTCTTCATCATGTCTCCATTGTCGTGGGAGAGAGCTATCCACATCAACAAGAAACTCAGAAATATATACAAGTGACTCTTGTACCAACCAACCCTCGGCCATGCTACCTTCGGGTCTTGCATTTTGTCTCATGAAGCCCTTCAAGGTCTTCATGAAGCGCTCGAGAAAGAACAACCATCGTGCATGTATAGTACCGCATATAGCAATCTCATCCACCAAATGCACTATAAGATGTAGTTGGCTTGTGAGAATAGAACGTGGAAATGTGTCTTCCACTAAACAAACCACCTCCACTAACATAACTCGAGCATTCTCAAGTGTGGTGGGATCTATTTCCTTTGAGCTCACATACCTAGAAATAAAAAAGTACAGCATATTAGCAATATGCATTCAAACTTGCATGGAGCATTGATACGCATCATATTTTGTATCATGTAAAGTACCTCACAAGCTCACCCATCTTGTAAATACAATCTTTCACGTCCTTCAATGCACTACATGAAATGCTAGTAGGTAGTATGAACTGAACCCATGAGGAGGTGGTTGATTAGTTGCTTATAATTATTCACTCACAAATTTGAAAGGAAAAAGATATTATGCATATAAAATACTTATTTGGAGCATCTTGTGCCAATCATGAGATTTCAAGCCATATAATTTCTCTACACCTCTTTTCTTGCTCTTTGTAAAGGCTCCCTTCAAACACAACCATGGCTTTGAATTCTTGAAATCTGGAAAACACTTCAGATTTCTCTTTTAGAAAGTAGACCCAACAATATCTACTGTAGTCGTCAATGAAGGTCAAGTAATAAAGTGAACCATTGATGCTGCGGGTCTGGGCATAACCCCATACATCTGTATGTATCAAATCAAGAATACCTCGTGCACGAGAGGTACTTTTGACAAAGTTGATTCGCTTTTGTTTGCTGAAACAGCATGCTTCGCAAACTTTTCCAAGAAACTGTAGTTTTTTTTTTTTGCCATATTCTGATTCCTGAGATCTAACAAGTACCCTAAGTTGAGATGACCATATCTCTTGTGCCATTTTGCAGATAGTGGCATCTGTTGCATTTGAGCTGACATGGCATGCTTATCTGGTACTGTAGCTAGCATTCTATATAAGTGTCCTTCCTTGACACCTTTTACTACTAGCTGACATCTTTTAGATTTGTCTCTAATAGTGCATTCATCACCGTCGAAGATGACTGTAATTGTGTTCCATCATTTGACCTACTGACAAAAGGTTCTTGCTGAGCTTTGGAACATAGAGCACATCTTTGACTAATCCTTTTGTACCAATGAAATTGTTCATAAGGATAACACTTGTCCCTTGAACTGGATTCGGTGTATTCTCTGCTGTGTAGATGACATTTTTCCGTCCTTCTAATGGTTTCATCTCTGTGAACCATTCCTGATGATTTGTCATATGAGATGATGCACCGCCGTCGATGTACCAAGGATCCTATCCACTTGGTTGACTTGATAACTGTAATCCTCTTTGGGATTGAAATCAGTGTTTAGGTGCATTGTATCAGTCTGATGCAATTCCTCGCTTGCAAGAAACATATTTCCATGTTCATTTGCAAAATGACTGTGACTAGAATGTCCACCACGATGATTTCATCTTCCTCAGGAATTCCCTCGATTACTGTTGGATTGACCGCCTTGGTCGTACTGCTTCTTGCGGCAATCTCTTTCATAGTGTCCAAACTTGTGACAGTAGTTGCACTGGATGTTTGACACATTGGTGGATGCATTCCCTCGTCCTTGAAATCTTCCTCGATTGGAATGATTTCCTCTTTGCTATTTCTAATGTTGCTGATGTTGATGCTGATTCTGACTTTGATTTTGTTGATGATGACCACTTTTCTGGTATGATCTACCTCTGTTTTTGTCTGAAACTGTGAATGCCTGATCATTAGAATGACCTTTACGTGCTTGAATGGCTTGAGTCCTGAGTTCTTCACCAAGTAGAACTGACTGAAGTCCTTCCAGTGTTGGAATTTGCCATTGGATGGCAATACTCTAGACTAGATTCTCATATCCTTCTCCTAGTCCATTTAGGATTACTTGAACCATTTCTGAGGGATTCATAGTCTCTCCTGCTGCTGCAAGTTGATTGTTGTAGTCTTTGATGCGGAGTACATAAGCATGACCGGTTTCACTGCTGTTGCGAAAACTCTGGTTGATTTAGTTTCTCAAGGTGAGAATCCTGGATGTGTTCTTGGACTCGTAGAGAGCGGCGAACATATCCCATGCTCCTTTTGATGTCTTGACTGTGTTGAGTTGTCCTAGCATGACATCTTGCACATTCTGCTTGATCAGGTGATAGGCATACTTGTCTTTCCTATCCCATTCTACTTGAGCTCAGGCAATGGCAGGATCTGCTACTAGTGCAAAAACTGTTTGTGTAGATGTAGATCCCGTTGTTGGTGCTCTGACAACAGATGGAGTAGAGCTACTGGTGGCTGGATCGGCCAATGGTCTAGGTGTATACCCATCGACATACTCCCATTTGACCTAAAGCACAAGAATGGTCTCCATTCGGTATTTCCAATGATGTTGGGAATAGCCAAGAGGCTTTACAAGGCTGAAAATGATGTGCACGATGCCGTGAGATAGCCGAATAGGCTTTGCAATGGTGGCATGTGTGTGTGAAATCAAGTGCTATCTGCCCACTGAATCAATCTACAATGCCTCTAAACTCTCAAGTCTGCTCACTGAACTGATGAACGTAAGGTTTCAGGTAATGTAACGATGTGAAATCGGATGTGAGCGTATGGACTTAGGTACTAGTTGAGAATTTCGGGCATGGCTTAGATTGGCAACTTGGGGAATTCAAAGTGTCCCCTCTATGGCGATCTAGTCTACTCTGATCTAGATCTAAACCAACCATCGATCGATGAAAGAACAACAAATAATTCCTTTTCTTTTGTTCTTTTTAAGTGCTGGGTCAGATACATCGATGTAGAGACAAATGTACGTGAAGGAAGTGGTTTTGTCGGCGAGGCTCAAATGTGAGTGTAACTTGTGCCAAAATGTGCATGTGATGTGACGAGCGCGTAGAGCACGAAAAAATGAGCGACTTTTCTTTTTGGAGCACCCTCAAATTCTTCCTGGATCAAGAGATATGACTTGATCTAGGTGGAGGGGCAAAAGGAGTGCAAATGGTGCTCAATGATGATGTGTCACTGTGAGTCACATGCAGTGATGATGTGGCATTGTGCTTAGCAAGAGGTGTGCCAGTGAAGCTCTATGCTGAGGTGGCAACTGTGTGCACAGTTTGCTTGACAAGGGACTGTGCCTGCAGCTTGCCTGCAGAGGTCAATGCTGACTGGACATGCTGACTGGACAATTGAGGTGGCAGTGCTGAGGTGGCACTACTGAGGTGGTAGAGGTGACGTGGTAGTGATGACATGGCTGATGACATGTGCCTAATGATGTGGCATTGATGATGTGGCACTGATGATGGGTATGCTGATGTGGCCATAATGACGTGTCAGCTGATGTGGTAGTTGATGATGATGTGGCAATCGGTGATGTGGCAAGATGACATGGCCTACTTACGTGGTAATGTTAACATGGCTTGCTGAGCTGGCAGGGTGATGACATGGCAGATAAGGTCTACCACGTGGCTGGTCCCTGACCAAGCCTTGGTGTGGTGACCCTGAGGATAAGGTTGGTGATAAGGCCACGTGTCAAAAATTCAACCAATGAACAAACCCAGGGTCCACTGACTTAACTCGAGTCGGAGCCTATCTACCACGTGTCGCAAGGGTAGAGCCTTCAGAGGTCCAATGGAATCTGTCAGATTTTGTCAACGTAGAAAAAACTCCGACGTTGATGGAGCGGTGCTACCCATGCGTGGGTTCGTTGAGGCGGTTGAGCGTAGAGCTAGGGCTCGTTGGCGAAGGTGCTGTGTGCTTGGAGAGGCGAAGGGCTCATTGGCGCTACTGTCGTTGGAGCGGCCCATTGGCTATTGCTGTTGGCGGTTTTGGAGCTAGTCACATTAGATAGTAGAAGCATGAGCTCGTGAGCTAGGCGTTGGAGGCTGCTGGGAGCCTTGGAGCGCCAGTGGCTCGTAGTTGGAGAGGTCCGTCGGTGTCTTTCAATGAAGCCGGTCGTTGGAGGATCTGTTGCAGGGTTGCCTTGGTGAGCCGTCGGTGGGCTAGTCGTAGGAACCGTCGGAGGCTGTAGCTCATGAGCGAGTCAAAGGCTACGCTTGGAGATAGAGCAGCTGAGCTTTGCACATGTGTTGGAGCAACTGTATGCCTTGGAGGACTATAGAGCCACGAATGGAGCAGCCTAGAGCTTCGACAAAGGCTTAGAGACTCAGAACCTTCCTTTCCGAAGCATCATCCAAGACCGGGTTGCCTATCATGAATCCTTTTAGGCTGATTGGCGGGTACTGATCAAGCTTGTTCCTGTCGAAAATTAATTCTGTGAGCTGCGGCATATAGTGGCCTCTGTAGCTTTCACCAGAGAGATAGAAATCACGGGTCTTATACTCAGGAAAGCGCATAAACCAAGCAGTTAGGAACAAGTATGCGTCCTCTGCTCATCCGGCCCAAAGCAAATGGATAACCAGAACTACCAGTACAGGAGTCTAAGTCGATGAAGGCGGCTGGGCTTGCAGCAGCAGGTTACAAAGGACCAAACATCACTGTCGAAGCTTGACAAACACTTGCTGCCTAGTCTTGGGAACCAGCAAAGGGTAGAGAGTTGCAGAAATTCTCGTCTTTCTTTCTCTCAAAACCAGTAGAGCTTCAGACTCTCTCTCTCAAACAATAGGATCTCTCAATCTCTCTCACATGAATGGAATTGTTTGATGGAAATTTCTAACAAGTGAACAGAAATTCTCTTTCATCAACGGAATGAAAGAATGGAAGCACTCAATCTCTCAATCTCTTGATCTATCTCTATCTCACTCTCGCATACAGATCGCAATGCCTCAGCGGAAGGCAAGGGAGCCCTGATACCATGACAAAATATGAAGAGGGGAGAGGAGAAGAGTGGAGATGAGGAGAGAGGGCACAACTAGAGAGCACACCACAAATGACTAACTGTACACTAGATTTAGTTGAAAAAATAGAATATATACAAACCCTTTTAGGGTTAGGGTTAGGGGATCTAACCCTTTCCTTTATAGCACTCTACAAGGTTAGTGCTATGCACATATGATCATGTGATGGTGCTATGCACACATGATCACATGATGTTGAGCGTGAACTCTCAACACAGTGTGGGTTCCAAATGGGCACAATACAAAGTGTTGAAGTAGGGGTAAAATTTGCCTTTTTTGTGGGGGGACTTGGTGTGAATGAGCTTTAAGTCTAACTGAGGGGTAGTAACTGACCCAACTCAATTGAACTAACTAGATAACTATCCAATTAGATGTCTAATAGTTAGTTTAACCTAACCTAACTATGGTTTAAACTGACCAAAGTTAACTAAGCTAACCACAGTTAGTTGAATTAACTTTAGTACAGTCAGACTAACCTAACTGTCCACAGTTAGTCTAACTAACTCACAGCTAAACTAACCTAGGTGTAACTAACTAACCTAGGTTAAAGCTAACCTAACCTAATTTAAAGCTAACCTAAGTTAACACTAACCTAACTAGGGTTAGTGGGATGGTTAGGTTAGGTTAGGGTTTTTTAAAAACATAAAAATAAAAAAATAATTTTTAATTTTTACAATTTTTTTGGGAGGGTCATCACACAGTGGCCACTGGGAGGTAGGTAGGTTTGCTACTTGAGAGGGGGGCTGCTGTTGAGATATCGAGCTCCCACTCGTGATATGCCAGGGTGACCGTTGTGCATTTATGTCACCGACTTGTTAGCTGCAGATGTGGTTGGTACACCGCCCATGAAAAATAGATAGATGATAGCTATCCTTATGTACTCTAGTTCGTGGCTCAGTTAGTATGCCACCTTAGTTAGCTGAGTTTGGTTTGAGACCCACATATAGGGTTCTTCTATTTCTTTGTACTAGAGTTCTTTTGGCTTTCACAACTAAGAAGAGGAAAACTATTTTTAGCCTCCACCTTTTTGTGTATTCCCCCATTGTGTATGTGAGAAAGCCGCAAGTAAGACTCCTTCCTTCTCTCCCACTATCTTCACATAGTATCAGAGCTTGGTTCGTGGTAAGGAGCTCAAGAAAGCAAACCAAGTTCGCGGTGTCCTGGTAAGAGGACCAGTGTTGCTTTCCTTTTTCGAGTTTGGGAGCAAATCTCTGCAGGTAGCACAGTCGAAAAGCGCAAGAGTGCATTGTCTCAGATTGAGACGCCCTTCGCGGTGTGGCGAGAGGCTAGTATATGCTGTGGGGCCTGTTTTGGGGCCATTTCGGGGCCCATTTTAGTGGCGGAAGATTTCCGCAGGCATTGAGAAAAAGGCCATGTTTTTGCTGTGCGACCATTGCTCTGCAGGTCGGTGAAAAATTGCCACAGAAATTGCATTGTATGCCTATGCGCAGAGATACTGGGAGTTACAGAATCATCCTTATTGCCTGTTGATGCAAAATCATCACTAGGAAGTGACTGTGTGGTCAAATACCACTTTCGTCAGTTTTGCAGATTTGCCCATGTGAGGTAGAAGCTATGTTTTTTGCAGTGACAGAATATTTTGTAGTGTTCTGTAATGGTGTCTGATTCTCTTTCATAGATTGTCACTGAAAAGCTTGAGAAGAACAACTTCCAAGCATGGGAGTTTAGAATGACGAATTCCCTTATGGGAAAAGGCTATTGGGAGTTCATTACAGGAAATGAAGAAGAACCAGTTCTTCCTAATGTTCCCAATCAACAGGAAATGCAAGCATTTAAAGGATGGCATGAAAGAGCCAAAAAAGTTATGTGCTGGCTGTCTATCAGTATTTCAGATTCTATGATTGTGCATATTCAGGATGCAAGTATGCCAAAGGAGGCATGGGATACTTTGGCAAAAATGTACATCACAAATATGCAAGCCAGGAAAATGCAGCTCAAGCAGGAGTTGCACAATATGCAGAGAGAAAATATGAGCATCAATGACTACCACATGAAGGTGAAGAAAATTGCAGATGCACTTGCTTCCATTGGGTCACCAGTGGAAAATAATGATCTAGTTTCCGTGACCTTGAATGGTCTAGGAAAGGATTATGCACAGTTTCGGACATCCATTGCCGTCCGTGAAAAATTTCCTGATTTTGAGGAGTTGTTTGCTCTTCTAATTTCTGAAGAGTAGAGAAATGGTGTTGCATCTTCTTCAGGAGGAACTTCAAAAGAAACTGTCTTCTACTCAAATGCTGGAAGAGGTAGAGGCAGAGGTAGAGGAGGCCGATCTGGAGGATGTGGTAGAAATCAGAATATGCAGCAAACACAAGAAAACCAATCCTTTGGAGGAGGACATGGTAACTCTAGAGGCAGGGGGAGCCAAAGAGGTCATGGTGGATGGCAGAGAGGCCAAAATGCAAACAGCAATGTTGAATGCTACTACTGTGGTAAAATGGGTCATATGGCTAAAGACTACTACAAAAAGCAGAATGACATTATGAATGGAAAATTGCATCAAGGCAATTATGCATCCTCTAGTAGACAGGGTGATGACAGAAATGAACATTTGTTTATGGTGCAACACATGACCAATTCTATGACAAGTGCAGAAGAAAGCAATGATGTGTGGTATGTTGACTCAAGTGTGTCAAACCACATGACAGGTCATGCAGAATGGATGCAGGATGCAAGGAAAATGGAAAGACCAGGATTTGTGGAGACTAGTGATGATACTGCACATCGTATTGTGCAGATTGGTAAAATTCCTTTGTCTATGCAGGATGGGAAAAAGAAATACGTGTCTGATGTATTTCATGTCCTGAGTATCACCAAGAACCTGATTTCTGTTGGTCAAATGGTTGAGCCGGGCTTGCAGGTCAGATTTAATCCTCATGGATGCTTTGTTGAGGATATGAAAAATAACGGTCACTTAGTAGCAAAAGGAAAGAAGAAGGGCAGGATGTTTACGTTGGATGCAGACATGCCTGAATTGAGTGCAGCAATGTTTGCACATGGGACCGGTGTAGTTGCAGATATTGATCTCTGGCATAAATGCATTTGTCATGTTAATGTACAGTGACTTAAATCAATGCAGGCCCAAAACGTTGTTGTAGGATTGCCTAAATTCAAGGTTGCAGAAATGCATAAGGTATGTGAAGCCTGTCAATTTGGAAAACAGGCAAGGAGACCATTTCCTAGACATGTTCAAGAGAGTAAGAAGCCATTGGAATTAATCCACTCTGATGTGTGGACTACTAAAGCTACATCTATTGGAGGCTGTCATTATTTTGTCACTTTTATTGATGACTACAGTAGAAAAGTTTGGGTGTATTTTATGAAAAAGAAAAGTGAAGTGTTTGGGCATTTCGAAGCTTTTAAAGCTATGGTTGAAAAAGAAACAAGCCTACAAATAAAATGCCTAAGGTCAGATGGAGGGGGAGAGTACCTCTCAAATGAGTTTGCAAGGTTCTTGCAAGAGCATGGCATAAAGTAGCAATATTCATGCAGTCATACCCCACAGCAAAATGGACTTGCAGAAAGGAAAAACAGGCAGATTGGAGAGGTATCTCGAGCCATGCTAAATGAAAAAGACCTTCCAGATTATTATTGGGCTGAAGCACTTGCTACAGCAGTTTACATAATAAACAAGACTCCCACTGTAGCAATACATGGCATGATGCCGGAGGAGATGTATACTGGTAGGAAACTAGATATTTCTCATTTGAAAATTTTTGGTTGCATTGCCTATGTTCATGTGCCGGATGAGTTGAGGTCCAAGTTGGATCGAAAAGCTGAGAAGTGCATCTTTATTGGTTATTCTCTGCAGCAGAAAGGGTATAGATGCTATAACCCTTCTACTCGTAAGTTTATAGTGAGCAGAGATGTTGTTTTTTATGAGATAAGCAGCTGCTATAAACCAATAAATGTGATGATTGATGTAGATGCACAAAATGGTAATGCTGCACAGAATTCAATGCAGCAGTCACAAAATATCAGTGGACCTACAGTGTTCTCTAGCAGTGGTTCACATACTTCGCCATGGATAGGTAGATTGAGATCAGGAGAATCTCCTCAAAGCAATGCAGATAGTGGTACGCAGGTATCATGAAAAGGAAAAGAGAAGGTAGATCAGCCCATGTTTGATGTGAATGCAGGTCACTCTTATGTGGATGGTGAATCTAGTGGCTCTGGAACAGAGCATTGATGATGAGTTGGGCATTCCTTCTGTTGTTACACCTGGAGTAAGGAAGACCAGGGATGTTTTGAGAGCACCTGGAAGTGAGCCTATTTTGCGCATGTCTACCAGAGCTAGGTATCCTGTGGATAGTAGGCTGAAATATGATGGATTTACAGCCATTCACTATGCCTATATGGTCAAAGTGATACAGGAACCAGAACCCACTTCTTTTGAGCAAGCCATGGGAAAAGAAAAATGGGAGAAAGCCATGGATGAAGAAATGGATGCCTTGGAAGCAAATGCTACATGGGAATTGGTGCCTTTGCCTAAAGACAAGAATGCAATTGGCTGTAAGTGGGTTTATAAGGTGAAGCACAATGCAGATGGTTCTGTGAACAGATACAAGGCAAGATTAGTTGTCAAGGGGTATGCACAGACATATGGCATTGATTATGAAGAAACATTCAGTCCGGTTGCAAGGATGGCAACCGTAAGAGCAGTCATTGCTATGGCTGCATCAAAGGGATGGTCTTTACATCAGATGGATGTAAAGAATGCCTTCTTGCATGGTGATTTGCAAGAAGAGGTCTTTATGGAGCAGCCACCAGGTTATGTTCATTTGCAGGTTGAAGAAAGCCTTGTATGGCTTGAAGCAAGCACCTAGAGCATGGTCTGACAAGATAGGATAGTATCTTGTAACTATTGTCTTTCAGATTTCCAAGGCAGATTTCTCACTTTATGTGAGAAAAATAGAGAAAGGTATTATGCTGCTTGTCATTTATGTTGATGATTTGATCATCACAGGTGATAATGATGAGATATCCTTCACGTGAAAATGCTATTGAAGCAGAAGTTTGAGATGAAGGATTTGGGAGAGCTATGTTATTTCTTGGGCATTGAGGTGATTAGATCACCAAGTGGGATACAGCTCTTGTAGAGGTAGTATGGATTGGACATGCTGTCCAAATATGGGATGACAGGCTGTAAGCCTATGTCAGTTCCTTTGGAGCGACCTTAATACCACCTATGTTGAGGTGCATTCAAAGTATCTTATCCATAGGATATGCTTTGCATGGTCGATCATGCATTATACACCGTTTCGCCCCTATTGTTATGCACAACCGTAAAAAAACATGCTCCTAGGTGTATTATCCGAGTAAGTACTTATGATACTTGTGTGCCACTTTGCACACAAGTAAATACCACCAGGGATGATTTTTTCATGTTAGTTTCGTTAATAAGCGAAAGTTTTATATGGCTTGTGAAAGTTTATATGCTTTTATAAAAATAAAAGCTTAGTATATTCACCACGATTTGAAACTAAAATTAAAAAAAGAGCTAGGTTTAGCCTTTAAGTTTATAAAATTCTAAATAAAGTCCATGAAAATTTGCCAAAGTTTTATTTGGAAACTTTTGCCAACATATTATATACACAATTTAAAATTTTGGCTAGATCTATATAATTAAGCACCAAAAGAAGACTTGTGCAATCAAGAAGACTTGTGCCCTTATATCCAGTGTACATTTGGCTAACTTAAGCCTATGGTAGGCCCATCATTATCAATATGTCTACCCCTCATCAAGTCATATAGTAGGGATATATCTCTTCATGCTCCTATCTTCAATAAGAACATGGAAGGACACTACATACATAGGTAAACAGAAACAACAAGTAGATTCTTAGCAAGAATAATCAAATGATTAAAATGACACAAAATTAAAGAATGAAATTTTCTATAATGGCTTGGTAGAAGGTGTCTTGTTAGATATTTTAAGTATTTCTTTAGTCGCAGTTTATGATCGCAAAAAGTAGGTAAAAATTCAACTAAATTAATCAATAGAACTAGAGTAGTGAATATGCAGCAAGTCACATATTTAGTTGCGTGTGTGTGAAAATCTAACTTTAATTTCATCATGTACTTCTATGCATTTATATTTAGTTGTGTGTATGTGTGTTGTGTGTGTGAAAATCTAACTTTAATTTTATCATGTACTGTTGGAATACTGAAAGGAAAGAGTAGAGTGGACACAAAATCAGAATACTTGCTTGTGGAATGAAGAAGAGTGAGGTCCTTAAGTAGGCACCTCATACAAGCTCACTGACATCACTGATGACTTCAGAGCTCCACAATCATCTCCTCAATCTGCTCCTAGATTCTCTCAATCATCCTATGTGGCTTTCCACCACCTAACTGTGCTTGTGGGCACCTAACTGTGCCTCTAGCACTCACACATAGAAACATAAGGTGTGCCTGAGGCATACACCTTGAGATATCCCAACAAACCCCCCCTCAAGGGAATGCCTCAGGCTATGTCAAGGATACATCTAGTCTCATAGTTTCTCATGCCATCTCATGGTGGTCAAGGATAAATCTATGGCTAGGTTCTCATGCTAGCAAGGGTTCCCATGGGTGTAAGGTAAACAAAAGGGATACAAAAAGACCTTCCAATGGTTATCTCCCCTGCATGTACATGCACACAATGTCTGCAGGAGGTACCATGGAACAAAACATACACATGGCCTACATCATAAGGTGACCAGAGGTGTTTACAAAACACACAAAAAACAATAGTTTATTTTCATTCATTTTGGAGGACTATCCAGGCTGAGTACCTTGACATAAAAAGAGAGATCTGGAGCATACATAGAGATGTGTTTAAAATGCATAATCTTCAAAGGATGCCTCATCTTGTGGAGGCTCATTAACTATAAGTAGATTTGCATTTTCTGTCTTTGCTTTAGCTCTACAAAACTTCTCATGATGGTTGTTCTTGCCACAGTGCTTGCATGGATTAACTTTGAAGCAGTCCTTTGAAAGGTGATTTGTCTTTCCACAGTGATTGCAAGGAGTATACTTGCCCTTCTTGACTTTTACAGCATAAGCAGTGTCATTGCCTTTCCTTAGCTCCATATGCCTTTCTTCTTCTTGGAGAGCAGAGATAATGCCTTCAAGGTTAGGATTGGGAAGATTCTTCAAAGTGCTAACAATGTGATCAAAACTTTCAGGCATACTCTTAAGTAACACTGCCATAGCATCATCAGGGGTGATAGGAGAGTTGATAGAAGCTAATTGAGTCATAAGACTCCGCATATAGTTGACATGAGCAGCTAAAGTAGTATCACTTGCCATCTTTAATTCAAAGAAAGAGATTTTAAGTGATAGTTTAGAGATGTGAGAGCTTGCACCAAAAATCATGTCTAGCTTCTGCCAAGCTTCCGAAGGAGACTCCAAGTCAGAAATATGGTGTATATAATCATCACCCAAAGCAAGAGCAATGATACCATATGCCTTTTCTTCTCTTGCTGGATCCCTTGCCGGTCGTGTCGGTGTTGAGGATTCTCCAGCATTGGAGGCTGTAGAAGAAGCGGTAGGAGTGGGTTTGACAAGTCCCCATAAGTTCTCCCGCATCAATGCAAATTTCACCTTCATTTGCCATGTATGGAAGCCCTTTCCATTGAACTTCTCAAGATCTAACCCAGATATTGGGCAGTGTCTATCTCTCTTACAAGGCAAAAATAACTGAAAGACTTCCAAAATATGAGCACTTAATGTAGCAAATAGTAGTGACTAGATTTCAAACAATGATGCTTCTTCTTACATGCTTCATAGAAGTGGATGATATAAACACTTTCCAATCAAAACCAGGTCTAGCAAGTCAAAACAAAACTGAAGCAACACTTGTAGTGAAGTTATTAAAAACTTCAAAAGAACAGAAATGCTAGAGTAGCATTTTATGTAGGATCATTTTCAAAAGCTTGTCAAAACTGTCAAAACTAGAGAGCTGAAATTGGAGGGCTTGTAGCTCACTCTTCAAAGCAAGGAAAAGAGGGCTTTCTAAAGCAAAAGAAAGCTCATATACCAGAGAGGGTCCAGCACAGAGGTTGGACGAAATGGTGCGCACTTTTGCCCGGGAGAGTTGCCACCATCTGAAACTGAGTTTTGACGATTTCTCCCTCGTTACTGAACCAAATGACTTGAAAAATGGCTCAAAATCTTCGTCTTGAGGTCGCCCATCTACTCCTAAGAGGGCTCAGGCAATGGCGGAGCAGGCAGGGAGTATTGAGCAACAGAAGAAATTCGCTGTTTGGAGAATGGCAGCCACCACATACATTTTTTCTTCAATTGCTTGCAGGTGGAAGTTTGCCCATACTAGAGGAGTTTCCAGCTCAGAGGGTTTGGGCCATGGTCATCTGTAGGTGGAGAACCAAGCTCTCAAAGATTTTGGGAAGAAAGAGGAAAATGGAGAAGAAGAAGATGATGTGGCAGAAATGGGCTCAAGGGGGATCAAAGGGCTCTGATACCATGTTGGAATACTGAAAGGAAAGAGTAGACTGTACACAAAATCAGAATACTTGCTTGTGGAATGAAGAAGAGTGAGGTCCTTAAGTAGGCACCTCATACAAGCTCACTGACATCACTGATGACTTCAGAGCTCCACAATCATCTCCTCAATCTGCTCCTAGATTCTCTCAATCATCCTATGTGGCTTTCCACCACCTAACTGTGCTTGTGGGCACCTAACTGTGCCTCTAGCACTCACACATAGAAACATAAGGTGTGCCTGAGGCATACACCTTGAGATATCCCAACATGTACTTCTATGCATTTATATGTTTAGAAATTTATCACAATGCAAAGAACTTGCCAGGCAATAGAGGCTTTAAATATAAATCTACCCCTCAAGCATTCTCATACATCTAGTACACTTAAGCCATCTATTTACAGTGAGAATCAGGAAGAAGGTTGACGCAGATTCCTCAGACAATGCTGCCCCAAAAATGGCGAGATAGCGCATATGGCTTGTTCTGCAGATTAGCCCTGACCTTGGGAAGACTCTCCTGAAAGATGAGAAGCTGAGAATGCGAGTTTGAAGAGAACTCTCACTTCTAAAGTCGATTTTGGAAGGGAAGGTGGAAGATGGAGGTGAGGAAGAAGATGATGATGTGGCACCTAACTAGGGCTTAGGCTAGAGAAAGAATCTAATGCTAGGCTAGGCTAGATCTAGAACCTAAAGCTCTGATACCATTTGTAGGATCCCGTAGGATAGAATAGATGCCTCTTGCAAGAGGTGTGAGAGCACAATGAAAGAAAGATGGTAGATCTCTATTATGATTGTGAGAGAGAGGACTCTCTCTTATAGAAAGGGGGAGAAGGTAATACCTTCCCTACATAGTGGCAATCAGCCCCTACATTAGTGGGAATCAATCCCTACATCACTGGGATTGCCTTTGTCTTACATCATCACTTAGGTCACACACGACACATCATAGCACTTGATGTGCCTTTACAACACACACAAACACACATGTGACTCCCCTAGATGCACACATGCACCATAGAGCAAGCCCTTAATCATACTTACCCCAACAACCCTTACATGTACTCACTAAATTGACGTACTTATATTGCATGCCGACATCACCTCCTCCTTAGGAGGGGCCCCATAGGTTGGTCGAGTTTTGTATAGATGTGTTAGTGTTTAAGTTAGTGTTAGTTGTTAATGAGGGACCTTAGTTAACCTTATCTTCTTCTCTTGAATTTTGCTCTACTGACAAGCTTCATGCCACCCCTCTCTCCTCTCAGCTCTCCCTCACTTTTAGACCTCATCTACGAGGTCAGCATCCTTTTTGCCTGCCCAGGTCGTCATGGTCACGACCCAAGTCTTCAAGCACTCCTTCAAAGACTCAGAATCTCGAGAGCAGGAAGATATTCAGTAAGCTTCATTGCAAACAATCTTTGATGAGCTTCGTTGCAGCAATCTTCCAAAATGGCCACCCTTAAGCGTCACATTATGATTAGATTATTTTGTCAGGATGAAGGCCTGCATACAATATCTCTAGAAGTAGTAGCAGCAGCAAGAGTACGTGACAGGGGAGCTAGTCATAATCAGTTGAGATGAGGCAAGGCTTGTAGGAGCCATGGGTTCGACTTGCTGGCAATTATTGGAGCCAATCGATACACGGTGTAGAGCCTTTTCACTCCTACATCAGCATTCTGTGTGCTCCCTTCAGTTCTCCACCACTTCCCGAGGGAACAACCATCTTTCATCTAAGCTGCATGTCCTGCGCAGGAAGTGGGATTATGCGTCGTGAAGCTGCACAATTATCCTCGCAGGAAGTGGAAAAATAAATCCTTTGATCTGGCACAACAGTATTTGCTGGATGCGACTTGCGCCTCTTCTGTGAGTGAGACAGACATCAACCCTCAAGCTTTGCGAGCCTTACCCTCACACAATTCTGGGTGGTATGTGGTGCATCTCCCCTTACTTTTTCTTTTCAAGCCTATGATAAACCAGTATTGTGAAGCCAAATGCGCCCCATGATTTCGTATTGGTCCATTTTGAAATCTGTGGGCTCTTTCATCTCTTTAATCGTAATGCATTCTCAAATTTTCAATCACCACCGGGAATGGAATAATCAGCCAATTGTGCGAGCTTGACTGGTTCTTGAGCACAACTTTCCCATCATCTTCTCTATCCGAATGCCCTCATATTTATTTATTCCTTACCTAATTCAAAATTTGTGCACTCATGATTCTAGATTTTCCCACTGTCACTATCGAATCCGGTGGGGTTGCATTTTTAGTGGGAATGCTACCTGTAATCGAGCCTGCTTTAACCATCCCAACCACCTGATAACCTCGACAATCGGAACTCATAATTGTGTTCCATGGCACTACAAGCATACTGGTTGTTTGCACTTCTTTTCATGCATTTACCGCAGAGGTCACAATAATAAATCTCAGAAGGGGTGAGTTGTACTCTACTCGGCTGCTTCAGATCCTGTTATGTAGTAGTTAAAGTGATAGTTGTGTTGCTGTTGTGCCTATAAAGTCAGAAAATGATGCATCGATTCAAGAAGCAAAAGATGCAAAATTTTCAATAGCATCGAATAGGCCTTTGAGGAGTGATTGTCGGGAGCTTGATCACTAAGTCGGCAGACTCGTGTATGGAGTTGGGAAAAAGAGCACTTCTTTTTCATTTGCCTCCCTCCCTTGAGCACAGTGGTCGACCATTAGACTTGCATCTTCCATGTTGGTAGGGATAGACAATCTGAAGAAGCTCTTATTGTAGGATACTCTATGGGCTATCCATAGGTACCGCTCATTCCTTGGTATGTGGATTGTAGGTCTAGTTATTAGACTTTAGGTTACATAGTACAGTTAACTAGTTAACTAGTACATGTAACCTTTATGACACCTGGTTGTGTTGGGACACCTATCTTAGGGTTTCATCATATTGGGTGTAGTCTTTTGTACTTTCCAACACTTTTAGTTATTCTACTACAGCAGCACGTTTTGCTTCTTGCCTCCATCTCCTTTGCTTCTGTTGTCCACTCCACCCAACAGTGGTATCAGGGCAGGCTTTGCCTTGGTTCTTGGTCTTCCCCCGCTTGCAAGCTTCTCATGGATCTATCATTTGCTAGTTGTCTACTTTTGGAGCTATTTTTCAGTAAGTCGCCTACCTTTCTGGCCATCTGGAGCACTCTCGTGGATTTTTATCGTGAAAGATTGCATCTACCTATTTCATTGAGCTGGGCGACTGCACTTCAGGGTAGATTTGAGCTGGGGCAACACTTCTCCTGGCTATTCTTTCCGTGGGCGACCTATTTTGTGGCTTTTCTCCTGACCAAGGCGACCTCTTTTCAGGCAACCATTTGCTGTTTTTCACATTGGACAGCAACTTTCTCTCTTCCTGAGTGATTGGTTTGCTTCTTGGAGCTGGAATACACATTCAAATTTGAGATTTACTGCTGCAGCAACTGTATTTTGCTGAATTAAGTTCATTTCGACTTGGATTTGTGCCCGAGACACTCAAATTTTGCACCAGAATCCTACCTTTTGCTAGACGAATTGATTTTGGTGGCATATGGAGTGATATTCAGTCACCATTTGCTGATTTTCAGTTACTATTGACTACTACATACAGGCTGCATGCTTGTCATTAACTTTTCTTAGCTTCTGGGCTGATATTTGGTCATTCTTTGGTGGACATTTGTTGTCTTTCTTCCATAGGCTCACCTGGTAAGCTTATGTTCTTTCTGTTGCACACTTGGCAAGGCCCTTATGCCTCTGGACTTGGCTTTTGATGTACCATTTGACAGTGGACAGTAGCACACTTAGGCACATTGGATGGGTTGCCTGACTCTTACCAAGGTTTTGCCACTACCTTGAGGTTGGTTGCCATGGGCAAAGCCAACTACTATTCCTTTGCTTAGTCGGTTGCACTTCTATTGCAAGAGGAGCAGAGCCGTGTGAATCGGAATGCCAGTATGCACTTAGATCAGGCATTTGCAGCCAATGACAGGAATAAGGAAAATCTTAGAAAGCTTCCCCTAAAAATATAGAAAATAATCAGCCTTCTTCTTCATCCTCTCAGGGTGATCAGAAGAAGAAAAAGAGGTGCAATTATTGTAGGAATCCAGGCCATGAAATTGCTGAATGTAGGAAGAGGATACATTTTCCAATGTCATTACAATCCTTTAGTGCATGATATAGGTTCAGATGCTTGTATGGCAGCTTCAGCTTCTACATGGTTCTTTGACAGTGGTGCTTCTAAGCACATTACCTCCTGTAAAACTTTGTTTACTTCTCTTGCTGATGCCCCACAGGGGGGTTCCGTGACATGTGCCAACAATGCATCATGTGTGGTTAAGGGCATTGGGTAGGTGGCTGTTACATCTGGGCGACACTTCTTGTAGCTGTTCTTTCCCTGGGCGACCTGCTTTGTGGCTTCTCTTGGCTAGGGCGACCTCTTTTCAAGCAACTATTTGCTATTTTTCACATTGGACAACAACTTTATCTCTCCCTGAGTGATTGGTTTGCTTCTTGGAGTTGGAATACACATTCAAATCTGAGATTTACTACTGCAGCAACTGTTTTTTCTGAATTTAGTTCATTTCCACTTGGATTTGTGCCCGAGACACTCAGATCTTGCACCAGAATCCTACCTTTTGCTGGACGAATTGATTTTGGTGGCATCTGGAGTGATATTCAGTCACCATTTGCTGATTTTCAGTCACTATTGACTGCTACATATAGGCTGCGTGCTTGTCATTAACTTTTCTTAGCTTCTGGGCTGATATTTGGTCATTCTTTGGTGGACATTTGCTGTCTTTCTTCCACAGACTCACCTGGTAAGCTTCTATTCTTTCTGTTGCACAGTTGGCAAGGCCCTTGTGCCTCTGGACTTGGCTTTTGATGTACCATTTGATAGTGGACAGTAGTACACTCAGGCACATTGGATGGGTTGTCTGACTGATCTTGCCAGTTGCACTACTATTTGTTCATTCAATTTGCTTGATTTGAGGGGGGAATTGTGACGTCACAATCGAAGTATATTGGGTAGCATCTACAGAGATTTCAAATGGAGGATTGTAAGCCTGTCTCCACCCCATTAGAGACTGGTTTTCATTTCTCTGCTCAAGATGGCAGTGGTCCATGTGGTTCATGAAGTGGTGTCTGGTTCCTGCGCTCACAAGGTAGGGGGCTAAGGGGCACCATGACCTAGGACCAAGTTTCTTAGATCCAACTAACAACCTGAAGAAAAATATGATTATTTATTTTTAAAAAGTTTATGTTGTGGATATGCATATGCTTCATTGTCTGGTATGCATGATGTGATGTGCTCTTTCTTTTTTAATGTATTTATTGGTCCTTTGTATAATGTAAGTTGAAATTGGTTTGGGATGCTTTATGTAGTGTAGTATTATGATTTCAAACATGAAAGAAGGGCTTAGTTCAGGAAGTGGTGTCTAGTTCTTGTGCTCACAAGGCCCGGGCTAAGAGGCACCACGACCTAGAACCAAGTTTCTTAGATCTAGTTGACAAGGTGAAGAAATGTATGCTTATTTATTTTTTAAAAGTTTTTGTTGTGAATATGCATATGCATCATTGTCTGTGATGTTCTCTTTCTTTTTTAATGTATTTATTGATCCTTTGTATAATGTAAGTTGAAATTGTTTTGGGATGCTTTATGTAGTGCAGTATTATGATTTCAAACATGAAAGAAGGGCTTGGTTCAGGAAGTGGTGTCTGGTTCCTGTGCTCACAAGGCAGGGGGCTAAGAGGCACCACGACCTAGGACCAAGTTTCTTAGATCTAGTTGACAAGCTAAAGAAATGTATGCTTATTTATTTTTTAAAAGTTTTTGTTGTGAATATGCATATGCATCATTGTCTGTGATGTGCTCTTTCTTTTTTAATGTATTTATTGGTGCTTTGTATAGAGTAAGTTGAAATTGGTTTGGCATGATTTATGTAGTACAATATTATGATTTCAAACATGAAAGAAGGGCTTGGTTCAGTAAGTGGTGTCTGGTTCCTGCACTCACAAGGCAGGGGGCTAAGAGGCACCATGACCTAGGACCAAGTTCCTTAGATCTAGCTGACAACCTAAAGAAATATATGCTTATTTGTTTTTTAAAAGTTTATGTTGTGAATATGCATATGCATTATTGTTTGGTATGCATGATGTGATGTGACCCTTCTTTTTTTAATAAGTTGATACCAATTTCATGTATGTTGGGCTATGATAAATTTGTTCAATTTCTTAGATTTAAAACTATTTTTGAATGCTCTTTTGTTTTGATCCTGCATATGGTTTAGGGATGGAAGGATCTAAGCATAAGGCTATTGACTTTGAGTTATCTAAAGCACAATGAAAGTATGTCAATTAGGTCCTTCGAGATGAGCTTCTTGCATAGATAAATAACATGAGTACAAAGGAGATGGAGATGACCATAGAAAACACTTCTAGATTGCATACTCTAAAGAGTAAAGTTGTTTTGAATACAAGGCATCAAGTAGAGCTGGATCCCAATAGGAAAAACCTTGTAGGGATCGCAAAATGGGACACTGATGTTATGCTATGGGTAGAGAGCAACATTGGGAATGTCTTGGCTTGGTTTCATGAAGCATGTGCAAGGAACCCAACTTTTGCAAATGATATTAACGAGGCAAAGATGCATTTACGGAATTCCTTCTAGGCTAAAAATAAGACAAAGGTTATAAGGTCGGATGTGAAAACCATACTAGCTGCAAGTTGGGAGAAAAAGTCAGCAATTGCTTTCGGAAGGGCAGAGGAAGTAGCACTTGGAGAAGAAAGTGCAAGGATTTTGAATGGAAAAAGGCGAAAAGTGCAAGGTAGTGATTCTCAAAAGCTACAGATCAGGGCAAGTCATATAAGCAATGTGTCCTTCATGATGTACATAACTAAAAATGAGATCCAAGTTGGTGAAAAGATAGGTTCTAACACATATTGATTTGTCTACAAAGTACAACTCACAGGTGCTCCAGGATTATTACAATATATAGATCGGCATCCTGTGCTTGTTCCTCTTATTGCAGCAAAGAGCCCTTGTGGACTATCACACCATATTTAAATGGGGTAGCTTGATGCATTTCATGAGAACTTTTCCATATGAGCAAGGCAGGTTTAGGCGCTATGTTGACATCATCCTAAAAAGAGGCAAAGAAATGAAGGCAAGGGCACAAGGAACATTGGAAGATGTATGCACAAGGAGCAAATAGAGCAAATTAACTAATTTAGTGCAAATGTGCACCACATTATACATGCACTCATTGCTGGATTAGCAAGGTTACATAAGGGTCAATGGATTCATGCAAACTTACATCCTGGTAACATTCTATTAGATTTCATAGCAAATGGTGCATGTAGAGTTGGCATAATTGATTGGGGGATGACACTAGTTTCTTCAGAGGCTAGAAAAGCTTTTAACGATATGAAGAAGACATCTCTAGAGACTGACCAACAATTTACACAAAGGAAGCATAAGAAAGAGCAAGAGCATGCACGAAAGAAGTGGTTTGCACCTGAGCTTCAATGTTTTTCTAGGAGAGGCATGTATAGCCCTCAGTCAGACATATATGCATTAGGATGGATAATTACAGAGATTATATAGTTTTGGGAAGATGCAGCTGGGTATTTTGAACTTTCTTGCCACATGCCTGATAGTGCACTATTAAAGTGTATTAAAAAACATGCCTTTGAAAAGATGATGACTGAGAATTCTACAGAGAGAATAGCACTTATGGATACCTATATTATCCTATCAACATTTGGATGTAATGCAAGTCTAGCAATGCGGCCCCTTGATGAGATGAATGTTGCTTTGAAGCTAGCAACATAGAAAATATACTCTCTTACAAAAATATCTTGTTGTTGTATTCATGTGGTGGACTTGTATTCATTTTGTATTCATATAGTAGATTTGTATGAAAATAAATTAAAGTATTTCTTCTCTTGAAAGATGTGTTATACTTGATTTGCAATGCACTTGAAGTGCACATAATTTTATAAGGATAAGAAGTATTATGCTATTTTTTCAGCATGTGTTTAGAGAAAAGAAATTATGTTCTATTTTATGCTCAACTAATAAAGACATAATTTTTGAAACAGGTACTTATCATGGGAAGAAAGAAGAAAGTTCAAGCTTTGGAGAAAAATACAAAAATGACATCTTTCTTATTACCTTCTACATCACTGGGCACTAATATAAACATGTTTACAACATCAAGTACACCAGTAAAAGAAAAGGCTATAATTAGCTTTTTTGGACTATTTAGACTAGACTTTGAGAATTTTCTTCCCGCATTGGATTTGAAAGATATTCATTATCCTTAAACAATTTTATGTTTTGCATACTCTACAGCATCCTAAATCTAGCTATTTCATGTATTTTGAAATTATGTAAAACGGAAAAGATAGAGTTTTCAATATAACTAATTTTTAGTATATTTGTGAAAATTGAAAGTTTTTTAAATGCTCTAGAATATTTAGCCAAGTTTTGAAACAAAAATCATAACAAAAGATATAATTCGCCAATTCTTTGAAACTTTTAAAAATAATTTATGAAAAATTTCGCCAGTATATTGGCATGTGCAAAGTATGGTATCCATCAAACAAATGCACATGCCAAAGGAGCATGTGGATGTGTATTTTTTTTATGCTCATGTATGAGATTTGATGGAAAACAAAAAAATATATGAGTCCATCCATATGCAAATGGTGTCTGATGGGAATGATACTTTGCACATGACTTAAAGTAAATAGTTTAAAGGTGTGTGTAAAGTATCATACCCATCAGCAGATGAATGAACATACGATAGGAGTACCCCAATGCATATCTTTTTATACTCATCTATGGGATGTATTGAAAAATGGAAAAATATGCATGTCCAACCATGAAAATGATATAAGACAGTCATGATACTTTGCACAAGACTTAAAATAAATAGGTTTAAGACATGTGCAGAGTATCATACCCATCCAAGAAATGTACATGCAATAGAAGCACTCAATGGCTTATTTTTTTGATACTCACATATGAGATGTGGCGGAAAACGAGAAAATATGCATGCCCAACCATGCAAACGGTGTTTTATGGGCATGATACTTTGCATGGGCCTCAAAGTAAATAATTTTAAGGCATGTACGATGTATAGTACCGATCAGACAAATGCACATGTGATAGCAGCACATTGATGTGTATTTTTTAATATAGATGTAAAAATGGAAAAATATGCATGTCTAACAATATAAATGATATCAGACGGTCATGATACTTTGCACGAGCCTTAAAGTAAATAGTTTTAAGGCATGTTTAAAGTATCATACCCATCGAAGAAATGTAGATGCGATATTATTAGCAAATTCCCGGTATGTGTGTATGTGTGTGTGTTTGTGTGTGGCAAGCAATTTTGATACAACAAAGCAAGCACCTCATCGACAGATCATACACTTCATACCTTGAGTATTGTGTTGAAATAAACACTAAAATAAGCTTGTTGATGAGGATAAATATGCCCTTGAATAAAAGCACAGTTGTTATATGACCATGATAGGCTCGCTTTGACACCTGTGATTTTGCTAGAATGTAAGTTTGCAAAATAGTATAAAAATTTGTCTTTGTACGGCAAGTGAGTAATGGGAACTGGAAGTGAGAGTGGGGGGGGAGGAGTGGGATGGGAGAGGGAGAGGTAATAGGGGAGTAGGATAATAAGGGAGTGGAATAAGTGAGGGGGAGTTAATAGGGAATGGAAAAGAGGAGGGTGAGATGGGGAAATGTGAGATTTTGGGAAATGGGAGGTGGGATGGGGAAATGGGAGGAGCATGGGCGTGGTGGAAATGTGGGATGGGAGTGGTGGAAATGGGGGAGGAGGAAGAAATGGATGGGGGGGAGGGCCAATGGAAGATTGGGATGAGGGATGGGGGTCCAATGGGAGAGGGTGAGGAATGGGAGCCAATGGGAGAGGGGAGGAATGGGGAGCCAATAGGAGAGGAGGAGGGAAACCCTAGTTTTTCTTATATATACTTTTCCTTGCCTTCATTCATTCCCCCCTAAGAGAGAGGAATCCTTACAACCGTGGCCCAAGATGAGGGAAGGGAGGGGAGGAGAGAGAGAGAGGAGAGAGAGAGGAGTGAGGGAGGGAGGGAGAGGAGGGAGAGAGAGGAGGGAAGAGAAGGGGAGGAGAGAGAGAGAGAGAGGAGTGAGGGAGCGAGAAGCATGAGAGAGAGGAGGGAAGGGGAGGGGGAGAGAGAGAGAAAGAAGAGAGAGAGAGAGAGGAGTCCTCGCAGACGTGGCCCCCAAGTGAGAGAGAGAAGAGAGGGGGAGGGGAGGAGAGAGAGAGAGAGAAAGAATAGAGAGAGGGGGGGGAGAGAGAGAGAGAGAGAGAGAGAGAGAGCGAGAGAGGAGTCCTGGTGAACGCGGCCCCCAGGTGAGACAGAGAAGGGAGGGGAAGGGGAGGAGAGGAGAGAGAGAGAAAGGAGAGAGTGAGAGGAGAGAGGAGTGAGGGAGGGAGAGGAGAGAGAGAAGGGAGGGGAAGGGGAGGGGGGGAGAGAGAGAGAGAGAAAGATGAGTCCTTGCGGCCGCGGCCCCCCAGGTGAGAAAGAGAAGGGCGAGGAAGGGGAGGAGAGGAGCGAGAGAGAGAAAGGAGAGAGAGAGACGAGAGAGGAGTGAGGGAGGGAGAGGAGAGAGAGAAGGGAGGGGAAGGGGAGGGGGAGAGAGAGAGAGAGAGAGAGGGGGAGAGGAGTCTTGGTGGTCACGACCCCCAAGTGAGAGAGAGAAGAGAGGGGAAGGGGAGGAGAAGAGAGAGAGAGAAAGAAGAGAGAGAAAGGAGTTTCGACAGTAGCCATGCCCCCCACGGGTGAGGAGAGGAGTGAGAGAGAGGAGAAAGTACAAGGAGAGAGAGGAGAAAGTATGCGATTAGAGAGAGAGGAGAGGAGTGAGAGAGAGGAGAAAGTACAAGGAGAGAGAGGAGAAAGTATACGATTAGAGAGAGAGGAGAGGTGAGAAGGTATGCAACTAGAGAGAGGAGAGGAATGGAGAGAGAGAGAGACAGAGACAGAGACAGAGAGAGAGAGAGAGAGAGACATGCGACTAGAGAGAGAGAAGAGGTGAGAAGGTATGCGACTAGAGAGAAAGGGTAAACATGTGACTAGAGATGAGAGGTGAGAACATATGTAGCTAGAGAGAGAGGAGAGGTGAGGGAGAGGAGAAGGTATGCGACTAGAGAGAGAGGAGAGGTGAGAAAGTAAGTAAAGTATGAGGGATCGAGCCGAATTGCCCTTCTTCATCTACCTCCCCCTTGCGTTGAAGTAGCACCCGTAAGACCATGCAATCTTCCTCTCGTAGAAGTCGTACCACCCGTCGGATGCATGCCCTCATCATCGGGCTGGGCTATATCATCAAGTCCCTATTCCAACAATTTGGTAAAATGGGTTCAGGAAAATCCAACAAAGCTCACTCTAAGCTAATGCAAAGAAAGAAGGACATGATAGAAGAGCTAAAGTGAACCTCAATGAGAGAGAGAGAGAGAGAGGGGGGGGGGGGTATCTTGATAGCTCACTCACAAAGTGAGTGTCATTGGGGGGGGGGGGGGGGGGGGGGGGATAGCTTTTCCCAAAAGCATGTTTTTTTTGTTTAAAAAAAAAACTTATTTTATTTAAGAAAACTAGTTTTTAAAGAAAAACATTTAAAAAAGGGGCCATGTTTGGCACCCAAAGGAGGGCCTCTGGGCGCCAAACATCGCCCCTTTTTTTTAAAAAAATCTTAAAAAAATAATTGTAAAAATAAAATAGGTTTTAAAATATTTTTTTTTAAATCTCCAAAAAAAGGGTGAAGTTGGCGCCCAAAGGAGGGCATTGGCACGCTCCTCTCGGCACCAACTTCACCCTTTTTTTGGAGATTTATTTTTTTAATTAAAAAATCTAATTTCTTTTAAATTTTTATAATAAAAATAACAAAAAAAAAGGGCAAAGTTGGCGCCCACTTGTGGGTGCCAACTTTGCCCTTTGGTTGTTTTACTATTTGGCAAAAATTCTATATGATTTTTTACTAGTTTTCATGTTTTTCTATAGGCTTGCTTGCCTTTCACACGAATCAACTACACCTTCGAGTTGTTGCATAATTGCGATTGCTATGCCAAGAGCCAAGATTCTCATTTTTTGAGGGTTTTTAAAAGCTTTTTTGTTTTTTGGGGTGGAGGGGGGGGCTATTGCTGTTTTTTAAAATATTTGGCAACAAACAATTTACAAAAAATGGAATCTTCACCCTTACACGTATTCTTGCATTAATAAATAATCATTGAATGCTATTTGTCAGGCATCAACTATATAAAGACCCCCTACCCCCCCCCCCCCACATCTCTCTCATGCTCTCATTCTCTCTCAACTCCTCCTCCATACCCTAGATATTTGTCCATCTCTCTCTCCCCCCTATCTTACACCTCTCTCTCTCTCTCTGTCCCTCTTTCTCTCTCACTCACACACACACACACACACACACACACACACTCCATCCTCTCTCTCTCTGTCTCTCTCTCTCTCTCCATACCCTAGCTCTTTGTTCGTCTCTCTCTCCACCCTATCTTACAACCCCCCCTCTCCCTCTCTCTCTCTTTCTCTCTCAGATCCCTCTTAAAATGGTGGGCCCAACCGGTGTAGGGTCTAGCAACCTCAACGAAGTGCGGATCTATTTGAACTCCCTCTTGTCAGAGCCAATGATACAATATGCAAATGGCAGAATCGTTGTGCTAAGTGAGGATGACCCTGTGATAGGCAAGGGCATTCGTGTGATGGCCATCACACATGTAAATGGTCGCCTGCAAACTAAGCAAGTGGAAGCCATTTAGGCAAGTGGATTGGGGCAGTCGTACATGCTGAGCACGAAGTTGTTGCGTGACTATGTGCTGGAGAGAGGAAAGAGTGCACCTGTCCATGCTCCGCTCACAATAGATCTCACCCAAAGCCCATCCAATTTGAGGTAGAGACCATGCGAGTTGGACCCATCATTTCGAGTGTGAGGGAAGGAAGCCATTGCCCAAGCTACACCCACAATAGATCTCACGGCTAGCCCAGGAAGCTCGAGCTCGAGGTCGAGTTCAAGCCATGTTGAACAACCATTAGGAGGCCATGGCACAGTACTGATCAATGATGATAATGATATAATAGCCGCAATGGAGGGTCCTCAAGCAGTCATTAGCATGTTGTCATACATTAGGTCTTCTGGGGAACGGCATGGACTACTTCATCAACTGTTGCACAATTCAACCACAGTGGAGAAGTTGATGGAAGTTCTGACAATGTTGGGAACGTTGCGTTTGAAATACTGCCCATGACGCATGGAGCGAGTGCAATGGACGACATGGAGCAAAAGTATGATGGCCATTGCTGGATGAAACCAATGTCGACAACAATGACATTTTTTGGAAAAGTTCATCGCAGTAGGTTTGGAGGGAAACCAGAGTGTACAAACCCCCTTTGCTCTATCAAGTTGCTTAATGGATTATCAAACCATGCTGCATTGATAGGTGGGTCCATAGCACACCCATTGTCGAGAAATTGAGTTAAAGGACGTTGACTATGTCTCTTTGATTGCATGTTATAATCTTCTCTCATCCTCGGGGGGGTCACTATGTATAAACCCTCTATATCACGTGCATTCAAGGCCTATATTTAAAATCCCTTATCTGTAAATTTTTTCATTAATAAAATGTACCCCTTTTCTATACAAATCTGTAAATTTTTTCCAAAACTATATTAAATAGTCCCTTATGTATATTTATTTCTGTAAATTTTAGGAATAAAAAATATCCTTCTGTTGAATTCACGTGTTAGGGTTACATATGATGAGTGACCCCCCTGAGCTCTCATCTGGTGTAGCAAAAATGAACAACAACATTTCGGTTGTTGGAATGTCTGCTACTAACTTGAGAACCTTGGCCTGGTTTCTTTTGCAAAAGGTCCCCCATTCTTTTGAAGCAATGCAAATGTGTGGCATACTACATGATGGCGGGGCCCAAAATGATGAGACTCTTTTTCCATGATTAGGCATTGATGACGACATAAGTGTTGGTTTGCTTGATAGGTATGTCTTCTTTTCTATTTTCAAAACATGTTGTTACCTTTTTTTTTTCTCTTTCATTTTCTCTTTTATTACAAGCCGACTCTATCAAAGAGTGATCTTCTTAGAAGCATGCCACATATCTTTGTTCGAACAAATGGTGGATACAAGCTACCTAGAAACTGAGCAAAAATTATATGGTTCCAAGGCTTTAAAGCTGGATCGACTAGCAGGACATAAGTTCCACAATGACTGGACTAAAGGCATGGTAATCCAGCTACGTGCTCACAACAATAAGCCATAACCCGAGGATGGGTAATAAAATGGATCCGGGAGTATGTTGTCTATGTGCCAACATGAACTTAGATAGTATAGAATGTGTGCATAGAGTAGCAGTGGCAAAGCTCTACTTGTACTTGCATAAGGCTACGAATAACCTCTCTTAGGAATCCCCAACATGCAAGTTCTACTTTGTGATCCCTGTATACGAGTTCTACATGCAACTCCTACATGCAATTCCTACATGCATGTTCTACTTGCAACTTCTACATGCAACTCCTACATGCAAGTCCTACATGCGATTCCTACATGCATGTTCTACTTGCAACTTCTACATGCAACTCCTACATGCATGTTCTACATGCGAGTTCTACATGCAACTCTTACATGCAACATGCAACATGCAACTCCTACATTCAACTTGCAACTCCTACATGCAACTTCTATATGCAAGTTCTACATGTAGCGAGAGAAAGTCTTACAATTCCTACATGTAGAGAGAGAAGCTCTCCAACTTGTATAAATACCCCATAATGGAATGAAGCCCACACTCTTTGGGGCATTGTGTTGAGTTCTACTTTGGTATTTCAAGCAATTGTCTCAAGTGTCCATGCTTCCTTGCACTCCACGTCCAAAAGCATGTCCTAACCTTGCAACTCCTTCTCCCCTCTCCTCCAACCTTGCAACCCATCCTCTCCCTCTCCTCCTCCCTCCTCCTTCTCCTCCTCCCTTCTCCTCCTCCTCCTCCCTCCTCCCCCTCCTCCTCCTCCTCCTCCATCCTCCTCCTCCCTCCTCTCTCTTCTTTCCCCCATGCTCTTACACCTTCTTCCTCTCCCACTCCTATGCTCCCCCTAAATCCTTAACCTCCATCATATATGAGGGAGATGAGTTCTCCACCATGTACTCTACCGTGAACCTTGGATCCTCCTTCTAAACCCTGGAACATCCTTCTAAACCTTGGAATCTCCTTATAACCCTTAAACTCCTCCTAAACCTTGCAACCACCAATGAAGGCGAAAGCCTTCATTACCTCAACCATGATGATGCACAATCCTTTTACACATGCATGCACTATGTTTGCTTACCACACTTAAGCCTATGTCTCTCACCGGAATATGAGTCAAGGTCCTAAGCTACACATACTACAAACGAAAACCCCGATATATCTGTAGGTGACAAAAAGCCTTGGAACCCTGCATATTGAGAATACCCAACTCTTCCTGTAGAAGCCGTGGGATAGAGCCAACAATCTCTATCTAATAATTGTGTATTTACTAGCTTGCACATGTATGTTGAGCACACAAAGTAAAGAAGTTTGGGATTCACCACTAACACCACTATGTGAGTTCCTAGGCTATTCTATCTATCTTCCATTATGCGTACCCTCTACTTGGTTATTTCCAACACAGAGTTGGTCTCCTCATGACTTAGAATTAACATATGACAAGCTCTACATACAGAGGTGGCATGTACAAACACCCAAAGAAAAAACTCATGCATAGAGTAGCCACACTCGGGCCATCAAATCTGGCACTCATCTATAATGTGCCAATGGCATATTGTGCATGTACGACCCTACCACATCTCAAGAGGATATTCTTGTTGTTTAACTATGTGGATGTCAATATCATAGTCTTGCCTTGTACATGAGCAATCTGTTTCTTGGTTCCTTCTTGCCTCATCGAGAGTGCACCGTGATGTTGTGCTTGCTTTGTGTATGTTAACTTGCCCCACTTTGGGTAGTTTGTAAAGGGGTACCAAACAATGGGTGCTTGAATTTTTTTTATGTATTCGAGTGGGTGGTGTGTCTATAAAGGCTCTAGCCATCCTTGTCCATTTGTCCCAAATTTTAGTTGCCCCAACAATGGGCACTCTTTGGGTGGCTTCTAGTGGTTTGTAAAGATTCTAGTTCTCTATTTGCGAGGAGGTGCCTCAAGACACCTCATGGAACTTCCTCAAATGGATAGAGATCTCCATCCTTGGGACAAGGTTTGTGCATGTGAACTTGCTAGTGATGCAATTTGGATGGAATTCTTCAAGATCCCCAGTACTAGGGGACCTACTATTAGTATGAGTAAGGCCACCCACTAGTTAATGGAGTTTTAGCATCATGATGAGGGCTTGAGAGCTCAAGGAAAGTTGTGCATGCCTTGGTCTAGGACCTCCATATCTACACTACTCCCATGGAAAAAAGAGTGATGGGGGTCCATGCATGCAGTGGCACATAATACATAAGGTGGCTCCCATGGAAAAAAGAGATGTAGGTCCACACTTGCAATGGCACCAAACACATAAGGTTGCTAGAAAGAGTTCTCCATGCAGTGGCACCAAACACATGAGGCTTCCATTGGAAAAAGAGTGATGGAGGTCCATACTTGCGATGCCACTAAATGCAAAAGGTGGCTAGAAAGAGTTCTCCATGAGATATCTTGTGAGTGAAAGTGCCACACACACAAAGGTATCTCTCAAAACAAAACAAAATACATAACCTCCCCACCTCCCCCCCCCCCAAACTTTTTGTGATTCACATTTTAGATTAGTCTTAGAATTGCTTTAGAAAAATAAAAAAAGCTTTAGATTCTCTAGAATGACTATACAAGATGAAAATGGGGCAAAAGACGCCTGCAATTCACCATAAATTCACCCACAAGTGAGACTAATTTCAAAACTCACCTCCAATTAATGCCCAAGTCCGGATTCCTAAGAAATGATGCCTTTGCAAATTTCTTTACACTTCTGCCACTATCTCTTGGGAATGTTCGCAAGCTCGGCGCAGTTTTCTTCCATCGTCAAAGAACTTCGACTAGGCGTCATTCCTGAGTTAGAAGTTAGCTTGTTCTCCTATGAATAAGGCTCAATCTTGGATAGTGGAGGCTTGGGAGCTGCCCTCTTTCATCCTCTCCAGTGAGTTGGAGCATCCACTTGGGGGGCAAAAGGCTTTGGGCAATTCGTGGTGACTACAATGTTCAAAAGTGAAGGGGCGTTGAAACAGAGCTTGTGCTTACTGAAGGGGGGCAAATAATTTTTTTGGTGACACAGGGAAAGGAAGGAGAGGTGCATTTCAGAGGAGGCAGAGAGGATGCGAGGGAAGTGGATAAGAGGAGGAGGAGAAGGGGAGAAGGAACGCAAGGCCAATCCTTAGACTTCTTCAACACACTGCCATTGCCCTCTAGTCCAACTTGTTTCAGTGTCGGGAAAACTCCCACATGTGAAGCCTTTCATGTTGTCAGGTTCTAAAGTTCTTTCATCCAATGGAGATTTCAAGAATCGATGGTAGGCACCGAGTGCATTAAGGGGTCTATGACGAGTTATGGACCAGCTCTGCTGGGTCTCAACTTTCAAGGTGCTAAAATGCCATTAATTTCAATAAATAGAATATCAAATAAAGCCACTGCATGGGTTGGTTGCATGATAGTAATAAACGTGAAGCATAGATGGCTAATCTCCAAATTGAAAAGATGCACTTTCCACATATGCATGCAATTCATCTTTCAATTAGTGGGAATTTTTTATGATAAGAATTTTTTATCTAGATGTGGAGGAGAAGGTGAAGACACACACGCATATAGACAGAGTGACAGAGAGTTTGTGGGAGAGAGGGTTGTTTGTTATGCCTGAGGGGAAGGGTTGAAATTAGACTATTAACATCACCAAATTTATTAAGTGTGTCATGTTCAGAACTAGCACTATTGGCAAGGATTGTATGGTGATCTCTTATACCAACAATATAACAAAATAGCTTTTATACACACAACAAACACTTAAATGCAAGCAACATACTATAACGAAAAAATTTCTCTATAATATAGTACTTTAAAATATTGCATCCAAAAGTGGAGTCACATGTTCGAACATGCAATATCTACATCCAAGAACCTAGCGATATGTTTAAGTACACATCCACGAACAAATTCATAAAACTGAATATACAAAATCTACAATAGACATGCAAACATCCCTAGAAAAGCCCGTAGCCATGTACTCCATGTGCACCATGTCTATGTCGGTGACAAATGTACCACAGACTACAAACAATCGGATCTGGACCCACATTAGAAAAGAAGATAATTTATGAACAATAATTATTGAGCCATAAAACTTTTACAACTATATGTTGATAAAACCTAACTCATTCGTAAGAGTACTTACTCTAACACTAAGGGTTGTGAATAATGCAGACAAAGGTGTACAGATAGTCCCCATTTTGCCCTCGATAGAAAGCACATAATATCACATGTGCATAGTATCCAAAATAACAAACAGTGATGGTCTACGGTCCATCATCTCCATTCAGTTGTCATTGAGCAATGACACTGTAATATCCCAAGTGGACTCGTCCCACTAAAGGATGGTCGATGCAAAGATTCATTACAAGCCTTGAATTAGGAATAGACCTAAAAGGAAAACAATAGTATATTTCCCCACTCATATATAATCCAAATAACCTTTTGTTTTAACAAAAATAAAGCAACAAATAGTATACACATTTTCTACCCAAGGTAGCTCTCAGCTCAAGTAGTAGCTGTGCGCCCTTTGGAGACATCTAGCCTACTGGATTTATATATTTCTAATCGTTAATGACTCTACTAATTAAATACGTCAATATAGAACTTGGCTATCAAGCAATTGTGTACTTACCACCTACGCTCTTGTTTTGGTGATGAATGTGAATTGCCTAGACATCTTATTGCAATGCAAGAAAGAAACATACGTGTCAATCTATTTATATAGGAGAAAACAATAGACTTTCTAAACCACAATTTCCAAAGAAAATAGTCTATACTATATTGCAAACCCTCAAATGGAAAATCAATTTTCATAGAATGCACATAAAACTCATAAAAGCCAGACGTTGTTAAGGACAAAGTCATGAGATATTACATCTCACTTAATATTTGTATATATAGCTGGCATTCCCCAAGACATACGATAGTTCTTGGATGAAATATTGAATGAAGTAAAAAAAAGCTATACAAAGATTACATAAATGAAGATTTCCCACCCAAGAAAGTCTTAGGATGGCTTGAAAGAACAATGGCATACTCCTAGGCTCTTCCTATTGCCAATTGCAAAACTTCACTATATACAACATTTGTGGTAGAAGTATTTTCTACATCCTCGTCACACTGGCATCAGACACATTCTCTGGAATGAACACCTTAATAGCGTTTGATGCTCGGACATGCAAGAATGCCATGTACAACTGCCCATGACTAAACACTGGTGTTATCGAGTACAGTCCCAACACAGACAACGTTTGTCCCTGTGCCTTGTTGATTGTCATGTCGAACGCCAACCGGACGAGAAATTGACTTTGCCTCATGTTGAATGGAAGTTTTAGGTTGGTCCAAGAGAAAGTTATCCTTGGACTAAACAGTCTATCTCTAGCATTGGTACCGGTAATGATTTCATCTTCTAACACTTTCATGTGAAACTCTTTGCAAATCAACCGCATTCCATTGCATAGTCCCCCTGGTGAGGATTCAGATTACACAACAAAAGTATAAGAGCATTCCTTTTTAAAAATTAATCGATGAGGGGGTATCCACGGGCCAAGATCCAGACTATTCAAGTACTTGATTGCATACAAAAAAGAATCTCCACCAGAGTTATCCAACCAGAGTTATCCACCACTGAGTCTACACTTAGATACTCCTTTTCCTCCCTAGGCACTGCCTTCAATGCGGTAGCGTTAATTGCATCAACCTCAAGGTTTTGAGGTGCAAGAATAGCATGCTCTCGAAAATATGGTGCACAATCAAGAACTATTGCAAACCTCTATACACCCATCCAATGAGGCCTTCCATGAACTTTGACTCTAAAAGCATTTGCGATGGAATGACAATAGTATCTTCTTTTGTACATCTATTTATCCCATTGCCAATGTCCAAAACCCATTGTGTGAACTCTTGCTCAGCTAAGGTATCACCATTCCGAAGGACCCACATATTCCGTGTCAGCTTTAGCACTGTAGTGCAACCCCAATTCCTTGAATGGCATAAGGTAGAATCGACAATGCCCTCTTGTCTTGCCTTTGGAAGCACTGGCAAGACTTGCCTAAAACCCCCCCCAATTCAACACCACCTTTCCACCAAAAAGCTACTCATTTGACATCATATCTCGCAGTGTTCTAGCCACTGTCTCAAAAGCAAACTAATGAGTCATGGGTGCCTCATCCCATATTATCAGCTTAACCATCTTCAAAACATCTACAAGGTGACTATTCACCCTAATATTGCAACAGTTGCTAGTACCATCCAGCTCCAACGATATCTTAAATTGTGAGGATGCTATGCGTCAATTGGCTAGTAGTAGCAATGCTGCAATCCAAAGATGCGCATGCCAGAGCGATGTGCCCTTGCCCATGCAACTGATGTGAAGAGAGTGGGAGAGAAGTAAGGAGTCTCACTTGCAGCTTTCTCACATACACAATGGGGGAATACACACAAAAGTGGAGGTTGAAAACACTTTTCCTCTTCTTAGTTGTGAAAGCCAAAAGAACTCTCTCTCTAAGTACAAAAGGAATAGGTGAACCCTATATGTGGGTCTCAAACCAAACTCAGCTAACCTAGGTGGCATACTAACTGAGCCACTAACTAGAGTACATAAAAATAGCTATCATCCAGCTATTATTCATGGGTGATGTGCCAACCGCATCTACAGCTAACAAGTCGGTGGCATAAATGCACAACGGTCACCCTGGCATATCACGAGTCACGAGTGGAGCTCGATATCTCAACACTCCCCCTCGAGCTCAATCCCAATTCCTATACACCAAGCAGGTCTTTGAACTTGCGCAGCTTCTCTGTGCCCAATGCGTTCGTGAATATGTCAGCTATCTAATCCTCTGTGCTGACATAAACTAGACCAATAAAACCTATTAGAATCTTCTCCCACACATAGTGATAATGCACCTCAATGTGCTTTGTCCTAGCATGATAGACTGGGTGATTTGCCAAGTGTATACTACTCATGTTGTCACAATAAATGACAACGGGCCCATCTATAGACTAATGTATATCATAAAGTAGCTTACGCAACCAAGCTACCTCACATGCAGGCATTGTTGCACCCCTGTACTCAGGCTTTGTGCTCGACAAGGCAACTGTAGGCTGTTTCTTGCTGCTCCAAGTGACTGCAGCACTCCCAAAAGAGAACACATATCCACTGGTAGATCGTCTATTAGAAACACTACCAGCCCAATCAGCATCAATGTATCCATGCAATTGTATTCGAACCCTAGTCTCATAAAATAGTCCATACTGCAATGTGGACTTCACATACCTCAGTATGCGTCTAGCCACATGCAAATGCGGTTTCCTTGGAGCCTGCATAAACTAACTTACCAACCCAGCAGCATAGCTCAAAATTGGCCTGGTAATAGTCATATAAATCAAACTTCCTACTATGCATATGTACATAGTAGGGTCTTCCAAAAGCTCATTTGCATCTGTGCTCAACTTCACATTCTGCTCCAAAGGAACTGAAATAGGCTTACAGCCTATCATCCCATATTTGGACAGCATGTCAATCCATCCTACCTCTATAAGAGCCATATCCCACTTGTAAATCTAATCACCTCAACGCCCAAGAAGTAATGCAGCTCTCCCAAATCCTTCATCTCAAACTTTTGCTTCAATAGCATTTTCACATGAAGGATATCTTCATCACTATCACCTGTGATGATCAAATCATCAACATAAATGACAAGCAGCATAATGCCTTTCTCTATTTTTCTCACATAAAGTGAGAAATCTGCCTTGGAAATATGAAAGCCAATAGTGACAAGATACTATCCTATCTTGTCAGACCATGCTCTGGGTGCTTACTTCAAGTCATACAAGGCTTTCTTCAACCTGCAAACAAACTCAGGATGAACAGCATGAACATAACCTGGTGGCTTGCTCAAAAGAAGTGGGTTTGGTTCATGTATCACTTTGACCATATAGGCATAGTGAATGGCTATAAATCCATCATATTTCAGCCTATCCATAGGATACTTAACTGTAGTAGACCTTCACAAAATAGGCTCACTACCAGGTGCTCTCAAAACATCCCTTGTCTTTCTAACTCTAGGTATAAGAACTTAAGGAAAACCCAACTCATCATCAAGGCTCTGTTCTGAGCCACTGGATTCACCATCCACATAAGAGTGACCTGCATTCACATCAAACATGGGCTGATCTACTTTCTCTTTTCCTTTTTGTGATACTTGCATACCACTATCTGCATTGCTTTGAGGAGGTCCTCCTAATCTCAATCTGCCTGTCCATGGCAAAGTATGTGAACCACTACTAGAGGACACTACATGTCCACTAATATTTTGTGATTACTGCTGTGAATTCTAAGCAGCATTACCATTTTGTGCATCTACATTATCACTCACATTTACTAGTTTATACTAGCTGCTCATCTCATCGAAAACATCTCTACTTATTGTAAACTTACGAGTAGAGGGGTTATAGCATCTATACCCTTTCTGCTGCAGAGAATAACCAATAAAGATGCACTTATCAGCTTTTGGATCCAACTTGGTTCTCAACTCATCTGGCACATGAACATAGGCAATGCAACCAAAAACTTTCAAATGAGAAATATCTGGTTTCCTACCAATATACCTCTCCTCTGGCGTCATGCCATGTATTACTGCAGTGGGAGTTCTGTTCATTATGTAGACTGCTGTAGCATCTGCTTCAACCCAATAATAATCTAGCAGGTCTTTTTCGTTGAGCATGGCACGAGATACCTCTCCAATATGCATGTTTTTCCTTTCTGCAAGTCCATTTTGTTGTGGGCTATGACTACATGAATATCGCTGCTTTATGTCATGCTCCTGTAGGAACCTTGCAAATTCATTTGAGAGGTACTCTCCCCCTCCATGTGACCGTAGGCATTTTATTTGTAGGTCTGTTTCTTTCTCAACCATAGCTTTAAAAGCTTTGAAATGCCCAAACACTTCACTTTTCTTTTTCATAAAATACACCCAAACTTTTCTACTATAGTCATCAATAAAAGTGACAAAATAATGATAGCCTCCAATAGATGCAGCTTTAGTAGTCCATACATCAGAGTGGATTAATTCCAATGGCCTCTTACTCTCTTGAACATGTCTAGGAAATGGTTTCCTTGCCTGTTTTCCAAATTGACAAGCTTCAAATACCTTATGCATTTCTGCAAACTTAAAGTTAGGCAATCCTGCAACAATATTTTGGGCCTGCATTAATTTAAGTCATTGTAAATTAACATGACCAATGCGTTTATGCCAGATATCAATATCTACAACTACACCAGTCCCATGTGCAAACATTGATGTACTCAATTCAGGCATGTCCACATCCAACGTAAACATCCTGCCCTTCTTCTTCCCTTTTGCTATCAAGCGACCTTTATTTTTCATGTCCTCAACAAAGCATCCATGAGGATTAAATCTGACCTGCAAGCCTTGCTCAACCATTTGACCAACAAAAACCAGGTTCTTGGTGATATTCAGGAGATGAAATACATCAAATAGGTATTTATTTTTCCCATCCTGCATAGACAAAGGAATTTTACCAATCTACACAATAGGATGTGCACTATCATCACGATCTCCACAAATCCTGGTCTTTCCATTTTCCTTGCATCCTGCATCCATTCTGCATGACCTGTCATGTGGTTTGATGCACCTGAGTCAACATACCACACATCATTGCTTTCTTCTGCACTTGTCATGGAATTGGTCATGTGCCGCACCATAAACAAATGCTCATTTCTGTCATCACCCTGTCTACTAGAGGATGCATAATTGCCTTGCTGAAATTTTCTAGTCATGATGTCATTCTGCTTTTTATAGCAGTCTTTAACCATATGACCCATTTTACCACAGTAGCAGCATTCAACATTACTGTTTGCATTTTGGCCTCTCTGCCATCCACCACGACCTCTTTGGCTCCCCCTGCCTCTAAACTTACCACGTCCTCCTCCATAGGACTTGTTTTCTTGAATTTGTAGCATATTTTGATTTCTGCCACGGCCTCGAGATCGGCCTACTCTACCTCTGCCTCTACCTCTTCCAGCATTTGAGTAGAAGACAGTTTCTTTTGAAGTTCCTCCTAAAGAAGATGCACCACCATTTCTCTGCTCTTCAAAAATTAGAAGAGCAATATTGATTACCTTTATTTTTTGCAAGGCTCCCATTGAGTCGAGCAAAACTCTTATCTGGTTCGAGCTCAGGCCTAATTCCACTAGGAAAGCTAGATCGCCTTTGGAATTTGGCAATCCTCCCCCAAAATTGTTGAAATTGTTGCTTATATTTAGCTTTTCTAGTGCACCCAAGTTTTCAATAGCTGGAGGCAAGGAGTTCAAATTGTTGAAATGCAGATCCAAAAACCTGAGATGTAGTCATTCCAACTGATTGAGACCGGCTTTGAGGTCCACCAACCTTCTGAAGAAAGTTACCAGTAATAGCAGTCAGCACAACAAATGTTTTCCAAGGCACTCAAACAGGAGATAATAGGGTTAGGGAAGTTGTGATGCTCAATAGAAGCTCCGACACCCTCCAATGCTATCATGAAGGCCTATAAGCATATTTCCTGACACATTTAAGATCTTCAGATTCTCTAAATATCTGATAGCATCATGCAAAGATGATAATTGATTTGATTGCAACTCAGAATCCAAGTATGCTATTGAGGGTGGAAATTCCTACACAGCAGGTTGGAAACTCAACATCATAGATTCACTGTGGCAAGCTACTACCCTAGCCACCTGCTACATAAAATGAGAATAAAAGCTTGCTTTTCATGTATCTTGCAATTCTTTTACCTTGAGCTGATTCTTAGAGAGGTCTAATGAAGTTGGGGTTGTTAATTTTCCAAAGGAGACAGGCAAGGTCCTGAGAAGGTGTCCACTCGAATTGAGATTGCTATTGAGTGTCTTGGGCAGCTTTAAGTAGTAGCTTTGGGACGTGTTGTTAGGTTTCTTCGTCAACATGCTTGCGGCCTGCAAAACTATTGAGGACTTCCAATGTCTTCATCATTTGTGCATTAGGCTTTTTCACTAAACCCTTGTAAATTTGGTGCAGCTCAAATAAGGAAATGACCGCCTTATATGGAAGCTTAGCTTTCTCCATTTCCTCCCTTGTGTTGGCTTCTTCCTGTGCCTGAGATGCCATTTCAGACATTGAGAAGTTGAGAATGGAAACACCTCCTAAGGGGGATCGTATCAATCAAAATCACATGCCGTTTGCACACGTGTAGTACGAGCACATCCCATGAGAACAGCTTGTATGAAAGAGCAACTTACAAAGCCAAACCAAGATCATTAACTTTCTTTCTTGTACATACACGAGTAAACCACATTAAGGCTAAGTTTCTTAAGACAGTCCTTGTGTGAGTATAAATTGGAAGAGCAAATACATGACTTAGAGCCAAACAAAACTCATGCTGCAATTGCCTTTTGCATAAGCAGCAAACATGTAGTTAATTTAATGCCAAAGAACAATCATTTCGTTAGATCGCAAGAGTGCTTTGCAAAACAGAGACGTAGAGTCAAAAGCCAAAACTCAAATGGCAATCTACGGTGAAGATCATTTGGGAGCCAAAATGGGGCCAAGGGTACAAGAGGCAGGATTTAGAAGTGCAGAGAAGACAGGAACAGATGAAACGAAGTGAGAGGCAGGCATGGGATGAGGTAGAGAGGACGATATAAGCACCTGAGAGGCAGACCAAAGGGCAGGGTCAAAGGAGGGGGGGAGGAGAGGCGGTGGGAGTTGATGAGGGAGATAGCGAGGAGGGGGTGGTGGAGGGAGGAAGGGTGAGGGGGAGAGCTAAGGGCCTTGAGGAAGGAGAGGGGGTCTGAAGGGGAGGGATCTGTTGGACAAGCAGACATGGTGCTAGTGATAGAAAAGAAGGAGAAAAAGGTAGTGCATCTGAGAAGGCAACTAGGCTTGAAGTTGAGGAGGGGATGGAAGTGGAAGGGGAAGGGGAAGGGGAAGGGGAAGGGGAAGGGGGAAGGCAATGGCCTGGGGTGAAGGTTGCTGAGGCAAGAAAAGCTTGAGGAGGAGGAGGAGGAGGAGGAGGGGGAGGGGGAGGATCAGGGGAGAAGATGAAGAGGATTCTGAAGATGAAGATGATAAACAAGTAGTACGCATGTGCATGAGGCATGTGAGAATGAAAAGCAAATGCACCTTGTAGATCCAAAAGTAAAGGCACCACCTTTTAGGTAGACACGGTTATTAGGCAGTCATGGAACTGAATTTAGATGAATCAAAGTTGAAAATAGAGCTCATGGACTGAAAATAGATGGACACATGGCTCAAGGAGAGCTTGGATTTTGTGTTTGATGGCACTATGCTGCCTGCCTAAATATACTACATTTTTATTTATATATCAAATATTTACATGAAACCGGACAAACCGGTAAACCTCCCCCAAAAAATTTCCCAACAGCCAAATCCATCATCTTTAAAAACTTTGTCACATGGAACAAAAGTCCGGCAATGGAACCTTTACCTCTCGAGTACACTCTCGAGTACACAACGCTGTAGAAACTACTCCTTTATAAATTGAACACAATAGTTATTAAAAACTACACCATGAAACAAAGCCACAGGAGTCCCACGATATGGAAGCCCCAATGCCCGAGCAGCTATAGGAGACACACTAGGCAATTCATCCAACAACTCAGATCATCATCGCCACTGTAGAGAGCACCATAGTCAAAACTAGATCCACCAATATCAGGACTAACTTCATCGCCACTAACAACACCCGCAGCTCCACCAATGTATCAATCAGTGATTGCAAACTCTGTTCCCTATGCTACAAATACATAAAAGCAAACAAATAACCCCCTATTTGCTCAAAGAATATGCAGATGGCAACCCCAACTAAATACGTCCCACTGTTAAATAAACTTGGGGAACGGCTTATCTCCATAAGAATACCATTTGCACAAATACAGGAATTATCTTTTGACGACCAATATGGGCTACATGGAAGTGTAATCAATGTGTTCGCAGATGTAGACCAAGTATGTGTGCTACCTAGATTACTAACAGACAATGCATTGGTTATCCTTGCTTTGAAAAGGAAAATTGAATACAAACATAGCTATATGAGCAGAACCATTCGCCCAAATTTAATAAAGCGTGCCATGAATGAGTTATTGGATACACCATTATACCGAATGAACAACGTTCAATTAAATAAAACATGGGTGGAACATATACGTACTCTTCAAGAAACACCAGAGCATAACGACAACCACATCAAAAATAGAGGCACCAAAGACACTACTGAAGATTTGCTTACAGACACCTTGGTCCATGGTATCTACACCAACGAACAAGTTGTTGACTTCAATGATAGAACCATCATTGTCGCCCCAGTAGAGGGATTTCCACCATTGAGTATATTCAAAGATGTACACTGCAAGGAACTTGCATTCCCAACACTTTTCTTTGGAAATATGCATCCATGCAAAGCGACAAGACCATTAGAAATAGTGAAGTGGGAACTAACAAATGAGGATAGACGCTTTGCTTTGAATATTGAGAACTTGTTCTTCAAGACAATGAAAGTCGTCATAAAGCAAGTACTGTCATCATCTCATGGGTCAGATTAAGAAAAGGGAAATTATAAGCTAGGGTAATACTTTACAAGCCACGGACACTGCGCAAGACACAAACATCGACAAGCTGCTATAATCAAAGATTGGCTACCGTGAATTAACAGCTGACTACAAGCAACATTTGAAAAGAATTTTATTTGCGATGCTCCGTCAACTAGGAACACCAACATTCTTCGTAACATTTTCTACTACTGAAAAGCTTTGGGACCCTCTCATAGAATGCCTTCATGAACTACATGACAAGCTATTGATAGAGACACGGATGTCTAAACCGATGAATTTAAGGGATATGATACGTTTTGATCCAGTAACAATAGCTCGTTACTACGTCTATAGATTCCAAGCGATTAAAACTCTTTTATGAAGAGACCCGACCATAATTGGGAAGTTGAAGGACTACTTCTTTGTCACATAATTTCAAAATAGAGGAAGCCAACATGACCATGGGCTTCTATGGATAGATGATGCACCAGTTTATGACAAAGAAACAAATAACAAAATTGAATCTTTCATTGATGCATACATCACATTGATACAACACAATTAGAACAAACACAACGTGACATACAAATACATAAACACCGTAAAACATGCACTAAAAGAAGCAAAAGATGTAGATTTGGCTTTCCAAGACCACCCATGAGAAGAACAATGATCCTAACCCCTCTAGAAGACAGTTTTGATATGAAAGATACAAACAAATTTGCAGCATGCTAGTTGAACAAGGGATGATGCAACTATCAACAATAGAATTCTTGGAGATAATAAATATGATGGAAGACCAAATACATCCTATCCCATCGAAGCAATATTTGCCAACCAATAGTCTTTCCAAAAAGAGAACCCATTGACATATGCATGAACAATTTCAATCGAAAGATATCGACACTATGGAGAGCCAACACTGATATACAATTCATTTTGAACCAGCATGGGGCAGCATCATATTGTACATCGTACATTACCAAAATAGACAGAGAGACAAATAATGCTATGCAGGCTACGGTAAAAAAAAACTTCGAAGCAAGAGACCCTACAGCGAAATGCATAAGAAAAGTGGCAAACGTAAGGCTAAATACGCAACATCTAAGCTCTCAACAGGCAGTCTACTTGACGTTGTCTCTACCTCTCAATAGCACAACAAGAGAGTTCTTCTATAGTAAAAAAAACACCCTGAACAATCTATTCCTCATAGACTTCACAAGTCAGATTACCTACACAGTGAAAGGAGCACAATGAAGGAAAAAAGAAAGAGTGATACCATTCAACAACTACAACAAAGCAAAGGATCCGGAAAATCATTTTAGGGAACCTTGTTTGCTGTACCTGCCCTTCAAAAACAATGAACATTAACTAACTGAAGAATTGCCAACATGGCACGACATGTACACCACCAACAAGGACATTATACAGTGCAAGTTTAACAAAGACAATCACGGAGACTCATACTCTGTCAGAGAAACAAGAACGCAATGTACATCTTCAACAATAGCATCAGCTTCGGAAGGACCACCAAAAACAAAACACTATGACATAGGTATTGATATGAACACAAACCATATAAACAGACCAAAAACAAGAATTGCAACGTGCAACATACAAATCATCTCCAATGACATATTCTTTCACGATTACAGAAACCTTAACAATGAACAAAGGCTCATTGTTGATGATATCTTGCTGAAGAAAAGAATTCACATGCACGAAAGAATTCATCTATCTCTGTCAGGAAATGTCAGCATAGGTAAAGCACACACATTGATGGTTCTAATCCAGGGAATGTTACAAACGTACTTTCAAAAAGTGACTAAGAACATAGAGACACCAAGGGTTTTACTCCTAGCGTATACAGGAAAGGCAGCAAGATAGATTGGAGGAACAACAATTCATTCGGCTCTACACTTGCCACTACTAACTTCCATCTCTTTCTGCAGAAAAACTACAAGAACTGGCTATAATATACAAAGACGTAGAACTGCTCGTCATAGATGAGGTATCGCTAGTAGGATTAAACACTTTCATTGCTGCATACATGCGCATGCGTGAGATTAAACACAACCACCTCGAACCTTTTGGAGGAGTAGATGTAATTCTATGTGGGGACCTATAGACACATGCCACAAAACATGTAGCAAGACAATCACAATACCGTCAGACCCAAAAAACACTGCAGGACTACATGTAGAAATAAAACTTAAAGAAGCTATGATTGTTGAAATTTGCTCAAGAAACTTGGATTTAAATGATGGAATAGTTAATCGAGCAGATGGAATTTTTATGGGATGCAACAAAGACATAGATCCCTCTATTGTATGGATACATTTTAATGACAACAAAACAGGAGCATGTACACACTATCAAAATGAAAACCTTTACAAAAACAACGAACCAAGACATTGGACACCCATTCTTTAGATCACAAGAGAATTCCAAGTTGGTAGAAACCACCTCAATACTATATGTAGAAAACAATTCCCCATACAACCAGCATCAGTAAGAACTATACATCGCGTGCAAGGTATCTCAATGGATTCATTGGCATTCGATCCATCAAGAATTAAAAATCATGGATTAGTGTACACAGCTCTATCTAGAATTCGGGATCCATCAAATCTATACTTGCTAACACCAATACAAAAAATATATATATAAGTGGATACTCTTGTACTTCAAGAAATACAAAGGCTTAAATTTAAAGCACCATGGAAAATGGGATCAAAAGGAATTCCAAAAAATAACAACCGGATTCATTATACAAAGCCTCAACACTAGGTCAACAACACCTCACATACAAGATATTACTTCATGCAAAAGCATACAACTCGCAGACATCATATGCCTATAAGAAACACACTTAAAACCAAACAAAATAATAAATTTACCATCGTTCCAATGCACATCCTTCTCCAATGGCTCAGGCATAGCAACATGTTACAAGGAAGGGATCATAACAACAACAACTACACATTTATACGAAGACAATGCACAATGCCTACTAACAATATGCGAATCAGATCGATGGGAAAGAAAAGCAATTATTAACACATTAAAAAACCCAAAAACAAACACAAACTCATTATTAAACATAATTAAGATCATTCTAACCCAGATTGAAAAAAATACAAAAATATACATCGCCGGCGACTTCAACATCGCATATGAAAAAGAAAATCCATCGAAAGCAAAATTGGACCAATTCATGAACTCTAAAAGTCTAAAACAAGTAATTAAAAATCCAACAACGATCCACGGGTCAACAATCGATCACATATGGACAAACGACATTACAAAACAATGTTGAATTCTATTCATCAAGCCTACCCTTCTTATTTTTTCAAATATTATCTTCAATTGTTGTGAATAAGATGGAGTGATCTATCTAGTAACTGAATTGTGTTCCAAATTTTATATTATTTGTGTGTGAATTTGTCCAAATGTGGTCAAGTGTCGATCCATATATAGTTGTCGGTGTCTGAATTATTTGTTGCAAGTTATGCTTTTGCATAACTTTTTTTAGGTCTCTCAAGTTCTTGTTTTCTTTGTTGTAGTCAATGTTGAAGTCGCCAAGAATGTATGTTTGATTTTTTCCTATGATTTTTTTAAATATGTTTTCTATTATTGTTAGTAGTGTTGTAGTTGGTGCACCTAGTGGTTTGTAAAGATTCATTAAGTTGAATGCCTTTGAGTGTGCACTTTGAAATATTGTAAGTAAACATTGTATTCCTTTGATGTGGAAGTATTGTGTTTCTATTAGTGTTATATTTCTTTTATAGTAAGTTGCAATGCCCAGTCCGTCATGTTTGTGTATAACTTCAAAGTTTCTTAATTGTATGATGTCTTCTTTGTTTGTGTGTGTTTCTTGTAAGCACAAGCTTGTTGATTCCATGAGGGTATTTGTTGCTTGTATGTCTTTTTTATGTGGTTTTAGTTTAGTTGTGTTCAGTGAGTGGATGATGATTCTTTGTTGTGTAAGTAGTGGGTTGTTTGCTTGGTCTATGGTCCATGGTGTTTTAGTTCTGAGTCTGTTTGTTTCCTCAATTACGTTTGGATCAACTTTAATGTGCTTGTTCTCAATGTTTTGTAGGAGGAACAGATTTTGTGGATCCCTTATTCTTGATAGTGCTGTGTAGACTAGTTTGTGGTTCTTAATGTTTGTTGGATCAAATGCTAGGGAATCCATTGTTAACCCTTGAGATCGGTGGATTGTTCTAGCAGCAGCTAGTTGAATAGGGAATTGTGTTCTCGTGAATGTATTTAGATGGTTTCTTCCAACTTGAAATTCTCATTGTGTTCTAAAGATTGGTATCCATCAAGGCGGTGTCCCATTTTTGTATATTTTCCTATTGGCATACCTTGCTTTTATGCCGACCTTATCATTGTTAAAGAGTATCCAAATAATGCGTTCGTTTGTACTTGTGTCTCAGTGCATGAAAATCCCATCAACACCATTTACAAGGCCATCACTTACGTCTAAATTTGCGGAGCAAATTTCGACAATCATCCCTACTTTTAAGTGGAGTTCGTGGTGTAATCCTCCTGTGCACTTTAGGTCATCTAGAATTTGTATTTTTTTCATTGCAATGACTATGCCTTTTGTCTTTTGCTTGTAGAAAGTGTGGTTCTCTGGGCAGTGATTGGAATACTACTTTGTTATGCTTGTCTTTAAGGGCATTCATGTAAAATAGATGTGGTATTTTTTCCTTTGTTGATGGAAGGCACACATATTTTTTGTTGAGTATGTTTAAGTCTTCTTGCGATTGTTCAACTAGTGAAATGTTTTGACCAACTAGTGAATATGTTTTGCCCAACTAGTGAAATTTCATCAATTACAAGCAATTTCAGCTCATCAAATAGAGTTGAGAGTTCTTGTAGTTTCTCTGTCCTCAATGCTACATAACTTGAGGTAAGTAGCGGTAAGTGTAGTGCAGAGTGTATGGTGTACCCCCCGATGTGAAAGGCGGCTCTGCTTGTGTACGCTAGAAGTAGTACCCATTGTTTATTACTTTCTATTGTTTGTTTGTGGCAATAGTGCCATAGCAATGCTTGAACGAGAAGCATCAATGTGAACATCTTGCCTGTTCCAGTGTTGCCAGATAAAAAAAGGTGAATTTTTTGCTTATGGTTATTTCTTTTCTTGGCAATGATGTCGTCAATTATGCATCTTTGCTCACTGTTTAGCATTCTATATTTTTCATGAAACTCTTCGTTTGGCATTATTTCATGGGCTCTCCAGCAGCTGACTATTTAAACTAGTGAAGTGTAGTATGCCATGACCTTGCCCATGAGACAAAGTTTGCTTAGCCTCATGTAAATGAGTGTGTTCTAAAGGATTTGGAGGACTACTTTTCTACCGGATCCCAAATTGGAGACTTGATCTGATAAACACTTGCTTCAGGTCTTCCCTTTGCGTGCCCTCAGGAACGTCGCCAAGGATAGTGAAGTCAAAGACGCACAACAAGTTACGTGCACGCATGTAAGAAACATTCCTGAGAGTGTGCATGACTATCCCATTCTCATTGAATTCTTAGATCAGTTGTGCTTGAACATTCTTGCGATTGTTCACAAATGTTAACTATTCAAAAACCCAAATGTTAGTTAACTGTATAAGTGTGGACATAAGAATTGAAGCAAAGTGCTGATATACACTCACGACACCCCAGTCTTCATTGCGTGGTCCATCCGCGATAATTACTTGATCATTGAGACCACCCTTGGAATCCACTTTGATCATGACAAAAGCGATGGTGCTAGCTACAGTGGATATGTTACCTAGGGCTGACTTGATGGTGGAGGACGCCCAAGGAAAGTATAGTGCAATTGTTGTCTAAGGCAAGAATGAAATAGTACCATCAAAGGGCTCCCCGCGTATTACAGCAGTAGTTGCGTTAACGTGTAGGGAATTTACTTAGCACCAAAACGTATAATGTCTATAATGAGATTATGGAAGTCTTTCAACCCAAAAAAATTGGTGTCCATAATAATTATCTTGCACCTTAGGACCAAGAGGGAGCTCAACATGAAAAGAGCATGAAAATTCATATCAAAACCTAGGTGATTCTTGCTACCCTCAAGATTATAAGAAGGATTCGATTTACAGGCAGCTCAATGTGTGAATTCATACCAACACTTACCCTTAAGATGGCAAGAAGGATTCGATCAAGGGTTTAGGATGGTGTGCTTGTGGGGCACAACGTTCTAATATTGTTAGGAGGTCCATAGATTCAGTGGGCAATTCTCCGTGAGGTGCCATGGCTTGTGTAAGCAAGGGAATGAAGACAAACGGAAGTATTGGCTAATCGCCGACAGCTGCTGCTAAGGTCTATAGTCCACCGTTGCGTAGGCCTTGTTGTAGAAGCTGCCTTTGCTACTTCGTTGTATCACCACCTCGTTTAACCAATCGAACGAAAGAAACTTCCAATTGCCAGCACCACAACTGAGTCCACAGATCGCTCGAAGGCTCGTTGGGTCCTAAAAAGGCAAGATGGACACCGCCACGAGAACACAACACGCAAAATCCGCAGAGAAGAGAACACCAAAAACTGTAATAGTCATGCAGCCATCCTCTGAGCAACCGACCATCTGGCCGAACAAATCGCTGAAGAAGTCCATACGATAATTGAAAGGCTTCGAAAACCCAAGAGAAACAGGCTATAACATCGCCCTAATGCGTGGAATCGGCCAATAGGAGCGCAACGACAGCACAAGGAACTAGTAGGAGTCCATAGGATGATTGAAAAGCTCCGGAAATGCTGGAGAAACAGGCCATAACATCACCCTCATGCGTGGAATTGGCAAATAGGAGCGCAACAAAAGCGTGGAACCACGAAAAACGGAGATGAAGAAACAGAACAACGTGGAACCAAGCAAACCATGCAAGAAAATAAGGTGGGGGACATGTGGCTGCATGCAACAACTGGAGTTATCCACATGGCTGCATGCAAGTCGTTCTCAGAAATCAGAAATAGGAAAACGCGAAGCCACGAATGATACATAAACACGAAGCACCAATCACATCCATAGATTCATCGCTCCTCAAAGAGACTTACACTTTACATAAGCCTACCCCAAAGGGCAGGCCAAAAACAAGAGAATGAACAAACTATGTCCAATATTGGACAGACCACTCCATAGTTTATCTCACAACCAACAAATGAAATTACAACAAATTACATACATATTTGGGCATCTTGTTTATGATTGGTGCAAGTTTGAGTTGCTATTCTCATCCCTTAAAATTTTCCATCTTTTTCTCTACTTTCTCTTTGTCTCTCACCCCCTCACCCCCCCCTCTCTTTATCTCTCACACACACACACACACACTTTTTTTTGGTGGAAATCTCTTTCTCACACACACACATACACACAGCTTTTTCCGCCCTCTTTTTCCATGCTACCTATCCAATTCATCTTCTTTTTCCTTATTTTGGATCTTGTGCAGGCCTTATGAATGATTTTCATCATTTATAGCTTGTTAATTAGTTTGAAGTTTATTTTAAATGTTAAAATGGGGGTAGTAATTTAGCGGAGGACATTCTAAGGCTTCATTTACAATTATACAAGATCTTACATGTGACGGTTGGGATTTAAACTCCGCCGACCCCAACGGTTGACGGGTAGGGAAGGGCAATTAGGAGGCAAGCACCCGGGAGCTTGCCTGGCCCTTCTTGAAATAAATTAGAATACACGAGCAGCCGAGTGAAGATAGGTCAGCGGCATTCTTCTTCATGGGCTGAGATCTCATGAGACCTGGGAACATGAAAGGCTTCGTGGAAGTTTTCCCGCCAAGTACATACAACGCTGAATGAAACAAGAAAGAAAAGGCACTATTAACGTTGAGAGTAGAAGAGGCCAATGGCGGTGTGTCGTAGAAGTCTAAGGATTGCCTTGCGTTCCTTCTCCCCTGCTCCTGCTCCTCCTCCTCTGCGCTTCCCCTCTTCGTCTCCTGCTTCTCCTTCCTCTCGCACCCTCTCTGCCTCCTCCGAAATGCACCTCTCCCGTCTTCCCCTGCGTCGCCGAAAAAAACAGTCTTTGCCCCCCTCCAGTAAGCGCAAGCTCCGTTTCGACTCCCCTTCACCTTTGGACATTGTAGTCGCCGCGAATCGCTCAGAGCCCTCCGCCCTCCAACTGGACGCTCCGACTCGCCGGCGAGGACGAACGACGGCGGCTCCTCAGCCTCCGCTATCCAAGATCGAGTCCTATTCGCAGGACAGCAAGCTGACTTCTCACTCAGGAGCGCCTGGCCGGAGTTCTTTGACGACAGAAGAAAACTGCGCCGAGCTTGCAGTCATTCCCAAGAGACAGCGGCGGAAGAGTAAAGAAATTTGCGATGGCATCATTTCTCAGGAATCGGACTCGAGCGTTATGGATTTAGTTTCTGTGGCTTCTCTGGCGATGCCACCATACGATACCCCGATTCTATATCAAGGTCCTTACCCCAGTTTCCTTCGGCCCTCTCCCGAAGAGTGTCTAGAAGTTAAGGATCGCCTGCAGCATCTCCACGGACCACTTGAAGAATACGCCAGGCATAGGATTACGTGCCCTACAACAGATCCGGAGCCGCAGGTCCTTGCGCTGAAATATCACAAGGATGAGGACTGTCTAAGCGACACGCCGTCTACTAGCGGATGTACCGAAACGATGTCTCACACGCTAATATCCTCGGCAGGGCAAGTCACTACATCAGCATATTCTCGAGAGCGTCGCGGTGTGCTGGACTCACTTGTCGGCACTATCCTGTCCCAGAACACGACGGATTGTAACTCCAGGCGAGCCTTCGCCTCCTTGAAGGACAGATTTCCGACTTGGGAGGAGGTGCGAGGAAGAGCACGGAGAACTCAATTTTGAGAATCTTAATCGCTGCTTGCATTTGCGGTACCAAAGATGCAATGAGCGGGAGTGGATGTTCTTGTTTTCTGAGAGCTCCGTTTTGAAACTGAGTTTGGAAATGCCTTGATTTGTTGACGGGAAAAAGTTGCTGTCCGAGACTCGTGTATCATACAGATTGTTTGGATTCATACTGCACACTACGCTTCTTGTAAAGTGTTTTCTGCTAGTTGTTTATGCCGTACCTAAGACCGTCGTTGTCGTTACGCCCAGGTACTTGCGGCTGATCCTAAGGCTGTGGAGGATGCAATTAGATGCGGAGGTCTGGCTGAGATAAAGGCGTCGAGAATCTTAAATATCTTGGACACAATCCATCGTGAGAGGGGAAAATTTTGCCTCGAGTATGTACGCAATATGACAACCGACGAGATTAAGTTCGAACTCTCACGGTTTAAAGGTGTTGGACCAAAGACGGTATGCCAGCTTACTCCATTTTGTTAGCGTCTGGAATGTTATATAGAACTTGAGGTGGACTGACTCCATTGATTTTGGATGCAATGGGTGATCGATCGTTAATTTTATTGCTTCCTAACCAACAAGTTAGTAAGGTTTAGGCTTACTGTTTGGGTGTAGTGCTTGGGTAGTCATGTACAACGTTCGATGATAGGGAAGCTACCACCATGCCTGTGAGGAGGAGATGCTGGCTATTTTACAGGCATTGGGATTACTTCTGTGCTGGAGTTGGTTTGAAGCCCAATGGGGTACCAAGCAACCTGTTTATGTAACCCATTGTGTCAACGTAAGCGGGAGAGGTATTTTGGCCTTTTGAGGTCTAATTGGGTACCAAGACTGTCCGTTTACAAGCTCACGGTTGGCAAAGCTATTGAGTGAGAGATGAGTGGTTTTGGGACAAGTGGCCTAGTCTTAGCCTAGTCTTAGAGAATTCTGTTACTGTTCATTGGAATGAGCACTTGGGGCAATGTGCGGTCTACAAAATGTCTTGAGCTGAAAGAGAGGAGTGGATGGGGAACTTTTACAGCTGGACAAGAGTAAGAAGGGTGCGATTGAGCATTGAGGTACTTCCGGATATAAATGGGAGATTGTGTGCAATTGGATGCACAGGTGGTTGATATCTCTTTTTTAAAGTGAGAGCATGGGAGATTGTGTGCACTTAGATGCACAGGTGGAAGATTGTGTGTAACTAGATGCACAGATGGATTAACGCAAGCTGGCTGTACAATTTTTTGGTACTCTGGATGGAGCTGTCCCTATGGACAGCAAGGACTCATCCAGCATCATGGGCTCAGAGAGAGGGTCCTTCAGAATATGATACGATCTACATTGACTTCCTTGTGAAATGGAAGGTTTTGTTAGTCAAAGAGATCCTATAGCAGCTTGAGAGCAGCACATAGGAACAGTTCACCATTTATAATGCTGATTGAGCTGATGATCAGCGTTTCTCCTGGCACAGCCACATCTTTTCTATGGTCGGAAAGTTGTCCGGCCTAGGACTCGCAGATTTTTTAGTTTGGAGGGAGATCACTCCTCTTGTCTGCTCTCCACGCTGGCTCCCTTATCCATGCATTCTCTGCAACTCGTCAATCTCCTTCCCCCTCTCTCTCTCTCTTCCCCCATTCCCATACTAACCTTTTCACCCTTCTCCTGCTTTCTTCTCCATCTGGAACAGGGCTTAGAACAATCTTTCAACTTTACACGGCTTAAGATTTTATCTACAGTACCTGCTCACTGTCAGGAGGTTTATATGTTTGTTTTGCTTATGATGCTTAAATTGAATTAATTGAGCTATTATAGCCTGGAGAGTATAATTCTCAAATGTGTGTGAGGATGATTTTCTCTCTATGCTTCGAATCTTTTATCAGCTCGATTGATCACTAGAAAGAACGCTTGAAATTCTGTGTTGTGGTTTGCCCAGATAAGCAAAAACAAGCCTTGTGCGTGTACGTGTGTGTGCGCTCGCGCGCAGAGAGAGAGAGGTGGCCTATTTTCCTAATATTTTGTGCTTCAAAAATTCCAGGTAGCCTGTGTGCTTATGTTTCATCTTCAACAGGACGAGTTTCCTGTGGACACACATGTAAATTCGGATCTTTATCCATATTAATTCTGCAAGTCTGATACGTTTTGAAAGCTTTCGTTGATGATCTTATATCTGATACGTTCATTTTCCTCTGTTTAGCCTTCCGGAATCCGAATATGTTTGGCACCTTGTTGGGATACGTCTATGTAGAATTAATGAGAATGTTCAGATTTGCGAGAGATTCTCTCTGACATATTGTATTGTTTTTCTTCGCTCCAGCAGGTTTTTTGCCGCAAGGGCGTCTTATGTGGTGGTTTGGATGCAGGTGTTTCGTATCGCAAAGATGCTTGGTTGGATCCCGGTAAACGCCGATCGGGAGAAGGCTTATCTGCATCTGAATCATCGCATTCCCAATGATTTGAAGTTTGACCTCCACTGTCTTTTGGTGACTCATGGTAAAAGGTGCCCTCGTTGTGCCAAAGGTGGACGGACACAGAAGCCAGCTGACGGGCCTTGTCCTCTCGTAGGCTTGCCCCTTATGCTGACTCAAGCTTCTTCAACTGATGTTTTGGCCATTGAGCCATCACCAAGGGAATTGTAATGAATTGTAATGAGGCTAGGCTATTCTAGTAAATATCTCAGGCATAATTCGATATTGTATGGTTAATTGTATGGTTAAATCGTGTTTGTGTTGCCTCAATCAATTTTTAGCACTGCCTTCCAGGCAGCGTTCTAGTTACATTTTTGTTAAAAAGTATCCCACACTTTGTTGCCACCTGGCCCCTTTCTATTTTGGTTCTTTCTCTCACTTTTTTTTTTTAAGAACTCTCTCTCTCTCTCTCTCTCTCTCTCTCACACACACACACACACGTGTACACATGGAGTTTGCAAATCATTCGAACTTTTCTATACACTGGCTTCCATCACAAGTGTTGCAAATTAATCATTCATTCATCTTGACAATTGTTTTCCTTTGACAAACCAATTTGAAGGTAGTGCTCACGAGTACTTGTACTCGTTTATTTTAGAGATTGTGTGTGGTTTTCTTGAGGCAACATTTTAAGCATTTTTTAAAAGCTTGGGTCTTGAAGTTTCTAAGGGGTTTTTGCCAAAAAAGGGCTTGTATTGGTGGTTAGTGGAAGGATCTTTTCATCTCAACAAAGATGTAGACGTAGACGCCTATGCTTAAAAGAAAAGTGAGTCCTTTGAAAGTAGGACTAATTATATGTTCTTAAGTGTAGCATATTTTTTCGAGGTACTAGGCACTTTTTAGAGTAGATTGCTTAGTCTTTTAAAAAGTTATGGTGTTGAAGATTTATATGTTTGGATCATTTGTGGGATCCTTAATTATATTTAAGAAAAGGTAGGCTATAGAAGATTGCTCCTCCAAACTTGAAGGTTGCCTAAAAGCAAGAAATCAATTAGTTAGAGGTGGAGTGCTTGTGGCTTGAAGGAGCACCAAGTCCTTGTAGGTGAGTCAAGGCAACATTATTGAAAAGACCATGGTTGATGGTGTTGATTGTCTTGTAGGAGTCAAGCATATGCACTTAGTTGCATGCCATTGTTCCCAACTTGTAGCAACCCAAAAGTGACTTAGTTTGATGATAGTGGTGGCTAGAATTGGTCATTTGTAGAAAAGTGTTTGAGGGGATGCTTGATCTCATCCAAAGGTGTTTTTGGAGGCCTAAGGGCATTGGTGTGAGACGCAAGGAGTGCATGACACTCGCAATATGGGTGGTGATGTCAAACTACTAGTGACTTCCCCATAAAAGGATTGTGTAGTGATGGTGCAAGCGACTTGTACTACTATTTTTGTTTCAGGCATGGTGCAGAACAACTATGGAATGGATGGTGATGAGATTAATGGTGCAAGCCAATGCTAGTTGTGTAGTGGAAAAGGTATAGCCAATTTGCTTGTGGCATTACATTTGAAAAATGAAAAACACCCATTGTGAAGGACACCATATATACAATAGGTAGAAGCTTGAAGTACATAGCCCAAAAAGAAAATATAGAAAAAGGTGGCACTCCTAGGAGCCAAAGCTTGCTCGACCAACATCAAATTGCATCGGAGTATGGCGGATGGTTGTTAAAGTCGGGAAGTGTGTTGAGGCTTTAGAGTCAGTCTCCTCTTCCTCCTCTACAATGTCCCTAATGTTGCACAAGTCCACATTCTTGGATTTGTATCGATGGTGTCCAGAATTGTAGTGGTCATGTTTTGAGCGAAGAGTAGGGATTTTGGCTTGTATGGTAAGGAGGTCCTCTTGCACCTTGGCATGTGACTTTTGCAAATTTGCACTCTTCTATCTAATCGAAACTTGACTTTGTGCCATCGCTATTAGGTGAGTTAGGAGTTCAACCACTTGCAAATGAGCTTTTTCCTTCTTTGTTGCCATTGAGGTGCATGTCTCTCGTAGCATTGCAAGTTCTCTTGAAGTTCAGCCTAGTGAGCTTAGTGACAATGCTCCATTTCTTGTTTTTTCAATGTCTACTCTTGCCTTTAAATACCATGACTTTGTTGAAGCTCATCTTATCGGGCTTTCCACTCCGCTTCCTTGGCCTATGGAGTTGCAACACATTCAGCTTCCTTGGTTGTAAAGTTGTCTCCCATTCAACTATCTTTACATGTAGAGTGCCTCCCACTCCTACGCTAAGCTGTTGTAAGCTTTTTGCTCTCCAACCTCAAATGTTGTTTTTGGGACAACATGCGGTGAGTGTGGCCTTTACAATTGAATAGGGCAGCTCTCGACTGTGTAAAGTTGTCATCCATGATGCACTATGCCATATACATAAATTGTTTTGCCTAGGCATACCTATCCTTGAAAGTCATGCAATCAGCCATGTCAAGTATCTCACCATACTCCTTAAACAAAACTTGCATTTTTTCATCCTCCTTGAGCTCCAAAGCTGCCATTGGAGCAAGGGTATCAATGTTGAGGTAACAAGTGGGAGCTTTGGATGCACGCAAGTTGCTTGCCAAGCTCGCCCATAAGGGGATTGTAAATATCTGACCCAAGTCCTCTTTCTCCATACAAACTAGAGACCTCTTCCTTTTAACGGCACCCAAAAGCCTCCTATGATCCTCATCTTGCTCTTTGATTTGTACCTCCTAGGAGAATGTATGTTCAGATGATGAGGCCTAATAATAGTCAAGCATATAGTCAGTAGGAAAGGTCAACTTGTTGCCCTCAAAGACAATGTGTCCTGGTCGGGTATCCTACAGGTCCGACTCAAGGTCATCTGTCACTTTTCGGGGTCTTCTTAAAGGTAGCATCCGGTGAAAAGTTGTAGCAATCTACTAAATATGAGAGGTACCTCTAGGAGCAGTACTCAATAAGGAACTTATACGCAAAGTAATATTTAAGTCGAATTGTCATGCTACTTCCGTCACTTGCCCCAAAATGGTTGCAAGGAAAAAGGAGATATGCTCCATGACCTCGAGGAGGCAAGAAGCTACCCACCATAACCAATAAATATGAGGGATTGATTCGTGGTAGTATGTCCTGATCATGACGTAGGTGTCCTATCGTAGCCCGTGGAAACATATGAAAAATAGAACATGTGAAAGAAGCCACGAGAAAGGGAACAATGGTTGATGTCATCGCATGAGGAGAACCTGAGGAACATGGCCCACACGTGACCTCAAAAAGAAGATTTGTGAAACCCGACTTTGTCAAAATATAAACTATAGGACAGGCTAACTTATTGAAGAGTGGCCCAATAGAGTCCCAAGGAGGCGCAATTACTATAGAGAGTGAAGCAAAGGCAAGAGAGAGTGATGTTAGAGAGGACTCCAAAAGAGGCTGGTATGATAGAGATAGTAGAAGAGAGGACAGAGGAAGAAGAAGGAAGAGGACTTGCCACAAGGGGCAGCTGCGTAAAGGGGCGGTTGCGCGCCATTGATGTAAGAGGAAGAAGTAGGTGAGATGAGGAGCACAGGTGCAAGTGTGTGACCCCCTGCGTTTGTGGACGTTGGCTTGAAACGTGGAGTAAAAGAGGGAAGTAGTCGTATGGAGTGATGGTGAAGAGTGAATTCAAGGCAAAACATATACCCTTTGCGATGAAATAATGACATAGTGCAAAGTAGAAGTGAGTGAAGAAATAACGGGTGAGGACCGCCTCTCTATTGTTTCCTTCTGTGGTCTTCTTATAGTCATGTTGTAAAGAATAAGGGAGAGAGATAGGAGACTCAAGTTCAGCTTTCTTCACAACACACAAAAGAGAGAGGACACAAAGTTGGAGGGTGAAGCCTTTCTTCACTTTTGCACACAACAACAATACAATAGAAGAGGGAAATACCCTATATGTCAAACCTAGAATACGTGGTTCATATGTGAACCCAAACCAAAAAGATACGTGGTAGTCTAACTTCACCACGAGTACAACTAACATAGGCGGTGACATAAATGATAGTCATCCAGGAGATATATCGGGGGTAGAGCTTGATATCTCAACACTCCCCCTCAAGCTCAAATCCATCTCACGTACACCAAGCAAGCTCCTAAATCTGCGAAGCTTCTCGGTACCCAATGCCTTCGTAAAAATATCAGCCACCTGCTCCTCAGTGCTGACATAGACAAGATCAATCTCACCAGCTAGAACCTTCTCTCTCACAAAGTGATAATGCACCTCAATGTGCTTCGTTCTAGCATGATAAACTGGGTTATTAGCAAGCATGATGCTGCTAATGTTGTCACAATGAATGACAACTGCTGCATGAATTGACTGTCCCATATCTGCAAGTAGCTTCCGTAACCAAGCTACCTCACATGCAGCCATTGCTGCACCCCTGTACTCAGCCTCTGTGCTCGACAAGGCAATTGTTGGCTGCTTCTTGCTGCTCCAACTGATGGCACCACTCCCAAGGGAAAACATAAAACCACTAGTAGATCTCCTGTCTGAGACACTACCAGCCCAGTCAGCATCTGTGTATCCATGTACCTGTAATGCACACCGAGCTTCATAAAACAGTCCATAATGCAATGTGGACTTCACATACCGCAGTATGCGCCTAGCCGCATCCAAATGTGGCTTCCTCGGTGCCTGCATAAACTGACTCACCAGCCCCACAGCATAGCTCAAATCTGGTCTGGTTATAGTCATGTAAATCAAGCTACCTACTATGCGCCTGTACATAGTAATATCTTCAAGAAGCTCACCTGTCTCTGCATTGAGCTTCACATTCTGCTCCAATGGAACAGAAATAGGCTTACAGCCTGTCATCCCATATTTGGACAGCATGTCCAAACCGTATTGCCTTTGCAACAGCCATATCCCACTCGGGGATCTAATAACCTCAATGCCCAAGAAGTAATGCAGCTCTCCCAAATCCTTCATCTCAAATTTCTGCTTCAACAGCAGCTTCACTTCATTAATGTCTGCATCACTATCACCTGTAATAATCAAGTCATCAACATAGATGACTATAAGCACAATCCCTCTGTTTGTCCTTTTCACATAAAGTGAAAAATCTGAATTGGAAATATGAAATCCAATAGTGACAAGATATTGCCCTATCTTGTCTGACCATGCCCTCGGCGCCTGTTTTAAGCCATACAAGGCTTTGCGCAACCTGCATACAAAATCGGGATGTGAATTATCCTCATAACCTTCCGGCTGCATCATATAAACCTCTTCCTGCAAATCACCATGCAAGAAGGCATTTTTCACATCCATCTGATGCAAAGACCATCCCTTTGCAGCAGCCATAGCAATTACTGCTCTCACGGTTGCCATCCTTGCAACTGGGCTGAAAGTTTCCTCATAGTCAATTCCATATGTCTGCGCAAAACCTTTGGCAACCAATCTTGCCTTGTACCTGCTAACAGACCCATCAGCATTGTGCTTTACTTTGTAAACCCACTTGCAGCCAATAGCCTTCTTATCATGAGGCAAAGGCATCAAATCCCAAGTGTGGTTTGCATCCAAGGCAGCCATCTCTTCATCCATAGCTGCTTCCCAATTTTTATGCCCTGCTGCATCCTCAAAACATGTGGGCTCTGGCTCCTCTAGAACCTTGACCATATAAGCATAGTGATGTGCTGTATACCCATCATATCTCAGCCTGTCAACTGGATACTTAATACGAGTGGACCTCCGTACAACTGGATCAGTTGCAGGAGTCTTTAAATTATGCCTGCTTTTCCTTGCACCAGGTGTAACAACAGAAGGAATCCCAAGTTCCTCATCAAGGCTCATTTCAGAGCCACTTGACTCTCCATCAACATGAGAGCTACCAGCAGACACATCAAACACTGGAGCATGGTCCACTTTTATTTTTCCCTTATGTGATACCTGCACAACACTATCAGGACTGCCATGTGACGATTCACTAGATCTCAATCTCCCTGTCCATGCATTAGATCCACTAGTAGAGGACTCTCTGGGTCCACTCAAGGCTTGAGATTGCTGCTCTGCATTTATTGCAGCATTCCCATTTCCTGCATCTGCATCTCCTACCATAACAGTTGGTGCATACCAGCTGCTCATTTCATCAAAAACAACATCTCTGCTCACTTGCATTTTGCGGGTGGAAGGGTTATAACAGCGATACCCTTTCTGGTGCAGAGCATATCCAATAAAGATGCATTTTTCTGCCTTTGGATCCAGCTTTGTTCTCTTCTCATCACGAACATGAACATAAGCTATGCAACCAAATACCTTCAAGTGAGAAATATCTGGTTTTTGGCCTGTATACATTTCTTCAGGCGTCATGCCATGGACAGCTGCAGTGGGGGTTCTGTTCATAATATAAACAGCAGTTGCTACTGCTTCAGCCCAAAAATAATCAAGCATGTTTTTCTCATTTAGGATCGCCCGTCCTACTTCTGCAATATGCCTGTTCTTCCTTTCTGCAACCCCATTCTGCTGAGGGGTAGACCTGCATGAGTACTTCCTTTGAATTCCCTGTTCTTTCAGATATTCACTAAATTCTTCTGAAAAGTACTCTCCCCCCTCCATCAGATCTTAGCACTTTAATATGCACACCTTTCTCTTTTTCAACCATGGCCTTAAAAGCCTTGAAATGGCTGAACACTTCACTTTTGTGCTTCATAAAATAAATCCACACCTTCCTAGTGTAGTCATTAATAAACGTCACATAATAATGGCATCCACCAATAGAAGCAGTTTTGGTTGTCCAAACATCTGAATGGATCACTTCCAAAGGTCTTCTGCTCACCTTAGCATTTTTGGGAAATGCATGTCTGGCCTGCTTACCCATTTGGCATGCTTCACATACCTTTTGCATTCCCTCAACTCTGAATTTAGGCAAACCTGCAACAATGTTTTTCGTTTGCATAGATTTCAGCCTTTGTATATTCACGTGCCCAATGCGCTTGTGCCATATCTCAATATCTGCAATGACACCTCTCCCATGCGCAAACATAGCAGCTTTCACCTCAGGCATATCAACATCCAAGGTGAACATTCTGCCATTTTTGTTGCCTTTCGCAACCAAGCGGCACTTATTTTTCAAGTCCTCAACAAAGCATCCATCAGGATTAAATCTAACCTGCAGACCTTGCTCAACCATCTGGCCTACTGAAACCAGGTTCTTAGTGATTTTTGGAACATGAAGTACATCTGCCAAGTACTTCGTTTTGCCATCCTGCATAGCCAATGGCACTTTACCAACCTGCGTAATTGGGTGCGCAGTATCATCACCTGTTTCAACATAACCTGGCTTATCCAAATTTCTAACATCATGAAACCACTCACCATGACTGGTCATGTGGTTAGAGGCACCTGAATCAACATACCAAACATCATTGCAAGCTGCAGCATCTCCTGACATGGAGTTAACCATATGCTGCATCACAAAAAGGTGCTCATTTCTGTCGTCACCATGCCCACTTGATGATGCATAGTTGCTTTGCTGCAACTTCCCACTTTTGATGTCATTCTGCTTTTTATAGCATGTATTCTCCTTGTGTCCAAGCTTTCCACAATAATAGCATTCTGTGCTGCTATTTACTTGCTGGTTCCTTTTCCATGAACCACGGCCTCTTTGGCTCCCCCTGCCTCTAGAACTACCACGTCCTCCTCCATAGGACTGGTTTTCCTGTTGTTGCTGTTGGTTCTGATTTCCTACACGGCCACCAAAACGGCCTCTTCCTCTACCTCTGCCTCTACCTGTATTCGAGTAGAAAGCAGTCTCTTGAGAAGTTGAGGTGGCTGAACCACCATTCCTTTGCTCTTCACTCAGCAAGAGAGCAATAAGTTCCTGAAAATCAGGAAATGTTTCACAGACTCCAATGGATGTCCGAAACTGTGCATAATCTTTCCCAAGACCATTCAAGGTCACAAACACTAAGTCCTCATCATCAACAGGTGCTCCAATGGAGGCAAGAGAATCTGCAAGGCCTTTCACCTTCAAGGAATACTCATTTATATTCAGATTTTTCCTTTGCACATTGTGCAACTCCTGCTTTAGCTGCATCTTTCGTGCTTTGGTATTTGTGCTATACAGCTTCACCAATGTATCCCATGCCTCCTTAGGCGTCTCTACATCCTGTATATGCACAATCATAGAATCTGAAATGCTAACAGACAGCCAATACAGGCATTTTCTGGCTTTTTCATGCCATTCTTTAAAGGCCTTCAATTCAGCAGGAGTGGGAGCAGTACCCAAAACTGGTTCTGCAGTTTCACCACTGATGTACTCCCAAACTCCCTTTCCCATAAGGAAGTTTGTCATCCTGAACTTCCATGCTTGGAAGTTGTTCTTGTCAAGCTTCTCACTGACAATGGTAGACAGATTCTCAGACATTTTACAAATCACGAATTGCAACAGCAACCTGTAAACAAAGAAAATGCCTCACAAGGGCAAATAGCAAAACTTCTGTAAAAAGCCTCACAGGGGCAGATCTGCAACACTGACGAAAGTGGTATTTCACCACACAGTCACTTCCTAGTGACGATTTTGCATCAACTGGCAACAGGCATGAATCTACAACTCCCAATATCTCTGCACACAGGCATACGATGCAATTTCTGTGGCACCTTTCCACCGACTAGCCGCGCAGTGGTCGCACAGCGAAAAACAGGGCCTTTTTTTGAGTGTCTGCGAAGAACTTGCGCCTTCAAAATGGGCCCCGAAGCGGCATATACTGCGCTCTCGCCACACCGCGAAGGGCCTCTCAATCTGAAACAGTGCACTCCTGCACTTCTGGCTGTGCTACCTGCAGAGATTTGCTCCCAAACTCGAAATAGGAAAGCAACACTGGTCCTCTTACCAGGACACCACAAACTTGGCTTGCTTTCTTGAGCTCCTTACCACGAACAAGGCTCTGATACCATGTAAAGAATAAGGGAGAGAGATAGGAGACTCAAGTTCAGCTTTCTTCACAACACACAAAAGAGAGAGGACACAAAGTTGGAGGGTGAAGCCTTTCTTCACTTTTGCACACAACAACAATACAATAGAAGAGGGAAATACCCTATATGTCAAACCTAGAATACGTGGTTCATATGTGAACCCAAACCAAAAACATACGTGGTAGTCTAACTTCACCACGAGTACAACTAACATAGGCGGTGACATAAATGATAGTCATCCAGGAGATATATCAGGAATAGAGCTTGATATCTCAACACATGTCCCCTTCAGTTTGATTTCCACTGAGTAAGGAGTGATAGAAGGAATTGTGAATCTCCAAAGGTGGGCTGAATGGGGAGAGTGGGAAGTCCTGTGTTGCAGATGAGGATCGAAACAAGGGGGAGATTGGAGAGGTAAAGGACGTCTCACGTAAGGAGGTAGATTTGGGAGCTGCACGAGGAGGGACTGAAGGCGCACCTAGGGGGTCATCAAAGAGGGCTAGAGGAGGAGATATGCAGTAAGGGAAGATGTGCAGGAGGAGGGAACAAGGAGGTGCACAAGAAGAAGGGTTGAAGGCACAACAAGGGGAAGATGTAGGAAGAGGAGCTGAAGGTGCAATGTGGGAAGAGGGGACTGAAGATGCTCCAAGGGAGGGATGATGCAGCACTGGAGGGGATGTCCAGGAGGAGGGCAAGAGATGATGCGCAACAAGGGAGGATGCCCAAGAGGAGGTGTGTGGTAAGGAGAGGCTGAGGGGGGATGCTTTGTAGTGAAGGGGGACTGGAAGAAGGTGGTGCATAGCAAGGAGAGGCTAGGGGGCTGATACACTACAAGAGGGGGCTACAAGGAGGTGATGTGCAATAAGGAGAGGTTGGGGGGTTGATGCACTACAAGAGGGGGCCGCAAGGAGGTGGTGCACAACAAAGGGGGACTCTAAGGAGTTGGTGTGCAGCAAGAAGAGGGTGGGCGGATCATGTACTACAAGAGGGGGCTGCAAGGAAATGGTGCATAGTAAGGAGAGGCTAGGGGCTGATGCCATCCAGGGGAGCTACTAGAGATGGTGCGTAACAAGAGAGGATGGAGCAGGTTGGGATAGAGTAGCTGCCAAGGGTGTTTACGGAGTTGAATTTGGCAAGGCAAGCTAAAAATAGCAAAGGTGAGAGGAAAAGCGGCGAGGGAAGGTGGAATTGCCCAACTTGCACTATCCCTCTATACTCTACATTAGAGAGAGTATCCCTACGCTACCCTGTATATTTTGCCTTGCACTATCCCTTTAGAGTCCACATTAGAGAGAGAGAGAGAGAGAAGTATGAGGGAATCTAGAGAGAGAAAAGTACTAGAGAGGGTGAACGAGGGAGTGACAAAAGGTGTCCAAGGGGTGACAAAGGACAAGTGGGTGACAAGGAGGTGATTGACAGAGGGTGGACCAAGGGGTGACAAGGGGTGGACCAAGGGGTGACAAGGCGTGACCAAGGGATGACAGAGGCTGGACCAAGGGGTGACACGGGGTGAAAAAGGGGTAAACAAGGGATGACAAAGGGTGGACCAAGGGGTGACAAGGGGGTGACCAACCGGTGAGACAAAGGATGGACAAGTGGGTGACAAGGGATTGACAAAAGGGGTGAAGTAGGGTGGACAAAGGGGGGACAGAGGATGAACAAGGGGTGACAAGAGGGTGAAAAGGGGTGACAAGGCAGTGACAAGGGGTGAACAAGGGGCCACCAAAGCTGAATAAGGGGTGAACAAGGGGTGTGATAAGGGGGTGAACAAGGAGTAACCAAGGGGTGACAAAGGGTGAACAAGGGGTGACCAAGTGTGGTCAAGGAGGTGGCATATGGTGGACAACAGGGTGACAGGGGTGAACAAGGGATGACAAGTGGTAGAGAGAGAAGAGGTGTGCAAGATTCCCCTTGTCTTCTACTTCATTGAGGGTGACTTCAATCCACCTTATCCAATATGGAACCTCAAGTGACACCAAGTCCCTTGTATGGGAGACCCAACTTCCTTGTCCATTAACCTAAGGTGATACCAAGCTAGTATATGCAAATTCAAACCACCACATGCCACTATCTCCTTCCATCTTTGCCCAAAAAACACTAAAACACTATTTATCAAGATCCCGTTCTTGGACACTATGTGTCCAAGAATCACTTTGTGCTTAACCCAAAATTGACACTTGAGAGGGTTTAAGGAGATTCGATATAGTCTACATCTCTCAAAGACCAGTCTTAGGTATTTAAGATGATCGTTCCGTTTGGAATTCATGCATAGGTCATCGAAGAATACAGATGTTTCAAAGAAGGTTGTCAAACTCTGGAGAACATATTTCCACCATATTGATAGATAAGGATCCCAAGGCTCCCATCCAGTCCAAGATAACAACTTCATCTTCATTTGGGACCAACTGATCCAATAAGTAGGTCAACATCAAGCTCTCAACATCCTCCATAGCTTGTGCCTCATCTCTTTCATCTTGGTCACGTCCACTAGACCAGTCCCCAAGAGCCTAACTCTCCTCTTTACACCTCCTTCCTATTCAAAATACTCTTCCCCCAGTTCTATTGGTCGGTGTTGAGACTTTCTGGTAACCATATCTATTCCAAGGATGTGGATCCTAAGGGCAACCAAAACTCATCAATGGACCAGTCTTGAATGACCTTTGTTTGACTCCAACTTTGGTCTCCCAAGAAATAGAGGATAGGTTTTTCATGTTCGGTCATGTCCAAGATGACAAAGTTGGATAGGGATGTGACTCCACTAGTCTTCATGTTAACACACCTTTGACTTCTCCCATAGGCTTCACTCTACATTAATCAACCATTCAAACTTGGAAATGGATGTCACTTGTCAAATTCAAATCCAAGTTGTTGCAGCGTATCTTTCGGCATGATGTTTATAGCTACACCACCATCCAAAAAGATGTCCTTTAGTTGCACCCCATTTATGTCCACAGTGATCTTGAGACTTTGTTTGCATGAGGGTAGTGTACGCTGAGGAGTGATTTTGTGTGGGTCCATACTGATTAATTGAATGCATCCCTCATTGAGTTGCATGCCTTCCTTTATGATCCAATCTTGGACCTCAAAACTAGTTCTAGAGAACCAAGATTACTTTCAGCTAGATTTTGCCACAAGGTATTTACTCAACTTGCTCTGAAACATTAGCCATGTGCTGGGAGTAGAATTAATCCCTTTAGTACCTACATGATGCAGGCTCCAAATAGAACTTCAGTGAAAAGCCTATGGCAACTAGAGTATACTAGTTTCCTTGTCTTGTAGTAGGAGAGATGGGTCTTACAAAATCCAAAACGCATTTATAGAAGGGTGGTACTAGGCTAAATGACTTAAGGGGAAGATGCTCATTTCTGGTAGGCTTGGCTATGGCTCTTTGACATGAGTCACCTCGGTGCACATAATCCTAAAATAGCTTTGGCCACTAGAACCCACTACGCATTATCTTCCTAGCAATGGCCTCTTCAAGAAGGGACTGAGTTTCATATGGGAGAATGCACTATCTCAAAATATGGTCTTTTTCCAACCTGTACGATCACCCAACAAGCAATTTAAAAGGAGCTCCTTGAATGATTCATTTCCTCTTCTCTGCTAGAGTCAGCCCTTTAGGAAAACTCACCCATGGACAATGAATAAACTATATTGGCATACCATGGTGGAAAGCAATCCATTGCAAATAAACTTTCATCCTTTAGTACTATCACATTGAAAAGGCCAGATCTGGCAAACCATCTTCAACCCCAATTGTTTGTCTCAAAGATATCCATGACAAATGATCTTGTTCTCTCTATGCCAACATGGACTTAGGTAGTTAGAATGTGTGTGTAGGTAGTAAAGCTCTGCTTGTACTTGCATAAGGCTAGGAATAATCTCTCTTAGGAATCCTCAACGTGCAAGTTCTACTTGCAACTCCTACATGCAAGTCCTACATGCGACTCCCGCATGCATGTTCTACATGCAAGTCCTACATGAGGTTCCTACATGTGAGTTCAACATGCAACTCCTACATGCAACTTCTATATGCAAGTTCTACATGTAGAGAGAGAATGTCTTACAATTCCTACATGCAGAGAGAGAAGCTCTCCAACTTGTATAAATACCCCATAATGGAATGAAGCCCACACTCTTTGCAGCATTGTGTTGAGTTATGCTTTGGTATTCCAAGCAATTGTCTCCAACTGTCCATGCTTCCTTGCACTCCACGTCCAAAACCATGTCCTAACCTTGCAACTCTTCCTCCCTTGTCCTCCAACCTTGCAACCCATCCTTTCTCTCTCCTCCTCCTCCTCCTCCTCCTCCTCCCTCCTCCTCTCCCTCTCCTCCTCTCCCCCTCCTCCTCCTCTCTCCTCCTCCCTTCTCCTCTTTCTCCTTTCCCCCCATGCTCTTACACCTTCTTCCTCTCCCATTCCTATGGTCCCCCTAAACCCTTAGTTCCTCAACCCTTGACCTCCATGATCTATGAGGGAGACAAGTCCTCCACCATGTACTCTACCCGGAAACTTGGATCCTCCTTCTAACCCTTGAACCTCTTCTAAACTCTCGAACCTCTCTCTCAACCTTGGAACCCCCTTCTAAACCCTGAACCTCCCTCCAACCCTTAAACTCCTCCTAAACCCTTTAACCCGCAATGAAGGCAAAAGCCTTCATTACCCCAACCATGATGATGTACATTCCTTTCACACATGCATGCACTATGTTTGCTTAACATGCTTAAGCCTACATCTCTTACTAGAATATGACTCCAGGTCCTAAGCTACAGTTATACTATAACACCGATATATCTATAGGTGAAAAAAAGCCTCGAAACCCTACATACTGAGAATACGCTACTCTTCTTGCAAAAGTCGTAGGAAAGAGCCAACATTTGGCGCCGCTACCGGGGAACCACCCCCTCCATCCACCCCTCTCATTCCCCCCCTTCCATTCCGTCCACCCCCGCCACCCTTTCCCCCCCCCCTCCCCCCCCCCTTCCATCCACTCCGACCCCCCCCTTCCCCTCCCTCTTTCCCCCCCTCCCCCTCCACCCCCTGGTTCCCCTGCCCGCCTGTGCCCCTCTGCCCCTAGTGCCCTCCTCTACCTTCTGCCTGTGCCCCTCCTACACCTTGCCCACTTCGCCTCCTGCGCACTCCCTCCTCTCAATCCTCCTCCACTCCGCCCTCTGCTCCCTCCTCTCATACACTCCTCTCAAACCTTCCCCTCCTCTCCACACTCCCCTCCCCCTCCCCCTCGACCGTGATAGCCCCAACCCCCCCTCCACCCTCTCGATGGCTGCCAATAGCTCTAAGGAGGATTCCGTGCACGACGTGGAAACACAAGAAGTACAAATTCCACCCCAGTCACCACCGACCTACACAACAATTGATGGGGCCCAATCCTTGGAGCTTGTGTGGCCACCTCCATCAACTTATGCTCTTTCCAATGTAACAACATATTTTTTTAAGCAAAGGCGTCTTGGCAGTTTGTATGAGAGCCTAAAAGCCTTGGAGGATAGTCCTACAATGACCACGTACATCAGTAGGGACTTTCTCCATTCTTACCACTCCAGTGATGCACAAGTTTGCAAGTACGACACCATCACTGTACATCAAATCCAACTCAACATTATCCTTGATAGTAAAGTAACTCAAAGGGCCTTCTCACTCCCAACTCAAGGTGCAAAATACCCCACAAGGCCTATCGATGCTAAATTTCTTGAAATGCATCCTCTCCTCGCCAAGGGCACCAAGTTCCATAAGGACGGGGTACTACTTTGCACCATCATTAACCCTCGACTGAAGGAAGCAGCAACATTCCTATCCACAAGCGTAGGGGTTAAGTGCAGCAAGAATCAATCCCTCCCACTCTGCGAATTTGTTTTCCTGAGTAGGCAGCTAAAGCAAGATTGGATCCAACACTTAGCCATCTTCTTCACAAAGAAACTCGATGGTTCATCTGGCCAAAAATGTCAATAAAGAGATACAGGAACGAGAAATGACTCTGCCCCAGTCACCAAAACCTATTGAGGATTTGGACATCCCCTTCTCACCAGCATGGGAGCTGTCACCACCTTCTCCTACTATCGCATTGGCAAATGTGGATACCTTGGAAGAAATGTGTATTCTGGAGGTAGGAATTAAGGAATTGCCCCACGAAATGCTACAGCTCGGCACACAATTGCAACCAATATATCTCCAACAACAGTAGCAGCAACCAAATCTTGGCTCTTTCCCACGACTTCTGTAGTAGGAAGAGTAGGGTATTCTCAGTATCCAGGGTTCCGAGGCTTTTTGTCACCTATAGATATGTTGGTGTTGTCATTTGCAGTATAAGTGTAGCTCAGGACCTTGGGTCATATTCTAATGAGAGATGTAGGCTTAAGTGAGGTAAGCAAACATAGTGCATGCATGTGTGAAATTGAATGTGCATCATCATGATTGGGGTAATGAAGGCTTTGCCTTCATTGGGGGTTGAAGGGTTTAGGAGGAGTTTACAGGCTAGAAGGAGGTTTAGGGTTCAAAAGGAGGCTCCAAGGTTTAGATGGAGGTTCCAGGGTTTGGAAGAGGTTCAAGGTTCAAAAGGAGGATCCAAGGCTCAAGGTAGAGTACATGGCAGAGAACTCGTCTCTCTTGTATATCATGGAGGTCAAGGGTTGAGGGACTAAGGGTTTAGGGGGAGAAGAGGAGTAGGAGAGGAAGAACGTGTAAGAGTGGAAGAGAGGAGGAGAAGGTGGAGAAGGGAGGAGGAGAGGGTGGAGAAGGGAGGGGGAAGTGGGAGGAGGAGGGAGGAGGAGGAGGGAGGAGAAGGGAGGAGGAGCGGAAGGAGAGGGCAGAGAAGGGAGGAGGAAGAGGGAGGAGGAGGGAGAATAAGGGAGGAGGAGGCAGGAGGAGGAGGAGGAGGAGGAGGGAAGAGGAGGCAGGAGAAGGGAGGAGAGGGTGGAGAAGGGAGGAGGAGGAGGAGGCAGGAGAAGGGAGGAGGAGGAGGGAGGAGAGAGGAGGACAAGGATGAGGACGAGGATGGGATGAGGAGAGGGAGAGGAGGGGTTGCAAGATTGGAGGAGAGGGGAGGAGGAGTTGCAAGTTTAGGACATGCTTTTGGACATGGAGTTCAAGGAAGCATGGACACTTGGAGACAATTGCTTGGAATACCAAAATAGATCTCAACACAATGCCCCAAAGAGTGTGGGCTTCATTCCATTATGGGGTATTTATATAAGTTGGAGAGCTTCTCTCTGTGCATGTAGGAATTGTAAGACATTCTCTCTCTACATGTAGAACTTGCATTTAGAAGTTGCATGTAGGATTTGCATGTTGCATGTAGGAGCTACATATAGAACTCGCATGTAGAACATGCATGTAGGACTTGCATGGACTTGCATGTAGAAATTGCATGTAGGAATCGTATGTAGAACTTGCATGTAGAACATGCAAGTAGGATGTAGGACTTGCATGTTGGAGATGCATGTTGAGGATTCCTAAGAGATATTATTCCTAGCCTTATGCAAATACAAGCGGAGATTTGCCGCTACTCTACACACACATTCTGTGCTACCTAAGTCCATGTTGTTTTCTGGGTTTGCCATTGATTTTTTATCGACAGGTTTGGACTTCACTTGCAATTGAAGATCACCTTCTTCCTCCATTTTGATTGAATTATGCAAAGAACCAAGCCTATTGAGGTAGCACCTCAAATGTGCCCATTGAAATTGAATGTTCTTGATCCCTTTGATGAAGAATACAAATCTCTTGATTCTAGTGTCGAGCCAATACCTAAACAATTATGCAAAGTGAATGAATTAGTGCAGTGTGCTCAAACTTCATGAAATAAAGGGTGTGAGTGAAGTTGTGTCCTTCTTTCTTGGTCGTCGTAAGTGCCAAACACAATGACAATGAACACTATATTTGGCAATCCCAAGCTATGTGTTTGTTGCACTGTGACAAGGGATTCTGGGGAGCTACCCCGTTAGGGCACAAAAATTGGCCTTTTTTCTCAAGAAGGATCAATTGTTGGAATATCTTGAAGAATGAAGAAGGAAGGCACTTATGAAGAAATATTTGAGTTTATTAGCTACCTGGTCTCTCTTTGGATCAAGAAGAAAACAAAGAAAGAGGTAGATGATGATGAAGAGGAAGAGGAGAAAATTGAGAAAAAGGTGAAGTAGAGGAGATTGATGAGGAGAAAGAGAAAGTAGACAAGAAAAAGAAAAAGATGAGTAAAGTATGTTATGATTGGAGTCTTGTGTTGAGTAAGTAGAAGCCCATTTGGATGACGAAGCCTGAAGACATCAGCAAGAATGATTATGTTGCCTTCAACCCCCCTCTCAGCCTGCCTCCCACCCACTACACTATTACCACCCGTATCAATGGATCGTCTCAATTTGTCATTTCCCCCTCCTCTCTTACACTTGAGTGGGGATATCTCTCCCTTTCTATGTCTATCTATGATGCATTGGCATGTTCAGGATGTCCATCGATGACTTTTGCCTAATTATGTGCTATCTTTAGTACTTCATATACTCTCAGGAGGTAACTCTAATCCTCTCGCATGCCTTTCATAACGTTTTCTTTCCTTTGCAGTGCTGATTCAAAAGGTGCTAGAGACTAGAGCCTTTTTTTAAAATTAATGTCTTGTAATGAATGCAACTTTCACTTTTAAGAAGTACAGTAAGAAGAATTAGATGAATTAAATCTTCTATATAGTGTGCTAAAAATTTCCATTTATCATCCCTTGTAAGATTCAAGAAGGGGATTTTGATTGGTTTGGGATGTAGAGAGCATCATAAATAGAACTCACAAGAAATAAAATTCGTGCCTTGCACTTATTGAAAGTAGTCGCGAATATGAGTTTAAACAATCATACAACAAGGAACTATGAAGAGAGCCAAAAAATTTGCAATTTCTAGTATTTGGTGTTTCTCACAATCTTTTAAAATTTGCAATAGCCTCTCTTGTATGAGCTGAATTTAACATGTTGAGGTTTTACCAACAAGGCAACATGAGCAACTACATGGAAGTCTCCAAGTCAGGGTAATGATCGTGAGGCCGGCGAGGAAGATACAAGTGAGGGTGAGGCTCCTCTACAAGGAAGGTGCATCACAATTGAAAGTGGACATAACTCAAAATAGGAAGCAAGAGTTGAGGACACACATGGCAATAGTGTAGCGAGTGGAAGGTGATTTGTTGATAGTAAGATCCGTAACACATCTACAAAAACAACTTGGGTGTCCATCAAAAGTTCTTCAAAGTCAAACTGGAAGTAATTATCAAAAGGAGTTCATGGGGTGGTGGAATCATGGAAAAGATTCCTTTTTCAAGCTTGCATCCCCCTCCACCTCATTAGCTTACTCCCTTATTAATCGACTCCCCTCCCCTTTGCTTCTGTTGTTAACATCATGAAGCTTCAAGCTGGTTCCAGGCTGATGAAGTATGCATTAGTGTTTGATTGGTGGTGGAGGATTCATCATGTCGGCTCTTAGTTGAATGATATCGAAGTAGGTCAACAAGCTTTGCTCTCTTTTGAATTTCTTCATGACCATGACCTACCAAGTTTAATGTTCTTTGCAAAAGAGCAATAAGATTCGTTGTAATCCTCTTTGTGCTTTTTGAAATTTCAATGAAAATTTCAAGGCATTGCGTGACAAGGTTCTTTCTAATAACCTTAAGACTTTTGTTTTACTACAACATCTCTTGGGAGATGTTTAGAGGCATATTCTTAGAGTCTACCACACCTTTCATGAAACCAAGCCATGATGATACCCTTCAGATGTACATTGTTCAATGTCTTCCTTGTATCAAAAGACAAAAAGGATCCCATTGAGGAACATATAGTAAGTACTACCTTGAATCCGAGTTGCCTTTCTATAGAGAAATGTTTCGCATAAAGATGCTCCTCCCAAGCATTTGTCACATCCTCAGCAACCCCAACTCAACCCATCCTTTGGTATCCACATGAGTCATGCAGTTGGTCCACTTTCAAAGTTCTAAGTTCAAGTGGATCAATGATGCAAAATCGACAATAATGATGGATGCCTACAACATTATGAGGATAGTGCATTCACATGTAAGTGATTGAGCCTACATACATGCCTAATATTTTGGTTAATCTATTTAAGATTTGGTAGAGTAAAGATCTTTTGCTTAGCCTTCTATTGTGATGCCTTCATACATGCTTTAGTCTTCAAATTCACATTTAAGTAATATGTCAGTATCTTATCCATTCATGAGACTGATTTGCAATGCTACTAGATGCTAATGTTCTTGATTCTCTCATATCAATGCACAGGGAACGTCCCATCCCTTTGATTATAATAGAAGGAAGCCTACTACCTCCCTGTCCATACCATGTGTGGTTATAATAACTATATTATAGATTATTATACAAATATTATTAATTTCTTTCCTTGCCCTAGATATACATGCGTGTTGTTGATGTAAGGGAAGATTCGGAATCAATAATAAACATAGCCAAGTTGGATGTAAGGCCGAAGGATGACAATTTATATGGTTATAGTCCATGTCACAATATTATATAGGTTACAACTAAGGATGAATTATGTGCTCTTGTGAGCACATACTTATTCATGTATTTATTGGGCTTCCATTCCCAAAGGTACAAATCTTTGCACATTACCAAGTCAGTAATAAAATACTACTCCTAACATTTGCAAGGAGGATTGGGCCCTAATGAACCCTATGTCATGTCTCATATACATATTTTCCCGCATTCTTTTTTTCATTAAATGATAAGATTAAATTGCAATTTTAAGTCAGTAGTTACCTATTCCATAAAAAAATGGGACTCTAAAGTATAGGGAGCAAGTAATAAATGAATGAATGCCAACGACTATGCAGTATAGGTAGCAATGATCAACAAAGAAGGGATGTGATGATATGCAATTGTAATTTGTGGCCATCTCTTAGTGCATTGTACTAATCAAAAATCCATTTAAAGAGCCATAATCTTTTTTTTTTTTTTTTTAATTTTTATCTAATTTTTTTATGTATTTGTCCTTTGTTGATGACATAATTAGTCTTCTTCTCTAGTAACCTAGTCAATGATTACAATATTTTTGGGCTTCAAATCACAATGTTTTTTTTAGGCTGCCTAACCCAATCCTAGTTTTTAATGATTTGAAAATTAAACAAGTCATACCTTGGACTCCAATCTGCAGTTTGTGGTCTATCCGACCTTAGTTTAGTTTTGCTAAGTTCTAGCTTGGATTGTCTTGTGCCCAAAATCAATGGGTTCTCATAGCCATTGAGACCTAGGGCACCCAAACTTTCATCTTGGTTGGAGGTATCAGAATCTATGCGTGCTGATTTGATACTTGCTACAATAGCTTGGCATCAAGGTGGAAGCAAGGAAGCCTTGTTTTGATGTGGGGATCTCCTCACAAATGGTGAGTGTTGCTCTATTACCAATGATTGGGAATCCAACAAAATAATCTCAACATTTGCTATGACCAAAGCCATAGGTAGGAGAAATTCGAAGGGGAAGGACCTACAGACACAAAGAGAGGGAGAGATTAGAGAGCGTGTGTATGTGTTTCATGCCTAGAGAAAAGGAGAAAGTAGGTTCAGAAAACCATTGTCATAGAGCACTAGTCTTCCTTTTACTAAAGCATGGCACAAGTCACTAGGTAGCCAAGTATTTTGCTTCCCTCTTGGGATCCAAGGAGCTAGGTTTCAAATTAAAGAGATTTGATTAGGATACTTTTGTGGGTAGGGAGAGCATCTGTCTCTCACCCACAGGAGTGCCAAACTATTAGTAGAGAGGAAAGCTTCCCTATCAACAAAGTGACAGGGAGAGGGAAAGAATTCCGATAATGCATGCAAAACATATATTAACAAAGTGTATTCAAGTGACATGGAGAGAGGGAAAGACCTGCAAATATGCATTGTTGGATGATCTCCTGTTCAACTCCTAAAATCATACATCTCTCAATACCCCAATAATCCCAAAAGGTTGGAACATATAGTAATGTGGATGATAGAAGGCATACATGCGGGCTAGTAGGGTGGCTTTACAAATATATTTGATATACATGGATAGAGCTAGTAGTATGAATGATAGAAGGTGTGCAGCTCGTTTTTGTTCAATCTTGTCTCAATAGCTGTGTCATGGTAGTACAACAAATAGCCCACTATGGCTTTACATGTAGAAGAGTAGAATATATAGGATCCACCAATGCTGACTATGAAGTAGTATGGTTCAAAAGGTCACTCCCAGGGATTGAAATTATTTCTTTGATCCTGCCAATACTTTATTTTGACAACATTAGTAGCATTCAGCGAGCTTTCTCTGATCCTACCAATATTTTATTTTGACAACATTAGTAGCATTCAACTGGTTAAAAACCCATTCAACATTAGTAGCATTCAACTAGCTAAATACCCAACAAATGCTACATATTTTAGTGCAACTTTGGGTAGCTCTTATTCCACATAGGTCTTATTAGTCCATGCCTCAACCCATGCATTCAATGTGTTCCATGAGCCTTCAAAATTTCTTGATAATTCTCTCCATGTTTCTTATTGGGTCCAAGTGCACATCCCTGGACTAAAGTCAAATGCCTTACATGGTGCAAAGTGTATGTGCAACAATCATTTTAGGCACAGCCTCAGTAGAACTAGGTGCGGTAAGTTAAATCTCACCATTCACTTAGTACACAAGAATTGCAAAGCATCTCATTCTGAAAACATCCAGAAAAAACATCTCTCCATAGTCACAATGCCTGTCTGAACGTTCTTTTTTTATTTCTCTTGCCTGTCCAAAAGCATCCCTGCATTTTGGACATCTTCAATGTTGCCTGTCCAAAAGCAACCATTATAGTGACATATGCGCTTAGTTGCACACCAACACTTTATTCTGCAAGGCCCTTATGCAGCCATTACTGTAGTTCTACTCTTCATCCGAAATAGAAATGTATTGAATAGGTGCAACAATGCCACTCGCCTTGCTCAGTCTTGCATCACTACTCTCAGGTAACTCTATCTGTAACTGCATCATCACTCCACTCGAACTAGTAGTCGCAGTCGTCTCTAACTACCTCTTCCACATGAACATCTTCAATCTTTGATCATGCTCTAGATCCATCAGCCATTGTAACAGATGAGGCTATCCACTACCTGCCTGTTGTTCAAGTTGTTCAGCCACTGCTCCATGGACAATACTTTGTCTATCCATGCACATAGTAGTAATTGCTATTGCCATCATTTATATGCCATCGCAGGTCTTTGAATCACCATCGGCTCATAGGAAGGGGGATCTAGCAACCCTGGAAAAGGCATGTGCTTATTATAATACTTCCCTAGAAACCTATCTGCCTCTTTCCACCAAGGCGAGCGAGGAGGTAGTGACAGACTGAAAGAATGGGTGCACAATTCCAACCACAAACTTTAGTGCATCTATTCTTTTGCTATTGTAGAGAACGGTTTCCACAATGCCTTCTGCCAACTCTTCATATTTGGCTTCCCAATCCTCTTCAATCTGCATTGACTCCACAACCACTCCTTTTCCATTATCTGCACCACCGCCACCAAAAGAATTGCTAGACCGTTTTAGTCCAAAACTCGTTGGCACCTGCAAACCCTGTTGCTGACCGAAACCCGCACCAGCTCCCGCATCTCCATCTGTCCTAGGTTGTCATTTGTGTGGAACCAACTCTCGACACATCGGTGAAACAATAGCCGCACTCCATCTTGCCACCTACCTATCCCATTCCACCCGCACATCATCCTAAAGAGCTTCCAAGAGAGAGCCCATTTGCTCCATATTGACACTCACATTTCTTGAAAACACCTGTAAATACTCTGCTAGGACATTGGTAGCACATCAGCATAGCAACTCATGCTCAACGCTCGACACATACTCTGCATGTAGCTACTGTGTGGCCTCTAAATGTGCTTTTGCCACTTGAACTCTAGCTTCAAGGATGTCATCCGGTCCTCTAGTTGCCACACCCACTCCTGCTAACCTCGTAGAGCCTCATTTTCCATGCACAACTACGTGACTTTTGCCTCTAAGCTAGTCACTCTAGCAGACTCACCCCCCACACCAATTTGTGAAGCTATCTGCATGAGCAAATGTGAACAAAACTGCAACTGCACATGAATAGGCTGCGCCTAAAAATTGGACCCGATAGAGGACACCGAAGACACACTCGCAGACTCAGAGATCACCGTTAACACTTCTGTTGTTGCTGACATCCTTGTTGCATCAGAGACTGCCACTGATGTTGTAGGAGTCATAGCAGTCATCGCTGCTACACTCTACTAAAGCTGCTCCATCCACCGCTACATAAGGGGACCTGCCACCACCGGAGTATCTCTTGGAATCATCACTCTAGTGGACACTAGAGTCACCAGCATGTGCTCCACCAAGACTGGTAATGCCAGAGGGGTAGACACAACAATTTGCATCATCGCCACCCCACTGGTGAAATGCCTCCACACCATCTATATGTGAAGGAGTTGAGGGTGCAAGGGGAGATACCACCCCACTCGCCAAGGCGAGGCTTCTTCCTCCGTTGCTTCCTAGCTACTCCACTAGAAGATCCCTCACCTTCATCCTATGTAAGCCCCTTAGGTGCAAGAGTGAGCACCAAGGCAGTCGATCGTCAAGGCACTATAGACTCTAGATGTATGGGAAACAAAATCTCCAGGACCTGCCCAATCTTGGAATTCACTGCTTGCTTCTTATCCACATGTGTTGCCACCCTTAAAGCCTCTGCATGAATCTGCTCCTTTAGGATTCAAGCCCAGATTCAAGCCCACAGCACCACCCTCTCCTCAGCAACCGCTATCATCCCTCGAGTCTAAGGAGTGATAGTGTGTGTTTTGGCTTGCAAGAACAGCGACTCAAGTATCCAACGATATAGGTACCTCATCTAGGCATCCGAACACCCACTCAACTTGTATTCACCCCTAGTAGGAGCTCCAAACTCTGCCTCCATCACTACCAATGTACAATTGGTTGCGTAATCATCCCTCCATCCATAGGAAAAAAGAGATACTAATGAATCAATTGCACTACCAGCTCCCGATGCTCATCCAAGAACTCCACAGCAAATCCTACCGCCAACTGCTGGCAAAGCATTGATGCTGATGGATGAACAGCCACCCTCTGCCAATCAATATTGCTGAAACTTTGAATTCGGAAGCAGCTGGAGGCGAGCATCAATCGACTGGGGAATCAATATACACCAACAGAAGAAGAGGAAGAAATTGAGCATGACCCATTCCCATGGCGAGGCGAAGGAGAAGAAAAGAGATATGGATGCCGATGAGAGCTCAAAGGCGAATGCACTCAAGAGAACTGCAAGTGCAATGAAGAGAAAGCAGCAAGCAACTGGTACATGCAAACAATTGCTCAAGAGTTGTAATTCAGATTGCTAATATCCCACCCTTATGATAGTAAGTTGCATGGCGGCTAGGCTAGGACCTCATTGAAGACTGCTTTCATCATGTCATGAGCCCGCCGTCTGCCACGTGTCCTGATGCGATAGCTCTGCCACCACCTCAACCCAGGAAATATGTGCCTCATTAGAGATGGGAAATGGGCTTTGAATACTAACGTCATGATGGTATGGATGAAGCCGAAACCCATTCACTAGATGTGGAAGTACGTGCCCTTGCAAATCCACAAGATAAAACGATGTCAATCCGCAATCATGAAAAACCCAGAATGGACCCGACCATCACAATTTCAACTTCCCTAGCATTTTTCCAAGGCAAGTGTTGAGTAGAAGAACCAGTTGCCCATGCTCAAAAGATTTCTTCTTGGAAGCCAAATCCACCCCCTCCGCTTGTGCCATGCTTGAGCCTCCAAGGTGAGATAATAGTTCTCCATCCACAAATCATCCAATTGATCTAGAACATCCAACCGGAACACCATAGATTCCTATGGAAGAACATTGTCCTCCACCACAATTCTTAGACTCGGAACAATATGCTCAATCGGCATGATTGCTTCCAGCCCAAACGCCAACTTAAAAGGAGTCAACCCCATGGCCACCTTGAATGACGTATGGTATGCCCATAATGCTGCCAATAACTTCTCATCCCAATCCATGTGGTACTCATTCACCAATAACCACATGATCCGCTTGAAAGTATGATTTGTAGACTCTACCAATCCATTTGCTTGCAGATAATAGGGGAAAGACTTCTTGTGTATCACCATATAAAAAGCATTCATTTGCTTGATGACTTTGTTGACAAAGTGAGTCCCGCTCTCGCTGACAATCTCAATGGGACACTCGAACCCAGTGAACACATCACGGTATAGACACTTTGCAATCAATTTTATGGTGTTGTCCTACAAGGCCTAAGCTTCCACCCATTTGGTACAATAATCAGTGGCTACCAGAGTGTAGCAATTCCTTGTGCGGGCCACTGTGGTCTTGAATGGACCCATGAAATCCAAGCCCCATTTTTGAAATGGATCCAAAGGCAAGATGCGATTAAGTGGCATGTGGTCTCGATCAGTGGGCTATCCCAACCGTTGGCAAAGGTCGCCACTTTTTGCAAACCATCGAGCATCCTTCTATATGATTGGCCACCATAGCCCTGCCTGCAAAACTTTCTTTTTGGTGACTTCGCTCACAAAATGGCCACTCAAAACCCCACAATGGGCTTCCACAATAGCGTCTCAGTCAGGTGTTGTCGATACAACTGTCCTAGGACTACTTCAAAGGATCGAATCCGCAATGCCAAGCGTTTCCTCTAATCTCGATTCATGTACTTGGGCATGATGCAAATAGATAGGAATGAGAGCATCTCACGACCATGGCCCTTCTCGGACGACTTCGGCCTCTGTTGTGATTGGATCCACCAAAAAATTGCCGCTAGCTCCGCATCATGGAACTCGTCCTCCACTCCCATTGGCAGCTCAACTTTAATCGAGAAAGGTAATCTGCAACCACATGCTACGAGCCTGGGTGATGAATCACATCAAAGTCGTATTCCTGCAAGAGCAGCACCCATCGTGCCAATCGACCCGTAAGACTTTGCTGCTTCAACAAATATAACAATGTGGAATGATCAACATGGAAGACAAACGATCAACCCAACAAATAATGCCGAAATTCCTTGATAGAGTAAATCATGCCCAGTTCTTCCCGCTCTGTGATAGAATAATTCTTTTCAGCCATTGAGAGCCGTCGACTTGCATAGTAGATTGGACGATACCATTTATTCACATCTTCCTGCATCAAGACACTCCCAATAGCTCTATTTGAGGCATCCATGAACACATGAAAATTCTTCTTCTAATCTGGAGACAACAACATCAGTGCTCTCGAAAGCTGAATTTTCAGCTGCCGATACACTCGGTCGCACTCTGCAATCCACATAAATGCCTTCGGTTCCACATGTGCGAATGCATTCAAGGGAATTGCCATGTGAGCCAAGAACCACAGATGTCTACCATGCCATCGAATTTGGCCAAAGAACTGCAAGTATTCCCTAGGCATTGGTGGTGTCGCGGCTTGCATAATTACTGCCACTTTATCTGGATCCATCACAATTCCTTTTGTCGAGACCACATGCCCTAGGAGTCGGCCGTCACGGACTACGAATGCACATTTCATGAGATTCAGACTGAAGGAGACTTCCCTACAGTGTTGGAAACATTTCCACAAGTGCTCCAGGTGCTCATCGAATGTGCCGAACACACTGAGGTCATCTAGGAAAATCCTCATGAAATCTGTCAAATAGGACCCGAAGATCTCCTACATTGCCCTCTGAAAAGTTGAGGGAGCATTTCGCAATCCAAACCACATGACTGTGCAAACATAGACCCCCCATGATGTGATGAATGCTCGTTTGGGCTGGTCTTCTAGAGCCATTCGGATTTGGTTTTACCTGCTCTATCCATCCAAGAAGGAGTACACCTCATGCCCCACCACTTCATCGAGCATCGAATCCATATAGGGCAAGGGAAATGGATCAGGTACTATGGCCGCATTCAACTTGCGATAGTCGACACAAATCCACAATTTCTTGTTTTTCTTTAGCACAATGACAATCGGGGAAATCCATTCTAGATTTTCAATCGGTGCGATGAATCCCACCAGCAACAATCGCTCCAATTCTTCTTGCACTTGCTTGGCCACATGCGGATTCATATGGTACCTATATCTTTGTCCGAGTGACATTTGGTTTGAGGTTGACCCGGTGTTGGTAAAACTTTGGATCCAGACCCTTCATATCCGCATAGTCCCAGGCAAAGACATCAAAAAATTCCTACAAGAGGGCAATCAATTCGCTGCAGAATTTAGTTGTCAACAAAGTGCTAACTTTGACTGGTTTGGATGCGCCATCCGCTCCGAGATAAACCGTATCTAGAGCATCTTCTTGAACTCGTGTGACTCTTCTCATCCATTCTTCGAATTCCCTCTCTTGCTGCAGGAGATCCCATATATCCAATTCTATTGCTACTTGCTAGGGCTCAAACTCCTCCTCCGGAACAGGGCTAGCCACGTCTGCGATGCATGTAATTGTCCATAATGCCTTCCACATCGATAGTGAAGAGAGGAACCACCAACTCTGGATTTGCCTTGAGAAAGGCCTCCTCCTCATCATCCTCGAATCCGTCCACCATGTTCACCATCTCGGCCAACACAGGTCGGACTGCATCTGATATAGTGCCACCACTCCCATTGTGACCCACACTTTCTTCTTCCCTCTCCACACTGAAATGACATTTTGCTCCCAATTTTGCTTGACTTTTGCTTGCTTCAACCAAGGCCTCCCCAAAAGGACGCTATACTCTAGTGTTGCAGCTTCCATGTTGAGCACCACAAAGGACACCATAAATGATATGCCCACCACCTCCAGAACAACGGTCCACAAGATTTCGAGTGGTCAATCTCGGCATTGATCAGCCATGCGGACTAAGAATGGCACCGGCTCCTAGGACATCCATCCCATTTCTTGGTAGGTCTTCAAAGTGATAATATTGACCCCCAAACCACCATCTACCAACACCTAAGCAAAAGTTCGACCTTGTGCCTTTGTCGAAATCACCAGAATTCTCATGTCGGTCAAAGGAACTGTCGGAATTGGGCATGAATCAGCTTGACATAGCTCCACCTCTTTTGGTTTCAACTCCATGTGCAAGGACCATAACAATTGTTGGTGGAATCCTAGAACCAGATTAAGCAATCTACCCAATGAAATTTGGATAGGAGCCTTCAAAATGCACTCCAATCTCGACTCCCTTTGTAGAGAATTCACTCACCTCTTGGCTTGGTTAGCGAACAACAACAGAGTTGCTTCGACCGCCATCAAACCATTTCTTGGTAAGTGTAACTTGAACTTGGCTTGAGTCTCCGATTGAACAACTGGTTCCGCAAACTACAACTTACATGCCTCGCTGGGTGGCATTGCGGACTCTCACAAAGACATCAATAGTGGCTCTGTCATCACCGACTTGCAAAGTTGGCATCAAACGTGTTCTTGAGCTGACCAATCCAGTAGCTTGTCATCGTTCTTAGGAGTCGTCGGTCCTCGCAGCTTAGTGCCAGCACAGGTGATTATGCTAATCTCTGGTCACACCAATGGATCATCATCAACAATGTGTACCATCGAAGTGTTGGGCATTTTTCTGGACATCTTTTGCCGCTCCGCGTTACCCATCCCATTCTTGAGCTTCCAGGCATTCGTTCTGCCAATGGCCTTTGCCCAAGCAAAACAGATAGGTTTTCGATCGATTTTGACCATGACCCCTGCCTCGCGTCCACGGCCACCACTGCCTCCACCTTGTTGGAACATCTATTACTGGGATTGGAACGCTTGCTGCTATGGCTCTTCTTGCACAAAAGATGTAGCCACATCTTGCTCTGCTGACCAATCGCTCTCTGTCCACACCCATTGTAGTGGCATCCCATTGTGTTGTGTGTATTAGTCAAGCAAATTGCACACCAATTCATGTTAAGAGCACACTCGACTGTGGAGTGACCAAGATTGTGGTAGCGAGTGCACCATATACCCTTCAAGCCTTTAGGGAGGGATCCTTCTCCGAAAGCCACTGGCATGCCCTTACCCCTCTCCAGGTCTTCGTCTCTGCTTCTGAGTTAGAATCCTCCGAACTGGTACTTTCAAACCTTTTGTCCGAACTGATCGAATCTGAATCTCCCTCACTGGCATCTGACTTCTTTGATTTGGACATTTTCTTCTTGGATTTTCTCTTCTCAGATTTGCAGTTCTTAGATGTCCTCCTGTGTAACGATTCTCCCACTCACACTGCTTGCACCATGATCACCACGAGCATTGTCTACATTTGATCCACTGTGGCCAACACCGTCTGCAAATCCCATGACAGCCCCAAAATGAAGTAGTCATTGAGTACCTCTTGAGTAGGGCTTTGAGCCACATGCACACGTTGCAAGAGTACATTGAATTTGGACGCATAACCTTCCACATCTTGATCGTAGCTACACAATCTCTCGAAAGTTTGTGGAACCGTTTTTTCTTGAAAAAACCGCCTCAAGAATGCATCGTGGGCTACATCATATGTGAAAAAATGGTTCACTGCGTACTCTACCAACCAACGAGCCGCTTTATAAGGTTCATTCAAAAACTGCCTCTTGTTGGAGCGGTACCACAACTCCTGGATTCTTGATCCCATACACCTTTTTGAACATCCAAACATGCGCATCGGGGTTGGCATACTTGACATTACCAGCTGCAACCATAGGAGCTGCTGCAGTCATCACAATGCTTCCAATGTTTGGTGCCCCTCCATATGGATTTCCTTGATCGAAGAGATTACGAGAAGAGGTCGAAACCGTAGTTGGAGATGAAGATGCACTTAGCACGCATCAATTGAGATCCATATCCATAGCCTTGGTGGTGAAACTGATTGAGCAGGTGGACTCTGACACCAATCAACCCCTTCTGGAGCTTCTTGCATACTACCATCTCCATGCTCAGGATCACTATTATGCCACCATAGCCATGTTGTCGGTGTCAAGGGATCAGAGGTCCTTCCAAGCATGTGTGCATGCATGCCTATTGGGAAGATAACAACCACAGAATTCGTTGCCACCACGACCACTAGATGAGGTCCTTCACAAGAATTTTTGCACTTGGTTGACCGTAAGCAGGGTGCTAGGGGTCGGATCGCATCCGATCGGGTTTATCTTGAAATCCACGGATGTGCCTCCTCACCGTAGTAATCTCCTCCTAAATCTCCTCTTGAGTGAGTGCAACTATGTGCAAACCTCCATGTGAAGTGCCTCCGCAATGATGGAAAGGAGCAGATGACATGAGCACTCAATTGCCTGATTGCAAATTCCTTGCATGATGGTAAGAATGTGCATCGTGATCACCAATGTGTAGCGTCATAAATGCGCACAGACACTATGGGAAACAATAGACAAACGATACACGTAACATCCACGAGAATGGAATAAAGATATGCAAAGAATGACAAAACGCTGAAGAATATTTTATTCTAGAGCAATAGCTCACACAACATTTGTGTACACAATGACCTCGAAATGCTAGTAATAGCATGCATATAGAACCGTCTGACGGTTAGAGAAGCAGCTGTTGGAGATCCGAAACCATCAACCCTTGCGGCTAACCTACCCTCGCACACCCCTCAAGGTCACTGGCTGCTGCTAAGCCACATGGTTATGCAATAATAGTTTGAAACAAGATGGGTTGCAAGTGGATTTGAACAACTCTCGGACCTCACAAAAAAGGAGCAGTTTGCAGCAACATTTAATGGTAAGGCAATGAATTGGCTTATGCAAGATGGTGTAGCTCATTTTCAATCTTATGATAAATTGAAAACTACCTTTTTAATCCATTTTTGTAAAGAAATCACTCCAGAAGACATACTCAAGAAGCTTCAAAATATAAAGCAAAAGCATATGTTAGTTGAATACTATGAACAAATATTCAAAAATCTAAATAGGAGGTTGACAAACAATCAACAACCGACTGTTGAGCGACTGGGAGATTATTTTTATAAAGGACTCAACAAGGAATTACAGACAGCAGTTGATGGCAAAGATCAGCTTGGAGGAGTAAATGATTTTAACAACATGGTTGATGCTGCACAAAGAGTAGAAAGAAGACTTGGCACAAAGTCAAAGTCCAAAAAACAAAACAAGAAAAGACATTTCAACTCTCACAAAGATTTTGAAATAGAAACAAATACTAATGTAGAAGAAGAGAAAAGTGATGCAACAGAAGATGACACATCAGATGAAGAGAGTGAAGAGGAAGAGACTCTAAGAAAAAGAAAAGACAAAGCAAGAACAAAGAAAAATCAAAAGGCAAGAAGAAAATAGACAAGCTCTCTAAATTAGAGCAAATGATCAAGGAGCAACTGAAAACTTTAAAAACACCCACACCTCCATCGAAAATTACTTGTGCATTTTGTGGGAAGGACAATCATGAGAAAGAAAGATGTTGGTATAATCCTAATTACAAGGGGAGAGTTCCTCCTCATATACAAAACTCAAACAACCAAGCCCCACCCATGGTGGCAGCTAATCAGATTGCAATAGGCAGGCAAGGACAACAATGATTCAACAATCCACAACCAAGAAGACCCAATCAGTAGAATTGGGAAAATCAACAAGGACAAAACCAGGATCAACCATGCACATATCGTGGCATGGACAGAGACAAGGTCCTTAGTGTGAACTTTGGTGCAAGCATAGAGGGGAAAGAGGGATCCCCATCATCAACTATAAGGAAAGAGGTAATTAGAGCCAGCAATAGCAACCACCACCAGGAGTTAATATGGTGTACTTAGATCCCATAAATAAGGATTACAATAAAGAAACTCAAAGAAATCAAGGTAATATACAAGCACTAGCAGTGACTAGATCTAAAGGGACAAAGCCCATGCCTGGCCTTAGAGATGCACCAAGAATGACAGCAAAGCCAATGAACTAGCCTAATCAAGCACAGGTCAAAAATCAAGCTCTACAACAAGTACTTAAGAATAATGCATCATCAAAGGCACAAAGATCACAACTCCAAAACAAGGGTAAGGCTTAGCTCCACCTCGGACAACTCCAAACACTGTCCAACAGTCTTCTTCAGACCAAAAACGTCCGACATCACACAGCAGCTAGTCAACTTCAGCATAGCAACATACAACAACTTAACAAAGTTCCAGACACACAAAGAAGGGTACATGCTTCCTCCAATCAGAGACATATTCCAAAATATAAACAACATTTACCTAACAAAATATGAAGAGGGGAGAGGAGAAGAGTGGAGATGAGGAGAGAGGGCACAGCTAGAGAGCACACCACAAATGACTAACTGTACAGACTAACTGTACACTAGAATTAGTTGAAAAAATAGAATATATACAAACCCTTTTAGGGTTAGGGTTAGGGGATCTAACCCTTTCCTTTATAGCACTCTATAAGGTTAGTGCTATGCACATATGATCACGTGATGGTGCTATGCACACATGATCACATGATGTTGAGCGTGAACTCTCAACACCTTCCCTCAAGATCAACATCATGAAGTAGGCCTTCCCTCAAGATGATGATTCTGGGGAATCGAAGAAGGACTGAGCATTACATTCCATCACACCCCTTTAATGGGAATGTCCTTCCTCTGCATCAAACCAAGAGCTAGTCGGTGTTTCTCGAATAGCTCTTTACCGAGTGGTTTGGTAAAGATGTCTGCAACATTTTCTTTGTTATCACAATGCTGCAGTGTGATGTCACCAAGTAACACTCTTTCTCTGATGAAGTGCTCTCTGACATCAATGTGCTTTGTTCTGGAGTGATATACTGGATTTTTGGCTAATGCTTAAGCCAATTGATTGTCACAGTATATTGTTGTTGGCTTTGACTCATCAAAGTAATCTGTTTCAGACAATAGTCTTCTGAGCCATATAGCCTCACATGCACCTGTAGTGAGTGCCCTATATTCTACTTCAGTCGAAGACAAAGAAACAGTTGGCTGTTTGTTTGACAACCATGATATAGCACCTTGACCAAGGAAAAATGCATATCCCTATGTCGATCTCCTGGTCTCATAATCTCCAGCATAGTCACTATCACAATATCCATGCAACCGTGGATGACTTCCTCTGTATTCTATCCCAAATTGTCTTGTACCTCTGATGTATCTCAAGACTCTTTTGGCTGCATTCCAGTGAGACTGTTTTGGATTTGCCATAAACTGTGCTAGCGAGCTGACTGCATAACAAATATCTGGCCGTGTGATTGTCAGATATATAAGAGATCCAATGAGTTGCCTGTAGTATCTGTCATTGACCGTAGGCTTTTCTGAATCTTTAGTAAGTTTCAAACTCTGTTCCATGGGAGTGGCTGCAATCTTGCAATCTGCCATATGAAACTTCTTCAGGAGACTGTCACCATACTTGAGCTAACTCATGAATGTGCTATCTGAATATCTCCAGAACTCAATTCCAAGACAATAGTGCATAAGTCCAAGATCTTTCATGTCGAACTCTACAGATAAGTCTTGTTTTAGTTTTCTGATGAAGCTATCCTTGCTTCCTGTCACAATCAGATCATCTACGTACAAAAGTGCAATAGTAATATCTTCCCCTTGAACTTTGTAGTAGAGAGTATGATCTGCATTGGACTTCATGTATCCCAGATCAGCAAAATACTTGTCAATTCTGCTGTGCCAACTTCTGGGGGCTTGCTTTAAGCCGTAGAGACTTTTTTTGAGATGGCAAACCTTGTTCTCTTTTCCTGGTTCAACATAACCGGCTGGTTGTTGCATGTAGACTTCCTCGTCTAGATAACCATTGAGAAATGCATTCTTGACATCGAGCTGATACACATTCCATTTACTGAGTGTCGCTAGTGATATCAAGAACCATATGGAATCCATCTTTGCTACTGGAGCATAAGTCTCATCATAATCTTGGCCATATTGTTGTGCAAATCCTTTTGCAACTAATCTGGCTTTGTATCTCTGAATACTGCCATCTGGATTGTACTTCACTTTGTATACCCATTTGTTGGCTATGGCCTTCTTTCCTGGTGGAAGGTCGCATAATTCCCAAGTGTTATTTTTATACAAAGCATCCATTTCTTCATTCATAGCAGTTTGCCATTCTGGCTTATCTACTGCGTCTTCGAAGTGCGTCTTCGAAGTACACTGGCTCTTCTGTAGCCATGATGGTAGTCATAAGAGCATAGTTGGTGGTTTCCACCTGAATTGCTTTGCCTTTCTGAGCATATGTCAATCTGGCTGGTGGTCTGCTTTCCCTAGTAGACCGTCTGAGCTGCTGTGGCACTGCTTGGGGTGTTGCTGGCAATTCTTGCTCTTCTTCATCAACCTGTTCTGTAGGTGATTGTGAAGTCGATGCTTCTATCTCCTGTGTAGGTGAGGTTTTCCATTCTGATTCCTCATTGAAGATTACATCTCTGGAGATAATGACTTTGCAGTTGATGGGATCATACAATTTGTATGCTTTGCTTTCTTCACTGTAGCCAACCATGATGCATTTGCGTGACTTCGCATCCAATTTCCTGCGATGATCATCATGTATGTGGGCATATGCTATGCAACCAAATATGCGGAGATGCCCAATGCGTGGCTTGTGTCCAGTGAATGCTTCATAAGGAGTCATACCTTGTATCGGTTTGGTAGGAAGCCGATTAAGCAAGTAGTTAGCTGTAGCTATTGCTTCTACCCAATACTGATTCGGAAGATGCTTTTCACTAAGCATTGCTCTAGCACTGTCTCCTAAAGTCCCATTCTTCCTTTCAGCTCTTGCATTTTGCTGAGGAGTATCTGCACATGTGAATTGTCTTCGAATGCCGTGATTTTTGCAAAAGTTCATGAAGGCTGAAGATATGTATTCACCTCCTCTGTCTGATCTCATGACCTTGATCTTTCTGCCTGTTTGGTTTTCTACCATGGCTTTGAATTCTTGAAATCTGGCAAACACTTCAGATTTCTCTTTCAGAAAGTAGACCCAACAATATCTGCTGTAGTCATCGATGAAGGTCAAGTAATAAAGTGAACCATTGATGCCGCGGGTCTAGGCATAACCCCATACATCTGTATGAATCAAATCAAGAATACCTCGTGCACGAGAGGTACTTCTGACAAAGTTGGTTCGCTTTTGTTTGCCGAAGCAGCATGCTTCACAAACTTTTCCAAGAAACTGTAGCTTCAGAATCCCAATTGCCATATTTTGATTCCTTAGATCTAACAAGTACTTGAAGTTGACATGACCATATCTCTTGTGCCATTTTGCGGATAGTGGCATCTGTTGCATTTGAGCTGACATGGCATGCTTATCTGGTACTGTAGCTAGCATCCTGTATAAGCGTCCTTCCTTGACACCTTTTGCTACTAGCTGACCTCTTTTGGATTTGTCTCTGATAGTGCATTCATCACCGTCGAAGATGACTTTGTAGTTGTGTTCCGTCATTTGACCTACTGACAAAAGGTTCTTGGTGAGCTTCGGAACATAGAGCACATCTTTGACTAATCCTTTTGTACCAGTGAAATTGTTCATAGGGATAACACCTGTCCCTTGAACCGGATTCGGTGTATTGTCTGCTATGTAGATGACATTCTTTTGACCTTCTAATGGCTTCATTTCTGTGAACCATTCCTGATGATTTGTCATATGAGATGATGCACCGCTGTCGATGTACCAAGGATCATGTTCCACTTGGTCGACTTGATAGCTGAAATCCTCTTTGGGATTGAAATCAGTGTCTTGGTGCATTGTATCAGTCTGATGCAATTCCTCATTTGCAAGAAACATATTGCCATGTTCATTTGCAAAATGACTGTGACTAGAATGTCCACCACGATGATTTCCTCTTCCTCGGGAATTCCCTCAATTGCTGCTGGGATTGACCGCCTTGGTCATACTGCTTCTTGCGGCAATCTCTTTCATAGTGTCCAAACTTGTGACAATAGTTGCATTGAATGTTTGACACATTGGTGGATGCATTCCCTCGTCCTTGGAATCTTCCTCGGTTGGAATGATTTCCTCTTTTTGCTAATTTTGGTGTTGCTGAGGATGATGCTGATGCTGATGCTGATTTTGACTTTGTTGATGATGACCACTTTTCTGATATGATCTACCTCTGTTTCTGCTTTTGCCTCTGCTTCTGTCTAAAGCTGTGAATGCCTGATCATTAGAATGACCTTTACGTGCTTGAATGGCCTGAGTCCTGAGTTCTTCACCAAGTAGAACTGACTGAAGTTCTTCCAGTGTTGGAATTTGCCGTTGGATGGCAATACTCTGGACTAGATTCTCATATCCTTCTCCTAGTCCATTCAGGATTACTTGAACCATTTCTGCAGGATTCATAGTCTCTCCTGCTGCTGCAAGTTGATTGTTGTAGTCTTTGATGCGGAGTACATAAGCATGACCGGTTTCACTGCTGTTGCGGAAACTCTGGTTGATCTGGTTTCTCAGGGTGAGAATCCTGGATGTGTTCTTGGACTCGTAGAGAGCTACGAACATATCCCATGCTTCTTTTGATGTCTTGACTGTGTTGAGCTGTCCTAGCATGACATCTTGCACATTCTGCTTGATCAGGTGATAGGCATACTTGTCTTTCTTATCCCATTCTGCTTGAGCTCGGGCAATGGCAGGATCTGCTACTGGTGTGGAAACTGTTTGTGTAGATGTAAATCCCGATGTAGATCCCGTTGCTGGTGCTGTGACAACAGATGGAGTAGAGCTACTGGTGGCTGGATCGGCCAATGGTCTAGCATCGACATACTCTCATTTGTCCTGAAGCACAAGAATGGTCTCCATTCGGTATTTGCATGTACCGTAATTGGAGTTGTCTAACTTAGCAGATGCCTCCAGATTGAGGTTGCTAGTCGACATGGTGCAAACAATGTACTCAAAAGTGTCCTCAAAAAATCTGTATGAATCAACTGCAAATACACTGAAGATGCCAAGTGTAATCTCTGTACTATCGGTGAAGATAGAACTGCAGTAAATAAGATCTGACCTGTGTTACAAGGCTTGTGGTAATGATGCCGGGAATAGCCAAGAGGCTTTACAAGGCTGAAAAATGATGTGCACGATGCCGTGAGATAGCCAAATAGGCTTTACAATGGTGGCATGTGTGTGTGAAATCAAGTGCTATCTGCCCACTGAATCAATCTGCAATGCCTCTGAACTTTGAAGTCTGCTCACTGAACTGATGAACGTAAGGTTTCAGGTAATGTAATGATGTGAAATCGGATGTGAGCGTAGTAGGTACTAGTCGGGAATTTCGGGCATGGCTTAGATTGGCAACTTGGGGAATTCAAAGCGTCCCCTCTATGGCGATCTAGTCTACTCTGATCTAGATCTAAACCAACCGTTGATCGATGAAAGAGCAGCAAATAATTCCTTTTCCGTTGTTCTTTTTAAGTGCTGGGTCAGATGCGTCGATGTAGAGGCAAATGTGCATGAAGGAAGTGGTTTTGTCGGCGAGGCTCAAATGTGAGTGTAACTTGCGCCAAAATGTGCGCGTGATATAACGAGCGCGTAGAGCACGAAAAATCGAGCGACTTTCCTTTTTGGAGCACCCTCAAATTCTTCCTGGATCAAGAGATATGACTTGATCTAGGTGGAGGGGCAAAAGGAGTGCAAATGGTGCTCAATGATGATGTGTCACTGTGAGTCACATGCAGTGATGATGTGGCACTGTGCTTAGCAAGAGGTGTGCCAGTGAAGCTCTGTGCTGAGGTGGCAGGAGTGTGCACATGCAGTGTGTGCACAGTGTGCCTGGCAAGGGACTGTGCCTGCAGGGGTCAGTGCTGACTGGACTGCTGAGGTGGCAGTGTTGAGGTGGCACAGATGATGTTAGCAGGGTGACGTGGTACTGATGATGTGGCACTGATGATGTGGCACAAATGATGTGGCCTGATGATGTGGCTTGATGACGTGGCCTGATGACATGGCAGTGTTGACGTGGCAGTGCTGACGTGGCAGTGCTGACATGGCAGGGGTGACGTGGCAGATAAGGTCTGCCACGTGGTTGGTCTCCTTGACCAAGCCCTGGTGTGGTGACCCTGAGGATAAGGTTGGTGATAAGGCCACGTGTCTCAAGGAGGGAGACTGGAATCTTATGAAGATTCTGATGGAATCTATGAAGATTCCGTCTCCTTCGTTGGAGCTCTGTTGAAGAGGAGGCCTTCATTGGAGGATCTCGTTGCAGGCTGCTCTAGTCGTTCGGATGGAGGCTTGTAGGGGGCCGTTGATGGAGCTACGTAGTCGTTGTGCTGGAGATTGGGCCCGGTAACCTTACGATGAAGCTTTTGGAGGTGGCTAAGAAGGTGATTGCCGTTGAGCTGGACCCTCGCATGGTCTTGGAGCTGCAATGGCGCGTCCAAGGCACAGCCTACGCCAACCAACTGCAAATAACAACAAGCCGACTGGCACTGGTCGGACGACGCTTGGAGCTTTGGAGCTCATAATTGGTGGCGCTTCATTGTAGAGTTCGCTGAAGGAGTCACCGTGCAAGACCTTGAGGGATCGTTGTAGAAGACTGCCGAGTTGTAGCTAGTGTAGAGGATAAAGTTGCCTCTATGCTGAGTCGAGGTAGATGACAGCTGCTGCTAAGGCCTATAGTCCACCATTGCGTAGGCCTTGTTGTAGAAGCTGCCTTTGCTACTTCGTTGTATGCGGCTTGGTTGGCACCAAAGGGTAAGGCCGGGGGGACTCGCACATCCAAAAATTAACTCCTCAGACCTTACGAACTATTGAGAATTCTTTTCCCTCTGTCGCTGCATTGGATACCGAATCACAGGCTTCGGATAGGAGACGAGATGTATGCTGCCGCTGAGCTAGCTACAACCGCAGGGTGGTTGCCATTGTAGTCGATGCAGCTGGTCATAGTTGGAGAGCTATAGGAGCCGTTGCAGAGGAGGAGCTCACATAAGATGGCGCAAGAGTTGATGGCAGCTTGAGGAAGCTTTGTGGCATAGTTGCAGCAAATGTTGCTTCGGCCATCACTCGAAGATGCAGGTCTATCTCCCTTCTTTTTTCGCTTGCAGTTTTGGATGGATGAGAACTATTTACGAAGTTGCTTTGCGTTGAAGCTCCTTGAAGCTCTTTGGATGCTTGCAAGAGCCAAGTTGAAGGGCTTCTCTCCCTCTCTCTATCGGAATAGATGCAAAGTCTCTCTCATTCACTCGAAATGAACCTTACAAAGAACTTCTCTAAAGAAGAAAACACCTCTCTCACTCTCAAATCACAATGGAAAGAACAGATGTTCTTTCAAACAAACGGAAATCTCTGATGAATGAAATCTCACAATGAACGGAATAATCTCTCAAGTGAACGGAAGTTTCTCTCAATGGACGGAAATTCTCTCAACGGAAGTGAAGGGAAAAAATCTCACAATCACTCAAGAGAACTCTCAATCTCACAATCTCTCTCACACTCTCAAGAATCTCAATGTCTCAACGGAAGACAAGGGAGCTCTGATACCATGACAAAATATGAAGAGGGGAGAGGAGAAGAGTGGAGATGAGGAGAGAGGGCACAGCTAGAGAGCACACCACAAATGACTAACTGTACACTAGAATTAGTTGAAAAAATAGAATATATACAAACCCTTTTAGGGTTAGGGTTAGGGGATCTAACCCTTTCCTTTATAGCACTCTATAAGGTTAGTGCTATGCACATATGATCACGTGATGGTGCTATGCACACACGATCACATGATGTTGAGCGTGAACTCTCAACATTACCGACCGGAACCAGCTCCGATGCAACAGAGCAACAAAACAATGGTGACAAAGTCAAGCTGACAAAAATCAAAGAGGAACAAACGGTTCCAATTCTTGACATCACAATCAAAAATAGAAGTCAGATATAGGAAAAGGACAATCATAAACATGAGGATACCACACTCTTCTTTAAAGAGTTTTTGGATTCCAAAGTTTAAATAACATTGGATCAACTTTTGAATCTTGTTCCAGCTTTTAAGCATCAATTATGTTAGAGTTTGCATTTTATTGACACTCTTCTACCCAGAAATCACCCACAGAGTGATGATGAAGAGGAAACCCCCAACATCTACACATCCAGTATTGAAGATGTGGATTACCAAGTCCCACTCATAGATGTGGATTATAAAAGTCAAAGGATCCCCAAAGTACTCGTTGAGGATTAGGAGTGAACATCCTCTCTGAGGATCTATTTAAAAACTTTTGTTGCAATGAACTTGCACCAGCACCATTTCAGGTCAAAATGGCTGACCAAAGGAGGATACAACCTCTTGGAATACTACAAGTACAAGAAATTACTATTATAGGACTCTCCTTCACATTTACATTTGTGGTACTCAAAATGGAGCAAAGAGATTGTGCATATTCCATGTTATTGGGGAGGCCATGGTTAAGAGCTACCAAAGTAAAACAAGACTGGGGTTCAGAAAGAATTACAATCAAGAAAGGAAAAAAGAAGTTTAAAATCAATCTCTCTTCAAGAAGAATCTTCCCAAAACAAGCTCAGCCACTACAAGCAGAGGGCATTAATATGATAACAGAATTTGAGGAAGATGAAGAGGAATTTTTCCTTAAGAGAAATCGTGTGGTTTTTGTGATCAAAAGATGTTAGTTCAAATGCAAACAAAAAAGAAAATGTGTATGTACATATGCCTCTATACTTGTTTCTTGTATATGAAGCATGGAGACAAAGAGTAAATGGGATACCAATGATGCATGTAAAAATATTTAATGAGCTATACAATTGGGAACATATAGCAAAAAATTCATCATAGTTGTGACTAGGAGAGGTATGATATTAGATGGATGAATTCAAAAATGCATGTGATTGTGGATAACAAGACACAGCATAAGATTATAGGAATTAATACCATTGTCCTACAAAAAAATACAAGACTTACAGAAAGGAGTGGTTATGCATTTTTTTTCCAAAAAAGATTGCTTTATTAAGTATGAATGAAAGCCACAAGAGCAAGCTCAAATGCGGTTGAAAAGAGCAAATATGGTGCAAGGCCTTCCATAGGTCTATTTCTAAAAACATGGTTGTCAGTATTTTTGAATGAGGAAATAACATCGACAACCACTTTCGACATCATGGCCTAGGAGTACTGATATTCTCCAAATCATCCACTGAAATATTTGGCATTATGCTTATGAATAGGGCTTTATATGTCATTACTTCCATTATCATTATTCCAAGAAGTTTTGGATATACTTCTTGACATAAAAGCTGAATGTCCTTGATGCATTCAAGGAATCCAAAGAAATTGTTGAATGTGGAATTCCTTCAATGTGGAATTGGAGGAATCATATGAATACAATGCCCATTTTAGGATCATGGCACCAAAATACAATCAATAAATACACTCTTGAGCAAGATGGTGTTGCAAAAATAGAAAATAAAGTAGTTGTACAATATGCAAGATGTATGATAGGTGAAATCAAAGTTCCAGGCTATCTCAAAGTAATCATTTATTGACTAACCAGATGGACTTGAGATCTTATACAAACGTTGGTGGCTTTTACAATGTTTATGCAATCAAAGGCACAAGGTTGGCCCATGCTACAATTGGAATGGATAGTGTGATTGATAGTGTGTTGTTGGAACAACGTGCCTATGATTTAAGTAAGGATAAGATTCCATTTAATGCTCTTAGCGATGCTCCCTAAATCTGTGATGACTTATCTACATATTCAGTTTCCCTGTATGGTTGCACCGCCTTCTTGTATTGGCATTCTCTTTTGTCCCTCTACCTTGCTCTGGCTATGTGTAGTCCCCTCTACCCTACTCCATGCTGAGCGACTGTTCTTTTACTTTGTAATAATTGGCATCCCGTACCCCATCTTCCACTCTCCATGAAAGTTTGTCTGCTGCTTTGCATTAGTGTTTGGACCACTACGCCTCCCTTGCTCACGTGATCCTATGGCAGATTCTCAGGTACGTATTTTTTATCTTCTTGATCCCTTTGTGTTCCACTTATATGTCTGGAATGTATCTCTCTCTGGAATGCATCTCTGTTAGCCTCAGTGTACATAGGAGGAAAGCGTTGGCTGCATTACCATTCTATAGTATTATGTCTTGATCTCTTATTTTACTTAATCAATTTTACCTACGCTATTGATGATCATCTATATCTCTATTCGGATCTGGCTCGCCAAGGTCTGACCGGCTCTTGACTACCGTCACAAGGGATACCATTTCTATATTCTTCTATGTTTAGTTGCTTCTCTGGTGGCCTGCTGCATGGGCTTAATATTTCCTTGACCTTGTCGTACTTCAACTTTGAACTTCAACTTCGAGATCTAGCACTTGTTCGATGATTGTCACAACTTTATCTAGGTGTACTTCTGCATCACGCAAACCCGTTTGCAGCTCTCTCTAAAATGTGGACATCTATCGCATTATTATTTCAATCATGAAATAATCTCCAGTCCAACCTCTTACTATGCTAGCTTTCATGAACGACCTCATCACTGGGAGGTTAGGAGGAAATCTATAGCATACTTGGTGATAGCGAGCTGCTTACTGTGGCACATACATAAGTACACTTTGGCTCAAATGTAATTGGTTGCATCTCTTGGTAACCTCAATTCTTAGCTTGGGTCCTTTTACGCAAGTCCTTTGCTAAAAAATTTCTAGTCCGTTGCAAATTGCTCCTATGCGGTTGTTCTTACGTACTATTCTCTATTGCATTTTTCATGAATCTAAAGAATGTGTCTCATAGGCTTCAGTTTTTAGTCTTTAAGGTGTAGACTCACTGGTTCCCACTCGTGGCTATCCCATTGACGGACTGGTTTATTGATCTATAACGTTTGCTTGGTAATAGCTAACACTTAGGACTATGGGAGAGGTATTTACGTATCTCTGGCTTTCTTTTAGTAAGGTAGTTTGCACTTACCACTATTGGTTATCACTTGAGAGTGGATGGTTCTTAAAGTCTAGAGGCAAGCCATACTGAAATTTCATTTATGAGCAAGCATATGCAATAGCTCCTTGCATTTGCACTACCTTGAGCTCCTGGCATGCATACCCTATCACTTGCCTTCTATAGTATTCCCTACTACGAGGAGGATTTCCTTCTTATTTTGCATGGGAACATGGAAAAACCCCTTCTCAGTTTCTCCTACTCTTTACATGACTTTTCCTCAGGACAACGTCGCACTGAGCACTCAGGACTAGTGATGGTGGCCAAGAGGTGCTTAGCTCCCCTTGAAAGCTTGTATATATTTTTGGTGCTATTGATTAGGACAAGTCTCTGTCAAAGGTTATAGCTCATACGCGACGTCAAGATGAGCTCAATTATGAAGATTATTTCGGCCCTCGCTATGTAGTACAATTTTCACACAATTAGTCGATATTGGGGCTTGTAAGCTCCATCATCTTATATAAACAATGCACATTTTCATTCTCAATTAGCTGCATACTTCAGTTGTATTGATTTAATAGTATCAGAGAGTAGTGGTTGTTCTACATAGTGGTTGATGACTATGAATGTGTATATGTATGAGCTTTCATTATTTTGACATTTAAGACTTTGGTTGGAGTTCGCCTTGTAGAGTAGAGGTCGTGTAATTTTAGGTTGTAGTGGTTGTGTAGATGATAGACTATAAGTTTGTTCCATACACAAATTATATATATATATATGTATATATATATATATTAATATATGTATATATATATATATTAATATATGTATATAAATAAATAAATGTATTACTTAGGTACATGTAAGTTTTGAAAATTCCTCCTCCAATTTGGTGGAGTTCTTTTTAAGAACTTTTTTAACGCTTTGAGGTTCATTTAATTTGCACTTTGAGTCTAATTATTAAGTATATGGTAGGACTTTCTCCAGCATAGGGTTCATAAATCATTTAGCATAATTATTCATGATAGTAAGGATGGGGTTACCTGTTAAGCATACATGTGCACAAGCATAATGATGTCTACTCTAACACAATTATTACTTTATACACTTATCATCTTCAACTTTCGAATCTGGATGGTGGTTTGGTTCTCTGGTACAAGCAATAACAAGCTGGGGTAAGCAGGCATTACCTATCTTCCCAATCAAAACTATGATGTTCTAACACTTAGTTTCTCTTGGATGGTGGCAGGTAAGTTGACCCCAACCTTGGATCTCAAATTAACGGAAATATTCAGCATTTAAACTTTGTATTCCACATTTGGTATTGATTGACTATTTATTATCCCACTATTGATCTTCCTCTCAGGCTCTCTCTGTCTACTCGACAAGTTTCTTAGATCTAGCTGTAAAAATATGCTTATCTATTTTTTAAAAGTTTCTATTGTGGATATGCATATGCATCATTGTCTGGTATGCATAATGTGATGTGCTCTTTCTTTTTTAATGTATTTCTTGGTCCTTTGTATAATGTAAGTTGAAATTGGTTTGGCATGATTTATATAGTGTAGTATTATGCTTTCAAACATGAAAGAAGGGCTTGGTTTAGGAAGTGGTGTCTGGTTCCTGGCTTGGTGTCTGGTTTCTATTGCGAATATGCATATGCATCATTGTCTATGATATGCTCTTTCTTTTTTAATGTATTTTGTAAAAGAAGGGCTTGGTTCGAGAAGTGGTGTCTGGCTCTTGCACTCACAAGGTAGGGGGCTAAGAGGCACCACGACCTAGGACCAAGTTTCTTAGATCTAGTTAACAAGCTAAAGAAATGTATGCTTATTTATTTTGTAAAAGTTTCTATTGTGAATATGCATATGCATCATTGTCTGTGATGTGCTCTTTCTTTGTTAATGTATTTATTGGTGCATTGTATAGAGTAAGTTGAAATTGGTTTGGCATGCTTTATGTAGTGTAGTATTATGATTTCAAACATAAAAGAAGGGCCTGGTTCAGGAAGTGGTGTCTGGTTCCTGCGCTCACAAGGCAGGGGGCTAAGAGGCACCACGACCTAGGACCAAGTTTCTTAGATCTAGTTGACAAGCTGAAGAAATGTATGCTTATTTATTTTGTAAAAGTTTTTGTTGTGAATCTGCATATGCATCATTGTCTGTGATGTGCTCTTTCTTTGTTAATGTATTTATTGGTGCATTGTATAGAGTAAGTTGAAATTGGTTTGGCATGCTTCATGTAGTGTAGTATTATGATTTCAAACATAAAAGAAGGGCTTGGTTTGGGAAGTGGTGTCTGGTTCTTGCGCTCACAAGGCAGGGGGCTAAGAGGCACCACGACCTAGGACCAAGTTTATTAGATCTAGTTGACAAGCTGAAGAAATGTATGCTTATTTATTTTGTAAAAGTTTATGTTATGAATATGCATATGCATCATTGTCTGTGATGTGCTCTTTCTTTGTTAATGTATTTATTGGTGCATTGTATAGAGTAAGTTAAAATTGGTTTGGCATGCTTTATGTAGTGTAGTATTATGATTTCAAACATGAAAGAAGGGCTTGGTGGATCAGGAAATGGTGTTTGGTTCCTATGCTCACAAGGCAAGGGGCTAAGAGGCACCATGACGTAGGACCAAGTTCCTTAGTTCTAGCTGACAACCTGAAGAAATATATGCTTATTTATTTTTTTAAAGTTTATGTTGTGAATATGCATATGCATTATTGTTTGGTATGCATGATGTGATGTGATCCTTCTTTTTTTAATAAGTTGATACCAATTTCATGTATGTTGGGCTATGATAAAGTTGTTCCATTTCTTAGATTTAGAACTATTTCTGAATATTCTTTTGTTTTGATCCTACATATGGTCTAGGGATGGAAGGATCTAAGTGTAAGGCTATTGATTTTGAGTTATCTAAAGGACAATGGAAGTATGTCAATCAGGTCCTTCACGATGAGCTTCTTGTAGAGATAAATAACATGAGTACAAAGGAGATGGAGATGACCATAGAAAGCACTTCTAGATTGCATACTCTAAAGAGCAAAGTTGTTTTGGGTACAAGGCATCAAATAGAACTAGATCCTAACAGGAAACACCTTATAGGAGTCAAAAAATGGGACACTGATGTTATGCGATGGATAGAGAGCAACATTGGGAATGTCTTGGCTCGGTTTAATGAAGCATGCGCAAGGAACCCAACATTTGCAAATGATATTAATGAGGAAAAGATGCATTTATGGAATTCCTTTTGGGCTAAAAATAAGACAAAGGTTATAAGTTGGGAGAAAAAGTCAGCAATTGCTTTTGGAAGGGTGGAGAAGTAGCAAAAGGAGCAGAAATTGCAAGGATTTTGAATGGAAAAATGCGAGAAGTGCAAGGTAGTGATTCTCAAAAGCTACAGATCAGGGCAAGTCATATAAGCAATGTGTCCATGATGTACATAACTGAAAATGAGATCCAAGTTGGTGAAAAGATAGGTTTTGGCACATATGGATTTGTCTACAAAATACAACTCACAGGTGCTCCAGGATTATTACAGCATATATGCTATGCTAGAAAGCAATATAAGGGTGACATGGGGGATCGTACACGAGAGGCAAGGAAGGAGGGACGAATGTCGGCATCCTGTGCTTGTTCGTGTTATTGTAGTAACTCCAGAAGAGCCCTTGTTGACTATCACACCATATTTTAACGGTGGTAGCTTGATGCACTTCATGAGAACTTTACCATATGAGCAAGGCAGGTTTAGGCGCTATGTTGACATAGTCCTAAAAAGAGGGAAAGAAACGAAGGCAAGGGCACAAGGAACATTGGAAGATGTATGTACAAGGGAGCAAATAGAGCAAATTAGCTACTTTAGTTCAAATGTGCACCACATTATACATGCACTCATTGCTGGATTAGTAAGGTTACATAAGGGTCAATGGATTCATACAGACTTACATCCTAGTAACATTTTGTTAGATTTCACAGCAAATGGTGCATGTAGAGTTGGCATAATTGATTGGGGGATGGCACTAGTTTCTTCAAAGACTAGAAAAGCTTTCAAGGATATGAAGAAGACATCTCTAGAGACTGACCAACAATTTACACAAAGGAAGCATAAGAAAGAGCAAGAGCATGTATGAAAGAAGTGGTTTGCACTTGAGCTTCAATGTTTTTCTAGGGGAGGTGTGTATAGCCCTCAGCCAGACATATATGCATTAGGATGGATAATTGCAGAGATTATACAGTTTTGGGAAGATGCAATTGGTGGGTATTTTGAACAGTCTCGCCACATGCGTGATAGTGCACTATTAAAGTGTATTAAAAAACATGCCTTTGAAAAGATGATGACTAAGAATTCTATAGACAGAATAGCACTTATGGATACCTAAAGTATCCTTTCAACATGTGGATGTAATGCAAGTCTAGCAATGCGGCCCCTTGATGAGATGAATGTTGCTTTGAAGCTAGCAACATAGAAAATATACTCAACCTACCTTTGAATGTTGCTTTGGATGTAATGAAAGTCTAGCAATGTGGCCCCTTGATAAGATGAATGTTGCTTTGAAGCTAGCAATATCTTGTTGTTATATTCATGTGGTAGACTTGTATTCATTTTGTATTCATATAGTAGATTTGTATGAAAATAAATTAAAGTATTTCTTCTCTTGGGAGATGTGTTATACTTGATTTGCAATGCACTTGAAGTGCACATAATTTTATAAAGATAAGAATTATTATGCTATTTTTTCAGCATGTGTTTAGAGAAAAGAAATTATGTTCTATTTTATGCTCAACTAATAAAGACAATTTTTTAAACATGTACTTATCATGGGAAGAAAGAAGAAAGTTCGAGCTCTGGAGAAAAATACAAAAATGACATCTTTCTTATCACCTTCTACATCATTGGGCACTAATATAAACATGTTTACAACATCAAGTACACCAGAGAATTTATTCTCAAGTTCATCATCCATGAATCATGAAGCAATTTATGGGACTCCTGAACATGCTTTGGGCAGAATGCATCATGCTAGAAATCAATGTTCTAGATCACTACTTAACGATGATAGTTTTAACAGGGATTTGAGTTTTCAAGCCTTAGAAGCAGGGAAGACAGGATCACAAAATGGTAATCAAGGGAATGCAATTGGAATTGAAAATTCATCAGCTGGCACATCATTGACAAATAATGAGGTAGTGGATTTAACTGAATTGGAAAGTGGAAAAATGTCAAAAACAATATCATCAATGTCAACACCAACTGAAGAAGCCATTGAGAATGCATCACAAAATTGCAACTCTTCAAGTAAGCAGAAGAGAAAGAGAGCTTGGGATATTCGTAGGAATTTTCAAGAAGATTAGGTAGCCAAATATCCTTGGTTAGACATAAAACAAGTGGACACTAGGGATGCACCAAAGTCAGCCATTTGTAAAATATGCACATGGGCAAGGAAAAAGGAGGCACGGTTACAATTGAAGATTGATACGATTAAGAAGCATTTGGGAAGGTTTACAAGAATGTAGAAGGTACAAGTAATGAAAAGAAAGTGATCAAAGAATGGGACAAGGAAAATAACCGCCACTTAAAAAATGAGATTGAGTACAATAAGTTCTTGCTTGCACAAGAGTCTAGCGAGAAATAAAAGTGAAGGATCATTGAAAAAGCGTTGGGAATGTATCGATGATCAGGTTGATAGAGGAAAGAAAGTGCAATTCTCAACTATCATGAAAATATTGAAGCAAGGCCACTCACTGATAGACTTCTGGGGTTACCAATCATATCTTCAATTTTTGGATGCTCCTAATTTGGCAAGCATGCATTGGTCAAGTAGTAGCGCAACAAATATGGCTAACCACATGAACCAAGTCATAATTAATGATTTAAAGGAGACTTTAAAACTTGCAAACTTTTTTTCTATGTCATTGGATGAGTACTCAACTGTGGATACTACATCGTGGTTGGGAATGCATTTGTACGTGGTAGAAAACAATAAGAGAAACCATATTTTTTACATGTACACAAACTTAATTTAGAATCCAATGCTAATAACTTAGTGCAAGTTTTGATCCAAGCTTTAAAAGAGTATGGAGGTGTGACAGAGGAAACTTGTTTGTTTTACATGTGATGGTGCTTCAGTCTTGCAAGGTTGTCAAAATGGTGTCTCTATACAAATAGAAACAAAATATGCTCCTTATTGTGTTGGGATACATTGTATGGCTCATCACACAAATCTAACTTACAAAGTTGTCCACATTTCCATCAGTACAATAAATCGAGACGTTGGTTTAAAAAAGCTACTCTTACTTTTGCAAGAGCCCAAAAAGATACAATCAATTTAGAGTTATTGTAGAAGCATTGGGTACAAAAGGGAGGAAGATTTTGAAGAATGTGGATACTAGATGGATATCTTTGGTTTAGCCAATGAAAAGCTTATGGGATGAATACAAGACTTTGGTCTATTTAATGCACATGGAGGCAGAAGAAGAGGTTGAAAAGGTAGATATTTTGTATGATAAACTGACCAACATAGATTCGATATTAAGATTGTGTGGAATTATTCCACTTTTAGACAAAATGAATGTGTTGAGTAAAATGTTGCAATCGAAGGATATTAATATGCCAAGGCAATAAAACTCACTAATTTGAGTATAACAACAACATACGATAAGAAGTAAAGCTCCAGTTTTCAAGACGAGAAATTGTTTAAAGATTGGAAAAGTTTAATAGACCTAGATGGGGATTCCTCACTTTTAACATGTGACCAGGAAGGATATGTTTGCCTTTGTGCAAACAATCAGGTTTTCAGGATGACGAGAGAAAATGAATGACACAAAAGACTACAATACATTAAAAAAGAGGCTTTTTTAAAGAAAGTACAAACAGTGAAAAATGCCCTTAGTGAAGTTGCAAGTGCAGTGGTAGATGAGATCAGAAGTAGGTTTCCACAAAATGACCTAATGGAAGCATTTACCATCATATTTCCACATTTTTGGTTCAATGGATCTTATGAAAGTATCAAAGCAGGTCTAAAGAATCATTTGGATGCTCTCAAAAAACACTTTGGATGAGACATTGACATGGACAATATAAAGTACAATGGTTTGTTGGATTTTGGAAAGCTTTATTCACAATCTTCCCTTTTTGGAGAAGTCATGTACCAGCAAAGTAATTTAATGGAAAATGTTCAAATGCAAGGTTCAATGGTTCGGCTTTGGAACAAGCTCTCTCGTGGTACATTCATACAAGATAACATTTCTGAGTACTTCAAGCTTGCAAATTTATGTCAAACCTTTATTCTTGGCTCAGTTAAGGATGATGAAAGGTGTTTTAGTACTCTCGGTTACTTGAAGAATAAGCTTCATAATAAGCTAGATGATAACTTAGATCTTAGCTTGAAATTATACTCTTGTTCTTATGATGTTAGTAGCTTTCTGTATGATAGAGCATTAGCACTCTAGAAGTCAAGCTGTAAAAGAAAGGCTATAATTAGCTTTTTTGGACTATTTAAACTAGACCTTGAGAATTTTCTTCCCCCATTGGATTTGAAGGATATTCATTATCCTTAAACAATTTTATGTTTTGCATACTCTACAGTATCCTAAATACTAGCTATTTTATGTATTTTGAAATTATGTAAAACGAAAAAGACAAAGTTTTCAATATAACTAGTTTTTGGTATATTTGTGAAAATTGAAAATGGCCTAGAATATTTAGCCAAGTTTTGAAACAAAAATTATAACAAAAGATATAATTTGCCAATTCTTTGAAACTTTTAAAAATAATTTATGAAAAATTTTGCCAGTATATTATAATACTATATTTCTATACCTTCGATAAAAACATCCCTGATATCTATAAGAATTGGGTAAAAGAGCTCATTCAATTAAAAATGATTGTACGAAAACCAATTTCTATGTTGAATAGATCAAGGAAATCAATTTAAGGACCTAAAAATAATTCTTTGGACACCTGGGAATTTTTTTATGCAAAGAGATATGCTAGAAATGAAGCCATAGAGATTTAGCAAATTTAAATTTTATCTAACATTCAGCAAGATACAATCACAAGATTCTTGGAATTCCTTTAATACAAAGAGATATGCTAAAAATGAAGCCATCGAGATTTAGCAAATTTAAAATTAATCTAACATTAAACAAGATTCAATTGACTTGTATATTCCTATCATAGGTGGATAAGATTACTCAATCGGATACTCAATGTGTTTGAATCTCTAACAAATGGAGCCATTCTGACAAATTCTATTCATATTATGGTTGAAACTATCCCTAGAAATTTTGGTTAGGATAATCTCTTATTAAGATACAAAGGTTAATCGAATTTTATGATTAGTGAATACTTGTTAAAAGGTCAAACATGGTACATGTAAAATTTCCTAGGAGAACAATTGTTAGACTCTCTATATAGATGTGCAAGCTGAGATTTTTTAGTATCCATATGAAGACCATAAAGATAAGGTGAAGCTATGATTTTTTTTATGATTCCAGTAGGATTGATTCTTATACAAACCTTGGGATAGATTTTTCCCATCATTGACTATGTAATTATTTTTATTTTTATGAGATGACATTTTATGAGATTTACATATAATGAATTGAGACAAATGAATTGTATGGCAAATTAAGCATTCCTAAAATAATTTTTATAATAATTTTTTGTGGCAATCTCAAATACTTTAGATTACTTGGAAGAATGATCGTTGTTTCAAAGTCCCATTACTATTCGTAATGGATTATTTCTTTTAGCATGTTTTTCCTTTTTGAAAATTTTGAAAAAAGATAGAGCAAGTTTTGCTAAAGGAACTTGTACCTCGTGTCAAAAAAACTATAGAGCACAGAAAACAAGTGTGGAGCAAGAAGAGGAGATAAGAGAATAAATCGACCACACACAAAGTATATCCAAATGATTCTTTACCCAATTGAATCTCAACCATATGAGTGGTACAAAACCACAAGGCTACTCTCCCTGTATAGATGTGGGTGAGAGCTATCTCCCTCAAGATAAGGATGAGGATAAACCTTGTGAGTCCACATGATTCATGCATCTAGATTATATGCCTCTTGAGGAATGGTTCCTATGAGAGGGATATTTTAATACTTTGTACAAAATATACTTCTCAATAAGATTACACAAGCTATGCCCTAACTATCCAATAGGTTAACCCAATAAGAAATGGAGATTATTGCTATGAATCTCACAAAGAAAATAAAGATTGATACATATGATATTTAGTACATCCCTCTCTTAGGTATCAATATATTCATTGTCTAAAATAGTGGATTGGAATGCCTTGTTGCATTTTGAGTATTATCATTGCCTAAAAAAGTAGATTTGTACATGTGTTCACTTAATTCCTCAATTAGTTTGCTCATCTTCAACAATGGGAAATTCACTTGAATTCTTAAGGGAAAAGTTGGGATGCCCCAATCAAGCTAACATCAAAGGGATAGCTTTAAAATTTCATGCAAAGATGGGCCTTGAACTCAAGACATCCTTTACTCACTCACAAGGTCTTAGCACTGGGCTACATGAAGATGTTGTAAAATAAACATAGAGTATAAGGGTTTTGAATTATTACCCTCATAAAAAAGAGGTGAGGGGGCCTTCCCCTCATAAGTAGTGAGACATCTTCATTAATCATCTTCCTCTTTACCCCTCTCATTAACTTTCCACCCCTCCCCTCCCTTTTTCACTAATTAAAATTTTTTCAATTGGGGGAACCTATTTGAGCACTTCTCTTAAGAGGGTAGGAAAAAGGTTAAGTATTTGTTACCTTGTGTCAAGTGGTGTCTTTGATAGAGGTTATAGAGCCTTTCATAGTTATCTAACTAGCCATTGATGAAATACGTGATTGCTAGGTATATTACACATGGGCTTTAGTATTTGTGTGATTTGAGAATATGGAGCCCATAGAGAAGTTAAAATAAAGAAGAGACAAATGTAATTCAATGGGCTAAATATTATTTTACTTTCTGATCTCATGGTGAGACAAATTCGAAAGCAAAATGGCGAATACATGTATGAAGTGAATAGTAAAATTTTACCAAAAATGAAGTCATCATTCTTAGAATCGATCATGCAAGATCAAGAACTAATTTTCTCACATGAATGTATAACTTGGACAGATATCCAAATTGAGAGCTCCACTTATATTGAGAATATAGCTTGGAGAATGTACTAAAGATTGATGTTGCACAAACATAGGTGTTGTTTAGTAGATCAAAATGGATTTGGACAAATATTTTCTACTGCATCAAATGCGAGTAGATGTACAAATCATCTTGGTATTTACAAGCCTACAGTTTGATTAAAATATAGAATGAAAAGTGTATGTCCAATACTATGTGGTTTAGTGTTGATCAAGTCAATAATTTTTTGAGTGGAATACTCTAGACCAATTGACTTATTATATCCTCTAGTGATGTCCTTAGGGAAGGGGAGAAACCTCTCCAAGTTCATCATCACAAGGTTACCTAAGACAAGATTAAGAGAGGATAGGAGACAATCTAGATGAGGGTCATATGAGTTACTAAGTTGATACACTTTACCTTCTAGCCAAATAATAAAAATGGACATTAAATATTGATTAGTGACATATTTACTCAACAAAGATCAAAGTTGGTTGGACACTTTTTGAGAAGCAAGAAACTGAGCCTCAGTTCAACTTATCATCCCTAAATTATTGGGAAATTACCAAGGATATATCATATTAGAGAATATGTGGAGGGCATATGTCTCAAAGAAATCACTAGATTGGGAGAGGTACATTCCAATTGTGTAGCCCATGATCACACAATGACTTTGGCAATGTTATAATACTTAACACATAGGTATTCACCATCATGCCAATTTGAAAAATCTTTAAGAGCTTTTTGTGTAGCTTCAAGCTCTATGAGAATTGGAGCTCCACTACACCAAGCTAGAACAATTACTAAATGATGGATTTAGGGACTCATAGGCTCAAAAGAGACTCCAAAATTTTGTGCAAGGCTTTGTGCCTTCATCATCAAAGGGAAAGTAAGTAGGCAATAGCACAATCAACCTCCAATCAACCCACACCAAAAAAATAAAATAACATGTAATAGGAAATGCAAAAATATGTATTGTGGCAATAAAGTCTAATGAGATGGCCAAGAGTCAAAAGAAAGGTTTTATTTTAAAAAAAGAAAGAAAATAAAAAATACAAACACCATTCCAACCATTGAAGATTAGTGAGATCTCTAAATAGCCAAGTTGCCTCGTGACAACTCAAAAGAAAAGGGAAAGCTGAGATTTCGATGAAGATTAGTCAAAAGGTAGGGATGGCATGATCTATTACAAAATAAATAGCTCAAACAGTGCACAAGCCAACTAGCCTTGTAGAATTCTTTAAATGAAGAAATCTATGTTTATATTAACTAGACACACACACTTTAACTTAAAGGTATTATTACCGTATTACTCAACTAACCCTAGAAATGTAAGCCACCATATGCTAAAATCAAGGTGAAATAGAGCTAGCCCTAACTCTAGCCAACTCTAATTGTATAGTCTTAGTCTAGATCATTTTCAATTCTTAGGGTAGAAATGAAACCAGCAAGATGAATTTGTTTGAAATTGTCTCAAATTTTACATTTATCTCCATCAAAGATGACTATATAGTTATGTTTGTCATTTGTCCAACTGACAAAATATCCTTGCTAAATTTAGGAACATAATCTGACTAACAAGTAAAGCTTCCTACAAATGAAACTCCTCCAGGATTGTCCTAGGCATGGACCTTGCACATGCAACAACAGACATTCCATAATTTCCAGATTCATTAATTGATCTTGGCATGCTCAAATAGCTCTGACCCCCTAACACACTCTGATACTCTAACAGCAGGTGACAAGGATTGACCACTAGCACATTAAATGTGTCTAATTTCAAATTAATAACTCAGTGCACTCTGAGTTAGCAACTGAATGCACATTGAATTAATGCTAATTCAGTGCATGCTAAATTTGCCAATCATCCACTGAAAGGGTTTAAAGTGGAATAAATGTTACAAAATTTGATCAAGTGGTAATTTAGTCATTTATTATTCACCACCCACCCCATACACACTAAACTGGAACCCCTTCATTATAGCCTCTCCATCCAAAATTAATCTTTTCTTAGATTCTAAGAAGTCACTAGGATAGTAAAGGAAAATAGTGAGAAGAATTGATGAAATCGGATCATCTCCATCTAGCAATTATGATGTCGTCCTAATTACTACATCAACTGAGGAGGTAGGGGTACTGCTCCATAATAGATGAGGGCTGCCAGGAGGACTCATCATTCCAGAGGTCCCTCCATTTGATGAAGTATTTCACATATGATTTATTCCTATGTACATCATCCCCGGAACAAATGATTTTCTCTAGGATGTACTAAATTTTTCCTTCCTCATCCATGGGAGGTAATCCCTCAAGTTCATGTTCAAAAGGTCCCAGGTACTTCAAGTGTGAGACATGTAACAAATTATGAATTCTAGAAGATGGGGGAAATTCCAACCAATAAGCCACTTTGCCAACCTCTTTGGAACATTGTAAGGGCCATAGTATCTGTGAGCAAGCTTAGTCTTAATGTTCCCCTCCAAAGAAGCATATCTAGGCTTGCAGATCCTAAGGAACACATGATCTCCCTCGTCAAAATAGAGTTCCCTTCAATTATGATCCGCATAAAGTTTCATAGGGCTTGGGTTTTAATCATATTATCTTTGCATTGTGTTAGTCAAGTGGTCATATGGGCCAAATCATTCCTTGCTTGTTAATTGTCTATTGCTCTACCAACAACTATGGAAGGTACATGGACTTTGTAGCCATACATAGCTTCAAATGGGCTTATCCGACTAGAGGTATGCTTAGTATTATTATAGTGGAATTTAGCTAGATGGAGTCACTTGCCCCAAGTTGTTTGAGTGTCAAAACAGACATGTCTAAGATATTTTCCCATCCATCTATTTACCCCACCAATTTGAGAATGACCAACAGCTATACTAGGAGTGAGTGCCCATAGACTTGAACAAGTCTTGCCAGCAATGCCCCATGAATTTGGCATACGGTCACTCACAATCTCCTATGGTAGTCCATGGAATTTGAATATTTTTGATAAATTGGGAAGCAATCATGGAGGTTGAGTATTGAGTTTTGGTGGGTATGAAATGCGCATCCTTAGTGGACGTACCAACCACAATACAAATGTTGTTCTAGCCTTTAGGAGTCACAAGGAATCCTATGACAAAATCCATGGAGATATGTTTCCATTTCCCTTTGGAATATGTAGAGGTTGGAGCAAACCAACTGGACCTATTTCCTTGCTCTGTAAGGCTTATAACTCTGCACATAATTGTACACATCCTTTTAGAGTCCCTTCTAGTAGAAACTTTTCTTGACTCTCTCATGTGTGACTAGCCAATGGTGAAGAATGTAACTCTTGCAGCAGCAGCATCTTAAACACTAAATATTCAGTAAGGAAATTCTTATCATGGTACCATATTATTAGCGCATTATATATCTTTTAATGTGGATGATCAAGGCAGTTAGGGTCTTATAGGTCCTAAAATAGAGTTGCAGCTCTACTATGTCTGCTAGATATTCCACTTGGATTTTTATCCAATCAGAAAGATGCTAGCCCAAGAATCCCCTTTACTACGTGGTATTTTTGGGTTGTGTCCATTCTCCCGCACACATGACCTTATTCTTATCCCCCTACTCTGCTACCAATATGACTAAGACACTCCCTTGTCGGGGTCCACTCTTATTCCACATCTTGACCAAGATACTCCACTTCATTTTCCATGAATGTACAATTACTTTCCTTGGAAAAGAGTTAGTGCATCCTCAATATGTCAAGAACTTGCTTTAGATGATTAGGTGTTCTTTAGACTTGTTGAATATGAGTATATCATCAAAGAAGGCCAAAGCAGATTTGTAGAGGTAGTGTTGTAAGATCTTAGTCATGAGCGCTTGAAATGTGGTTGGAGTATTAGTGAGGCCAAATACCATCACTTGAACTACTGTAACCCATGTTTAGTTTTGAAGGATATTTTTGGCTCATCCTCCTCCATCCTTATTTGATGGTGGCCTAATATTAGGTCAATCTTTATAAAGAATTTGATCGCCTCACCTCATCCAATAAATCATCAATTCTAGGGGTAGGAAATCTGTTCTTTATAGTCATTTTATTCATATCCCTCTATAGGAGCTATCCTTCTTTTTAATCAAGAGAATGGGGAAGAAAAAGGAGACTGTTTGTGTATGATGAATTCTCTATCCAAGAGCTGCTTGAGTTGTCTTGCCACCTCCTCTCTTTTAGCCCTTAAAAATCGATTGGTTGCTCTCTTTATTGGTTTTGATCTTGGCTCAAGATTAGCTACTGGTCAGCATCCCTCATAGGTGGTAAGTGATAATGAACATTAATAAAAACATCTGCAAATTGCTATGGCAACTCTTGCATATCCTTATCCTCCACCAACAATTCATTGCTATCCTTTATTTTGGCTAGATGTACAAGACAGTAGATAATGATAGTAAACACAACAAAGGGCTTGCAAATGCCCTAGGTAACGCTGCAACGATGTCAACCATAGTAAAACCAAGCCATGATCACCACATTTCTAAAGGGTTTGGCTCAAGTGTGGTATGAGAAGCAGGCCAAAGACGTTCGCCAAAGTTGGCCAAGGTTAACGGCAGTAATGATTGAGTATTTCGGCAAAGAAGAGGAGTTGGAGAATGTGCACCTGCAGGTGGCAAACTTGAAGCAATCAGAAGGTGAGATGGCACGTCAATATGTGGATCGAGCGGCCATGCTGCTAGACCGTTTAATTGCCATGCAGGAGGACAATGCCGGATTTCGAGCTGGAATGATTCAGCATGTGCTGGGCTAACCTTGTAGCAGGAGCAAGTGATGAATTTTGCCTCAAGCTTAAATGGGAGAATCCAGAAACTATGGTGCTAGCACATGAGATTGCTCAAAAGTTTGATAAAGTTCAGTCTGCTGACCCCGCTTCAAAGAAGACGATTGTCCTTCGCAACCCCCTCAATTCTTGCAACAACAACCTAGGGGATCTAACTCACGGGCATACTCCCACCCCTCATCAGGGATGTATCCACCGCCTCCACCTCAAATGTATGGTCCTCCCTTAGATGCTTACCCTCAACAAGGAGTATATCCTCAACCTCTGCCTGGAAGACTTTCCCAGCCTCGCCCACAATCCCCCCTCCTTCCTACTCCCTCGGCCCCTCCTACTAAGGAACCCGGAGTCAATGACCTAGCCAAGGCCCTGAATGATCTTCGGCTCGAGATGGTGGGCATCAGAAATCAATCCAATTGCCCTCCAAGAGAATGTGCCAATGTTGTGTGCTACGAGTGCCACCAGAAGGGTCATTATCACACGGAATGTCCCAATATTCCAAGGGTGAATCTTTTAAGTGAAATAGGCACTGAGGATTCTGACATGGACATCCTTGACCTCGGGAAAAGAAGTCATACCACCTTGGACCCGTCTCCACCGTCGACTAGGCCGCCCCAGGAAAAAGGTGTCCTTCTCGAAGCCCTCAGATGCTGAGATGGCAGACCCACCAACAGAGAAGATTTAAAGATCTCGCAAGAGTAAGTGGTCACCCTCGGATTTTCCCATTGGCTTGGGACAAGAGGACTATTCGGTCATTCAGGACCTTGCTCATCGGTCTTTAAGCATCACGCTCTCTCAACTAATAGCATTAAGCCCTAAGGTGAGACGTGAGCTATAGCAAGGGCTCTCAACAAGGAGGAGCAAGAAAAAGGGAAAGGTACGAGAGGTCTCTTCTATCTCTGAAGAAATTGATCGGCACCCACATACAGTAGATGTCATCATAGATAATTGCCGTGTCAAAAGTGTGTGTGTTGATGGGGGAGCTGCATGTAATCTCATAGTACCCCGAATCATGAAGAAATTGAATTTGAAATGCACAAAGCATTCCTCCACTCGAATCAAGGTAGCAGATGGTCAATGACTCGCCACCCTGGGAGTCATTGAGGATTTGCCCATCACTGTCAATGGGTTGACCACCACCATCAATTTCTATGTACTTGACATTGAAGATACAGGCAGGAGTTACCCAGCCATACTCGAGAGACCATGGTTGAGAAAGAGTGATGCAGTCAGCCATTGGAAGACAGGACACATGTCTTTTGGTGCTTCTAAGGAGAAGATCTTGGTGCAACCAGGTGCCACGGAACCAGAAGAAGAAGAGGAGCAAGACAGTGATACTCTCTCATCCTCGGTGTCTGAATCAATAGAAGGATCAGACAAGGGTGAGTTCTCTGAGGAGGAAGTTTACATGATGGGGGTGTCTGCAACTCTGCCACCTGCAGAAAAGGTAACAGCTAGTCCTCAACAGCTTGAATCTATGCTTTCCCCAGACCTCACTCCAAGTGAGAAAGACGAGTTCCTAGAAATGTTCAAAGATTTCCCTGACTTCTTCGCAACTAGCTACCGCCACCTTCGCCATGTGACTACCATAGAGCACAAGACAGAGCTGAAGCCTGATGCGAAGCTTGTGGCTCAGAAGTATCGGAGATTAGGGCCCCTATAGACCGATGCTTTATGCTCAGAATTACAGAAACTTGTAGAAGCTAGGTTTATTGTTCCGGTTCACAATACTGAATGGGCATCACGAATCATTCACCCGTCTTTACCCTTGCAAGTGTGTAAGTGTGTGTGTGTGTGTGTGTGTGTGTGTGTGTGTGAGAGAGAGAGAGAGAGGGAGAGACAAGACGACAACCCCTTTTGCATAGGTAAAGGACAAAAGAGTAAGGGTAAAGGATGGAAAGAGAACATTATAGAATTAAGGAAGAGTTGCGTATGTGGGTAAAGCACCTACAAAATTGCAAAAAGTATCTATGTAAGAGCTTTAATAAGAAATGACAACAATGTTTTTGAAAAAAAAATTGGAGCTTGGTGAAAGTCCTGAGAGCATCTCTTTTATTGAAGAGGAGAGTCTGCATACCTGCCACCATCCAACAAGAAAAATGATAAGAACCATAATTTAACTTAGTTGGGAAGACAGGTGTAATAAACACCCCTCCCTTGTTATCGGGAACATAATAAATTAGAAACTAAATCACAAACTTAAACAACTCGATATGAAATTATACATGCAAGAAGATGAGTTAATGGATTATGGAGTGGAGTGAATCAACTTGAAAAAAATATGGAGGGGAGGGGAAGGTGTAATAGAACAACTTAATTTAAATAATAAAAACGTAGAGGGTGGGGCGATTATATGAGTGCTAGAAGGGTAAAATCAATCTTCATTTGCAAAGGAGGAGCCTATTATTGGGATAGTTAGGGTTTAGGAAAGAAATGATAATAAGAAGTTATATATTATGTTTTGAGAAGAAGAAAATGGAAAGAAAAAAGGAAAAGGTGAAAAAAGGGGAGGGGGGGGAGAAGGGTAGAAGCAGATACAGAAGAGGAAGGGGAGATAGATCTAATAGAGAAGGGGCAAAATTAAAGGTGAGTTTTGAAGGAAACATATATTGAGGTAGAAAAAAACAAACAAAGTGGCAGAAGGGTGAGAAAATAGAAAATAGGTATTGTAAAAAGGAAAAGTAAAAATAAAAGGTGGGGAGATAAGAGGGAATTTATAGAAGTAGAGATGGGGAGGGAAAAAGAAAAGCTACCTAAATATAGAAGGGAGAGGAAAAGGTAAGTGTATAGACAGGGGGGAGGGAAGAAAAGTATGGAGAAGAGGGAAAGAAAAAATATATATAGTAAGCATAACAAAGAGAAAAGGAGAGCAAAGTAAAAAAATGAAAATTTTAGAAGAAAGGGAAAGATAAAAGAAATTAAGGAAAAAATAAATGAAGAAGAGGGGGAGAGAGAGAGAGAGAGAGAGAGAGAGATTAGGGGAAAATAAGGGAGATTGAGGGGAAAATACAAGGAAGGTAAGAGCCCAATTAAGGGAGAAAAAATGAAATTTGAGGGAAAAGAAATTAGGGGGATTAAAGGAAAATATAGCGGGAAAAATAATGGAATTTAAGAGAGATTACAGAACAAGGGTCATTAATAAAAAATTTGGAGAAGAAAGATTTATTAGTTTATCTTTTATAAACCAGAAACTAGGGATAATTAAGGGAAGTAAGTGTAAATAGGGAAGTAAAAGAAGGGGGGGTGGCGGGGGGGGGGGAGGGGGTGGGGTTGTTAAGGTAGGAAGGAAAAAGAGGAACAAGGGTTTAAACAGGAGAAGGAAGGGGTAGAAGTGTATGTGTGTGTGTGTGTGTGTGTGTGTGTGTGTGTGTGTGTGTGTGTGTGAGAGAGAGAGAGAGAGAGAGTTATGGCGTGCCTATGTGTACGAGTGAATAGGTATGTACAAGAGTAGAATATATCCAAATCTTAAAATTTAAAGTCTTTATAAAACAAGTGAAAGAACAAAGGAGAGAGAAGGAGAGACAAGGAAAGAAAGGAAAATGACATTTGAGATAGTAAATTCTTACATCTTCCTAGGTGCATCTTCAGAAGGCCTGTGACTACTACGAAAGCACTACTCATGCACCAATATAGCAAAGGGCATGCTTGCTCGACAAGGCTAGCAAGTCAAAATCCCTCCTGTTTGACAATTTGACATGCTAGTTTGACGATGACAATTTGACATGCTAGTTTGACGAACGTCATATGCAACCACATGTTAGGGAATCAAATTTAGAGAGGACAACTTCAGATGCTCTCATGCCTCATGTGGGACAAGATGTGTACGACACATGATACCATAAAATGAGACCCCTACACACAATGCCTCTTTCCAAATCGTAGCCTCTCCTATGTTGACGCCTCGAGGCACAACAATGTGGCCATGCTGAGGTTGGTAGACAAAGGCTTCTTTCCTCATGCATGCAATTACCAACACAAGAAAACAACAATTGTGGATTCGTTCATGGTTAAAATCTTTTAGCATGTTTATATCCTATGACAATTATTTCAACACTACACCTACAACCTATGGTAGGTCAACGATTTGTAAATCAACATCCCAATGGCATTCTTTGGCAAGTCCACATTCAATAAACATGGGTCTCTTTACCAAAACTCACTCGACCAAAGAGCATACCAAATCCACGTCGTGTGGTCCAAATAGCCACAGGGTGACTTTGGACATCATTTCACAAAATCAAATTGGGCAAGCCACAACAATAAGGTCAAATGATGCCATAGAGATTAGAGATTGATTACATTTTGCCATTTAAAATAAGTGGAAACCGATGATCATGTAATTCAAGGTTGACCTACACATGCTCGACTTGAATCAAATCATTGACCTCCACGCCAACACTATGCTACCTCTACCCAACAGTCAACCCACACAAGGGCAGTCAACCCACACAAGGACACTACACGACCTCGCAAGCAAAGCCCATTCTCCATGAACACCAAACCTGCAAGAAATTAGACATAAGATCCTAAGCTCTTGCCCATCGCACAATAATCACAACACCTAGTCATCTCTACGATGCCCAAACTGCACCCTCTCTATAATGCCCAAACTAGACAAGTTCATCTTGTTGGGTACAACAAAGTATTGAAAGGCTCAAACAACATAAGGATACCAACTCAAGCCCCAACAAGGCCCACATGCTCAATTTAGATAATTAATATTAGGACCATCTTATCCAAGACCAACACACTTACCAAAGTAAGTGCGCGTCTTGTCCCTTACAAAGCCTTTTTCCACATCCATGCAATTAGCAACATAACGGTACGGGGATTGTTGGTGTGCAAGGACTACTAACTTTTGTGGCATGCCTATACTATTTACCACCTCCCCATACCAATTCTCTCTCGATGTCCCTACATTGTGATAAGGTATGCAATCAAGATACATGGGCCTCCTCACCATGACACATCACCAAAGTGGCATTCCTTCACTTGACCGAGGATAGTTTCATCCAACCACCAAAAGACTTACAAGTTCATCTCACATGCAATACATCGGTTGCTGATGTAGATTTGCAAGCCTCAAGATCTAGGCCGTAAGATATGAAAATTGTGTACACTGCCATTAACAAGAGGGATCACAACTTCCAAGAAATAACTGAAATAATTGACTCACTATCCTACCCTCCTCGTATGAGATCTTACCCAACACACAGACTCACCAAGCCGACAGCTAGAAAAGGACCGCAAACCATGGGGCCTGAGAAGCAGAGCCTATTCTCCAAAGATGCCAGACTCTTGAGAGGCTTGACAAAGAATTCTTGAGCTCTATCCCGGCATAACAATACCTCACGATGCCCACAAGTTCATCTTACTGAGCAAAGAAGAGTAGACCAACAACTGATCTCAAACATGCTCCAAGGACACCTATATACAAGCTGGGACGCCAATAGGACCCACACACACTGCAAGGTTCACTTTTACTTGATACTTGGGCATAGTTATCCAAGGTGAGACATCTCTCTCTCTCTCTCTCTCTCTCTCTCTCTCTCTGCACGTACGCATGTGTTTTTTTGCACGCCTCCCACACGTGCACACATGCACAACTTTTTTTGAGGTGAAAAACACATACATGCACACATGGGCGTGCACACACACACGGGGGTATGCGAGGACAAGTATGTCTTAACCACCGTGATAGATCCACAACAATATCTTTGCTTGAAGCTATTTTTTCATATCCCTCATCCCAAACATGTCTGATCTTGCCATCCACAATCAAACTGTAACGCTCAGAATTTCCAGGTTCTTGCATAATCCTTGATACTGAAAGCCAAGGGCATACCAAAAACCAAGATACTTTCCTAAGGTCACACACAGGCCCATGTCCCTATGGGCCGATAAGATATTCTAGAAAGTTGTGTAATAAAAGAGGCTATGAGTAGGGAGCTTTTTAAGTTGCACGACTGGTTGCAGGCCGGCTGATTAAGGCAGCATTCTCTTCAACATGCATTACCCTGCGCATTCCTACCAACGAAGTCATGATACCAGGAGTGGTACGAGTAAACTGGAGAGACAACTGTGCTTCTGTTCGCCTGTCTCCTATCTCTGGGAACTTGTCCTTTATTTCTGCAGTTAAGTCCTTTAAAAGATTCGCCTACGCCAAGAATAAAACACCATAAAAACAAATGTAAGTTCTCTGCAAAATTATTCCATGGACTTGAAAGCGATTCATCATAAGAATACTCTTACAGCACACCACCTCATACCTGATTTAATGAGGCAGACCCGATGACTGAAAGACCAAGATGATGTGCAGCGTGGAGAAGAGGCATCCGCTTTCCCCTCACAGACTGAGTTGCTGCATTGGCAGCTTCTTGCAATTTCAAGTTGAAAGGCAGCTGCACGACTTTGAAATGATGATCTTCTCCCCCTGTCCTCGCCCCCGACCCACCCCCAAATGAAAAAGTTATGGAAGTAGGTCAATTACCTTCAGCTTGGAGAACCTAACTCTAGTTTGAAAACATAGACTCCACCAGACAGAGCATGCATAAGAAGCTATGATATCCCCCCATTAGCAGTCCAAATTCAGGGACTGGTGCACAGCTTTGAAAATGTGCGCATGCACACAACTTCAATAATTAACTAAAATACAAAATCTAATGATCTGCAGACTGCCAGGACAGATTCAGGAACTAATGGTTATGGTCATAAGTACAGTCTTGATTAACCACAACAATGAATTTGACAGTTAAGCCTAGAAATACTCAGAGAAAAGAGCTGGTGCGATAAATGCACCACTAAGGATAAGGAAAATTAGCTTCATTAGCACCCATGACTTGAAGGAAATTACCAACAATAAAAGAAATTAGCAAAACTAGCAGCCACGACCTGAATGAAATTTCCAACATACGAAAAACAAGCTCAACTCAAGTCATAACGTGGTGGGAAAATACAAGTACCATAAAGATATACTGTAAAAATGATATTTAATGAATATACCTAGATGAATCCAGGAACATTCCCAAACTCATCCTCTAAAAACACAACATAGTGCAGTTTCAATCTCACAAGAGTCACTCATAAGATTGAAAACCATAAACTCCATCACGCATAGCAGGGACTAGCTACTATGACATCCCCACTGACATCATCAGCGCCCAACAGTGGGTGTAGACCATAGTATAAAAGTATGCTCTCACACATACAAATCCACACACCCACACATACTTGAGCATCCATTTATACAAAGTCTTCGTACTGAGTTTTTGTCGGCACTCCATAGGTGAAGGGCAAACTCAGCCATGACGAAGGCTAGCACTAAAGGAGAAGGCTAATCAAAAAGTAGTCCAAGTCTCTTCATTCAAGCTACAACTGCTTGTGAAGTTACACCAGTTCATTTCAGTCTCTCCCAAACGAGCATCTAAATCTAAATCTAGCTGATAGGGCAACGCACCATTTAAGATAGAAAGAATTACCGCAATACCAGTAGGCCACAACTTGGATGAAAACATCACAAGGTGAAATTTGCATGTCCGCTAATACGGCAGAAGCATATACCTAGATGAATCCAGGAACTTTCCCAAACTCATCCTCTAAAAACACAACATAGTGCAGTTTCAATCTCACAAGAGTCACTCATAAGATTGAAAACCATAAACTCCATCACGCATAGCAAGGACTAGCTACTATGACATCCCCACTCACGTCATAAGCGCCTAACAATGGGTGTAGACCATAGTATAAAAGTATGCTCTCACAAATACAAATCCACACACCCACACATACTTGAGCATCCATTTATACAAAGTCTTCGTACTGAGTTTCTGCCGGCACTCCGGAGGTGAAGTGCAAACTCAGCCATGATGAAGGCTAGCACTAAAGGAGAAGGCTAATCATAAAGTAGTCCAAATCTCTTCATTCAAGCTACAACTGCTTGTGAAGTTTAAATGATTTCATTTTAGTCTCTCCCAAACGAGCATCTAGATCTAAACTAGCTGAAAGGGCAACGCACCATTTAAGATAGAAAGAATTATCACAATACCAGCAGGCCGCAACTTGGACGAAAACTTCACAAGGTGAAATTTGCATGTCCGCAAATACGGCAGAAGCATATACCTAGATGAATCCACGAACATTCCCAAACTCATCCTCTAAACACAACATAGTGCAGTTTTAATCTCACGAGAGTCACTCATAAGATTGAAAACCATAAACTCCATCACGCATAGCAGGGACTAGCTACTATGACATCCCCACAAATGTCATCTTAATACGTCATATAACTAGAAAATGCTATCATGCTATCAAGTCATAACAGATAAATAGCACATAACAGAAAAGAAATACTTTTAAGTAAGCAAAGCAATCCTTGTAATTTCATCAAAATCAAAAAAGTATATACCTTTGTAAGACTAGAATAAGTCCAATCATACAAATTTATAATTTTTGTTATTCTAAAGATCAAAAAAGTAAGCTCAAGCCTTAAAAAACCTACAAACACAAAAGCCCAGAAAACTTCAAAGGAATAGATTGTGTACCAACTTCTTTGGCATAAGACACTAGTTCTTCAAGTGAAAGGTGGTTCTTGGCTCCGGAATTAACCCTAAAAGCATTCCAAGTAGCTACACCATACATTGTGATCTTCCCATCTGCCACACATTCTTCGAGGGCAGCAAATGCATTTTTGATGCGTGTAAGCACTTGCTGGCGTGATACAACACTGAGCTGGATCTCTGGATTGTGAACAAAGTAAATATCAATTGTGTCCAAATTAAAATTCCTCCTGCTCAACTCCAGCTGAACACTCAGAAAATTCACAAGGAATCTCATCAGCATGAAGTCTCTCTCTCTCTCTCTCTCTCTCTCTCTCTCTCTCTCTCACACACATCTCTCAGACAATAACACAAATGCACACACGCCTGCACCTGCACATGCACATGCATGACACCAACACCAATGGCTCCAAACAACTTCTCAATTATGAGAAAAGGAGTGTCTTGTAAGGTTTTCAAGTCTCAAAAACAATCTTTTGGTCTCCCGTAGAAGAAAAAATTGGCCAATGAGGATGATCCTCTCTCTCTCTCTCTCTCTCTCTCACACACACACACACACACTTAGGAAAGCCATCTTAAAATCCAAGAAGAAAAAGGCGGAATTAAATTTAAACAGATTTCAATACAAAATAAGATGTTTTAAGGAGCTCCAGCAGAATAGGAGCGGTAGAACATGGCAGCCTCAAAAACCCTTTGAAAGGGGAAAGAAAAGATGGCATCTTACAAGAGAGAGATCTACATATTATTTCCAACCAGTAAGCTGAACAAGTGGCGTCCTACATAAGGGCTGCTTTTTGTTACCACAATAAGATAACAGAGAATTAACTTTCATGTTTGAAGGTATGGGCGAAAGACCACATCTCACGGTATTCTGTGATACAAATTGGGATGGATGTAAAGAGGCAACGTCAACAACAGGTTTTACAGTCTCACTCAATCAAAATTGCATATTATGGTCAAGCAAGAAGGCAGTACATTATTGCTTTGTCGACAACAAATATATTGTCGTATCAAAATGCGCTTGTGAAACAGTACTAGTGCAAAGGGTTCTAGGTGAACTTGGTTCAATCAAGAGGAAGCAACTACAATCTTTTGTGATAACATGAGTGTAATCGTTTTAGCAAAGAATCCAAAAGATTATGGGCAGGCGAAGCACATCGATATTTCTTATTATCCGGGCATCAAGCCAACAATGAAGAAATTCACCTGACCCATTGTCTATGAAAGTCAATTAGCAAACCTATTCACTAAGGTATTTCGACGGTTGACCTTTGAGAAGTTCACACAACTCCTATGTATCAATACTAAGTGGGTCAGATAGAGTAGAATAAGGGATCGATGCCATCCACATGTCATTTGAGCCAGAGGTCAAGTGCTTGCTGTAGCAGAAAACAAACACAAAATCTACACACACCCAACAGTACGCTGTAAATGTTTAATGACCCAACAGTACGCTGTAAATGTTTAATGAACCCAGAGTAAAATAGATATGCAGGAGATATAGCTGCAGAAAGAACTTCACAAAAATACTCAGTCTGTTCATCCATCTACGTGGGAAAACAATAGTACAAGGATGAGCACGAAACCTCCAGCAGGTGCTGGATAAAACACAGCCAAGTGTGGCTGACAAAGACTGGGAGAAGAGAAAGGCTACTGCTGGAATGAGCATGAAGCGATAGATCGTAGCCATTACTTAGAATTACCAGAACTTACTTATAATTTATAAACACAACAAACCTTAAGTTTTACCACCCTTAAACATCCAAAACAGAAGTACATAGGACATCAACTAGAGGTGAAGGTGCGACCCCTGCTCGTAAGCTTCTATAATCAATATAATAACCTTCTTATAAGATTGGATACCAATGACGACAACAGGAATCCCAGACTAAAAAACTTACACACAAAACCACAGGGATTCCGATAGGCTCTCACAATAGAGAGAGTCCCTTTTACAAAGATAGATTCCGAGATCTTGCACGACCACAGCTTATACCACCACACTATTGAGAGTATCCTTCAATTGGTAAGCAAACATGTTACACAACCAATATCACTTCTGAATTTTCTGTCCAGCAGTTCCCTTCATGTGGGAAGAAGAGAGCATCGATCCAACAGATAAGGAAACCAAATTTGAAAACTGTCTACAGCAGAATTGAGCAGTAGCACACGAAACCAATAACCAAATGAATGGAAGTTCAAGCTGGAAGGTGGCCAAGAAGTGGGCGACCAGCTAAAGTAGCTCCAGGAAGAGAGTCGACAAGGATTTGAGGCTCCAAGAGGGCTGGTACAGCAGCACACAGTCTCAGCAGCAACAAAACTGAATTCGCCCAGCCAGGAAGAACCCAAGCAGCAAAGAGTGTCGTCTACATTCTCTCTTTAACCCTAAAGCTCTCTCTTCCTCTCTGTGGTGCATACGCATATGCCGCACAAAATGGTTTAAAGAAGGTCTCACTGCGATTACACGAGCATTAACCGTTGCATGTTACAGGCTCCACCCCTTGGAGCCTGCTCTTTGCATTGCCTCCCTCCCTATACCCACTAAGGGCCCCCTTCCCACAATAGGGAAGAATTTGCTTTATCCTTGGAGAACTGCAAAATATACAAATAACACTCCTTCAAAAAGCACGGGAGGCAACTCCAAGGATGACCCTTCAACACGGAGAGCTGACACATGAATGCTTGAGAAACAGCCCAAACTCGACCAAGGCCAATCCTGCCCACACCGTACATGTAGACCACTGTGCAAGGCTATTAAAGAGGCTTGTGCTGTCCCCGGGAATGCAGCGGAGCTGCATGAGTGAGAGAGAAGAAGGGATGACAGAAATCTGAGATATAGAGCTTGAGAGATCTATATGGAAGCTAAGAGATGTGGAGCTAAAGAGAGCTGAAGATACAACTGAGAAAGAGCTGAAAACTGGAAAAGAAAGCTGCTGAAACTGAAACCCCTTCGAACCCTGGCTATGGAGCTGTGTAGGCACCCTGAATCACCCAAAGGACTGCTGAACTTGCTGCTGTCTTGCAGAGGATTTTTGGAGGGCTTGAGGCTGCTCTGGGGCTAGTGTAGGAGGCTGGAACTGAGGGGCACTGGATGCTGAAATGAGGCAGCAAGCCTCCCCTATTATAGGGGGCTGGAGGGGCTGGTTGGCTGGCCCCAACCAGCCAGAAATAGCCGACCAGCCAGTCGGCTGGTTGGCTGGCTGGTCGGGAATAAAAGCCCCCCTCCAAGCTGCCTAGAGAGGGGCACGAGGCCACCTATAAAATATGCCTTACCCCGGCCCATTTCCCTTGTTGTAGAGCTGCCTCTAGGGCCCTTCTGGGGCTCCATCCTTGGTTGCTATTACTTAGTCCATCCCTTGGGGGTCCTTTTGGGCTCCTACCCAAGATTGCGACCTAAATCTAGCTAAAACCCTAGGATGCAAACACTTAGCTCATGCTTGACTGTCCCTGGCCTAGGGCTCACAATGGGGTCACAACATATGACAAAATCTCCTATATTAGGGAGCTATTGGCACTTGTCGATGTAGCCAGTTGTCACCTTGCACCCCGAGTGCAGGGGTGCATGTGACAGTCACATAGTTTGTGTGCGCAGCAGGGTGCACTGCTTCACCCGAAAAATGGCGATGGGGAATGAAGGGAGGCTCCTGTTTATATAGACGAGGTTGAAACTTGAGGGGGTTGGAGTGAGGTCATAGGAGAGTGACATGCATGGCTTCCACAGTTAGTCTTGCAGTGATCCTTCCCTTCTTCCCAACTTTTAGAAAAGCGATGGTTGGAACAAGATTAGCTCCACTAGACCAAACGAGACTTGGACAACAAGACAGCATCGAGGTTTGACAAAAAACAGAAAGTGGTCTGTTCCACATTTTTAGGAGATGGGTCCCCTAACCTAATCTTGACATCTGCATGTCACATCAGACACTCTATTTGCAAGATACAAAGTCTCTTTATTATACCACGGAAAACTACTAAATTCATCACACAATCATCAGTCCACATTATCCATTGAACCTTTCAATCTTAGGACCTAATGTGAAGCACTAAAAACTTGGCTAGGCTTTGCAATACCCACATTCCCATAAATGCATGACCTAAAAAATATAGATTCACGACTAGACTTGTCCTTGGGAGGCCTGTATCCCCTAATGACTCCACTATAGGCCTCAATCTCGCTACCTAAATTGGGCATGTACCTGGCCAGATTCATCTAGATATAAGTCTTGAATGCAAGATCACATCTTTTATACTATGATGTGATGGGTATTTTTTATGGGAAGAGCAATACAATCATGAAGCCCTAAACCGGTGAACCAAGTTCAGCCAACCAGATCAGGCCGCCCTGGTCTGTGAACAAGTCAACCGACTTTGTCCATGTGCTGACCCGACCAGCAAGCCAACTGTACCTGCCCGTTTTGCTGACTGAACAGGTCAGTCCTGCAAGCCTTCCAAGCACCTGCATTGCTGCAAACCTGCTCCGCATCTGCTGCTCCTACTGGTTGCAATCTGCAATCCTAATTTACTGGCAGTCGCCCAGTGAGGACTGCAGCACCATCCCTGCCCAACCTGCCTAGCCTACAGATCTCATCCTCTAAAAACACAACACATAGTGCAGTTTCAATCTCATGATAGTCACTCATAAGGTTGAAAACCATAAACTCCATCATGCATAGCAGGGACTAGCTACTACGATATACCCGTTGACGTCTTCCATTCAAGACATGGCTGGTGATGAGGATTCAGTGTCCCCTCGTATGGGGTTCACAGGTGGGGCCAACGATCGCTAACAATGTGTATACAAGACTTGTTGATAATGTTAAATGTACATTGTAGGCTGCTTGTATTGTTTCCTCAAACTTGTCTCCTCCCTCCATCACCTATTTCCTAATATTTAAAGTGCATCCTCAAGGCCAAACAGCACAATACTTACATGTCTAACTGATGTCTCAGCTGAGTAACAGGTCACCAAGACGTGCAAATTCATCATGCCTCCCATGCACGAAACGTTCTAAAATAAAACCTTCATTTCAAACTCTGTCAGCCTGCATGCTCTACAGGAGGTTCTGTGGGCTGAGTAGATGCCCTTCCTACAGACCTCCTTGCTGCTCCAATGGACAGACAATAGTGAAGCACTGTACTGTTCTGTTCCTTGACTTCCTTGCTGCTCCTGTCTGCAGCCACTGGATGAGGCACGAGGAAACGTGAATGTATCTCTGCAAAGCACTGCTCTTCCCCCTGGAAGGTGATCTGCACATTAGACTGCTAAATGCTTGGGCCTCCCTGATGCTTTGAATGCAGCCAATGCTGAGGCACCTCTGGATGACCTCCTGGCCTCCCTACTGCTCTGCAAGGCAGCAAATTGTGAGGCTCTATAAATGAGTGAAAGAGTCAAGTCTAGGGCCCCTTATGTAGGGCTGAATGCCCCCAAAAATAGCTGACCAGGTCGACTGGCCCAACGAGCATCTGCTCCAAACTGCCGACCAAACCTGCTCCAGACTGCCACCTGACTGCCATGTGGCAGTTGCCTGTTGGCCCAACCTGTTCCAGCACATCAGCCCTCACAGTCCATGTGTACTGCTTGCAGGGCCTTCTAGTACCTGAACCTTTGCCCTCTTCCAGGGCCATCTATTGCTCCTACATGGTAGCCAGCATGCTACCCATGTGCAAGCCCTGCTAACCCTGTCAGATCTGGCCCCGTGGCAGCCTTCCTTGCTATCCACGTGGCATCTCTCTGTCCCAACGGATGCTGCTTTACACCTGCCCTTATGTGCTCCTCGTTTGGGGGCTCACAGGTGGGGAGGTGATCTCAGCATGCATGGATTGCCATTTTTGTTTTGATAGACTAGACTAGGACACTCTTCATGTGTTCAATGCCATAGTCTCTACTCTTACTTTGCACTTCATTGGAAACCTTGCAATATGCAATTTATTAGTGGCACATCCCAAAGTTGACCAAAGTATGCATGGTGGGCTAAGGGAAGAAGAAATCGTCACTATATCACCGTCAAGCAATGCACTAAGTTTTTCAACTAAAGCATAACACTTGAAGCAAACCTCAAACACAAGGTCAAAGCATGTTACAAGCCATGTATACCTAACTAAAGAGAATCCACGGCAGGCTTAAGGACTTGCATATAATATATGTAAGAAGAATCCAAGGCAGGCTTAAGGAATTGCATAGAATGTGTGTAATTCATTACCATTACCCTGAGAGGGGAGGGAAGAGCACCTTAAAACCTTCAGAGTAAAACGTCAAAGTGAATGAAAACTACGTTATCAGCTTTGTATAAACATCAGATAACATGAGGCAATAGCTTAACAGAATGCATGCAGAACCCTACTTCTAAAAAAACTAAATGCACGAACTCCACATCAAAACTCAACTTTCACAAGTGGGCCAACCAGAACGTGTAAGTTGTGGGAGGTGCTAATTTCTAAGACCTCACCTGATTCTTAATATAAGGTGCTGAAAGGCAATGGCATCCTCCCACAAATTCACCCCACTGAAAAAGACCAGTTTTCACGTAGGTATCTTCGATATATGTGCGAGGCTCGATATCCTCCCTGTAATCAAAAGATAAGAAGCCTCCTTTTGTACAAACAATCACTTCATTTCTTTTGATGATCCCCTGATTGATGGCCCTTGTCAAACACTGTCCAACGGCTAATTCACTTCGCATGTTACGGTAATTGCTTGCACTGCAAAGTTTCCCAGTATCAAACACTTTCAGCCAACACATGCATGCTAGGTCTGAAACAATTCTTTTAATAGAGCTTTAATATCCACATTTTCTAAATTGGTATAAAGAAAAACAATAATTCTAGGGTGCTGACATCAGAAGTCTCCCACCTGATAGCATTTACTTTTCCAAATCCAACACAAAGCCCTCACAAGAATTTTCATTGAAAACTGAAACTTCAAACTGACCAAGCAGCCAAGGTCATAAGTAGCAGCCCTTTTCCAATCCAATCAAGGTCTCCAACACTCAATTAAGATTTGAAATTCCCAAGAAACTTGATAAATCCACACTGAAACAAGACAAGATCGCTACCAGGGGCTTTTCTATATCCAATACATAGGCCTTATAAAACAATTCATCACTCAATTGAAATCCCCATGATTCTGATAAAATCCGCAATAAAACAAGGCAAGACCACTAGGACCTGCAGTGCTATTACAGGAGGCACTGAATGCTTACCAGTCAATTATGTTAATGCCGAGGGTCAAGGCTCTTGTTACCGATTCAATATATTCTCTATCTTCTGAGTCACTGTCTGAACCAAGATAAGTTCCAATACCAATAGATGATACAACAAGATCCCCAGTTGGACCACCACATTTCAAGTTTCTGAAGTGACCAGGTCCTGCAAAATGCATAAAAGACACAGACATAACGTTACACAAACAGAACTTCTCACAAAATGGGACTGGAATTGTCTTTGTCAATATAAAAGAGGACATTCAGTAACAAGAATCTCAAAAGGAAATAAAACAAAGTGCAAGCCATAGATATACAACAAGCCCCCCGACAAATAGACAATGGAACCAAATGAGGTAGTAAACAACACTAAAGGGTAGAGCAAAACTGTCAACAGATAAGCCTAGTACAGAAATGCAACCTCTCAGATTTCAAAAAACTTGAATTTGTTTCTCTGAACTAGCAGGTTACACGTTCTCTACCGTTTAATGCTTCCAAAGTACACCTACCTGCAAGTATAACTCAATCCTACAATTTTGTTGCAATTATGGATTTGTTTGTTTCTTGTCACCCACATGGCATCCTGCTTATATAAAAATGTGTCACGTGCTAGTAAACTATTCCTGGTTCGCGGTTGTCTACAAGCGTGACGATGCAAGACGGATGGGAAGCACAATTGTTTACGTGGGTTTTGCTGTGCATATGGTGGAGAGGCGTCCGAGGTAGCCCATGCTAACGATGTCATGTGCAAACACCTTGTTACCACAGCTCACGAGATCGTGTACAGACGCGAAGCAGCTATGCATGTTCTTGGAAGACAAGGCTTAAAGAGCACACACAATTGCCGCTTCAATTTGAGGGAGCCACAATTCTACTCGCCTTTCGTCCAAAGTTTGTCTCTACACGCAAGAGCCACCGAGGCGTGCACTCCGACTGGTTCTCTACGTCACGAAATCCAAGACTACTCCCTTTTTGGAAGACAGTGTAGCTAGCCTGACAACCAGTGGGCACAAACCAGGTCAATTAAGCATTGACCTACGACCTACGTCAATGATTTGTAAACGCGATCGGCTTACGATCCATGTTGGCTTGGCCGAGTCAGGGGGTGACTTGTATGAGGAGAACGTGCATCCTTCGCCACATAAGTTCCATGCAATCGCAGAATTGCTGTGCATGATTCAAATTTCCAAGCAATATTCCAGGCGAGGAAGGGCAATGAGGCGTAGTTCATTATAGACCTCCGAGATACATTGACCTCAAAAAGCACATGGGCAGCAAGGTTCTTCTATGGTGACAATCTTGTCTGGAACTGATAAGTGAAGGAAGCTGATCGAGTTGATTCAAAGCTGAGAACCGCCTATCATGAGGGTCTCCTTGCGCACTTTATGCTCAGCTCAACACTACCAGATGAACTCATAGCCATCGTGAGTGATGTAAACCTGAGTTGGGCTGGGGGTGCTTAATCAGAGGCAGGGAGAGCGCACAGTTGAGAAGCAACTATTCATTGGTCATCGCCAAAGCCTTCAGACAGTTTTTTTTTTTAATTTTTACATTTATTTTAATAGAATGTATCTCTCCAAGGACAGTAAAGGCCCGAATGCAGGCGCTGGAAGCTGCCACCAATCTTCAGGACCAAATATGAGATTTTTGCCACTGATCAGTATGTCAGGGATCTCCAAACAGCATTCAGACAGTGCAAACAGCAATACAGAGATCCCAAGAGAAACATAAGAAAGCTGCAGTTAAGCATAGAAGACAACTAGACCTCAAGCGAGGGGATTGGATACTTTAAAGCTTGAGAAAGCCAGGCTATGCCAGCTTACCAAGTACTATGGCCTTCTAGGTCACAGATGAAATAATGAGGTGGCTTACAGATAGGAGTTACCAAAGCATTGGAAAATTTACAATGCATTTCATGCGACGCTTCTAAAGAAATATCAAGGGCCGGAGCCTACAAAGCCTATATTGGAAGATCCACCAGAAGTAGCCAAAGCAGATCGTGTATCATACAGTATGCACGGGTCCCCAAGGCAAGGTAATTTATAGGTACCTAGTCAAGTTCGGCACTGAATGCCAAGTGGATGGATGAAGACACGTTTTCTGATTATCCACAAGTTTTGGATATTCACAAAGAGGCTTTTCAGCTGAGGTCAACTGATTAGGAGCCAAGGGAATGTCACCAAGTTGTAGATACTCTGAGGAAATACAAAGTTGACCTTTCTCCTACTTGGTCAAAGCATTGACGTTGGTCAAGCAGTCTTGGTTTCGACCAAGGAGCGTTGACTCCAGTCAAACAGAGTGCTGACTATGGTCAGCAGGGATTTGACAGGGTTAAGCATGTTGACCTCGGTCAAGGTTCTTAACCACGATCAAAGAGGGAGGTCAACAAAAGAATTAATGTGTGCATTGTTTTGCATGGTGGGGACACCCACAGTGACTACAATTATTCTAAGTATTGACTTTGCATGCAAGAGCTACCCATCAATGGGTACCATGTCTATGTGCATTTAATTAATTGTTGCAGCTTTTCAAGAGTGGTTTATTCTCCTAGTTTTATGGAACTTAGCAAGCAGCTAGGAGGTGCATATGTGACCGTGGCCTTAGAAGGCTCTAAAGTTGCCTTGTCATTGGCATGTAATTAGGAAGTAATTAGAATAATTAAAAGTGGCACATGACAAGCTTGGAGGGCTGGTTCTATCCACAGTCTCTCTTCCCTTTGTAAAATGTATCTGGAATTGTGTGAACGCAGCAGCTGGCTGCGAGCTATGTACTCTGATCATTAAGCAATAAAGAAAGATACCTTCGGGGTGGTCGATCACGGAATCTGGTTCTGGACCCTTGTGTGTTGTGCTGTGCATAGTCTTACTCTAATTTACTAGCAGCAATTCAAAGCAAGAACGTCAATTTCTGGATTGAATTTCAGGCCAGGATTGCATCATGCCCCACATTAAGTCAAAAAGGTCCACTTATGTTCTCAATAACTGCAGGCAGCCATGAAGATTGCATATTTAGAATCTATAATGATCGGCCTCGAATCTCTTATGGTATACTTAAAAGAGTTCAATATTTGTCCATAGAATGACAACAGTTTCAGATATTGATTACTTGTGTATCAAGGGGTTGAGTATGGCATTCGCCTATTAGAGCATCACAAAAGAAGTTTAGGTCCCCATATCACAATTAAATACTTGGAATTAAAAAAATTCGGCATTTCAAACTATTTGCAATAAAGGGAAACAAACAACCGTGCAATCACTACAGCATTTGGCCCATGCACACTGTTTGAAGGGGGAATAACATGTTATTCTAGGTGCTATATGGCAACCTGAATAAAGCCATTGTTCGGCTGAATAAATCAACCTGCAGACTTACCACATGGCATGGCAACAGGCTAATAGGTCAACTGCTGGTCAGCACATGAGTCCAAAGATATGCACGCAAGTGAGCCCCCAGTCTCCATATCGTTATAAGCTAAGGTAAAGAAAGATATAACAAACAATTTTTAGTTTTAAGCTCTGCCATTCAATATCTAGCGCCCTCCCCTTTCCAAGCAAACAAACAAATAAATTCTTTTACAAAAATGAAGGTTGGCCTGTACAAATTTTAGACAAATATACACACAGTTCAATTACAGACGTACTTCAAAATGTAGGTCAATGTCAACCCCTATTCCTATCTTATAGGATAGGGGGCTGGTTGGATGGCCCACTATATATGCAGGCTGATTACTTACCATGAGTAATGACTTGATACTACATAGTTCGGCCAGCTGCAGCCATTTACAATAACTTAATTTTGCAGTAGTTGCATTGTACAATTCTACTCATCATTTGAGTTTCCTACTCCATTCATTACTTGGAGCACTACAGAAGGCTTCAACAAGCAAGTGTGGCCACATAAAGACTTTGTTGTAGTTTTTCTTCAGCCTCATTCAGGCAGCATTATATAGGAGTGGATCCTACTTTGTTCACACAACGAGCAAAGGCACACATACCCCCATCTATTGAAGACAGAGCATAGCCTGCTCTGGCCAGGATGCAGAGAAGAAAGCCCGCATGAATTTAGACACTAGACGAAACTGCCAAAATGAAGGCCATCGAAGCACTATCAGTTTATGGATTAGTCTTGAGTTTACAACTTCCACTTTTGTGCATATCATACATGGCAATGCTCTTGCACAAATTACAAAACTTGATGTCCAGAATCCCAAAGAGTCTCTGCAGTACAGAATCAATTTTCATTGCCATATGAGTACCAAGCGTGAAGTTTGTGGCATTCAGTGCTAGTACTTTATTCTTCCTCGTAGCTGCACCCTAACTATAGCGGAGGCACGCAAAACTTAAAAGAACACCCCACAAATCCCCCAAAAATGCAAAATGGTTGTCTGCAAAAAATTGGTCATTACTTGGTGCATCCACAGGATTATCCCCTTCAAAAATAAAGCATCTCAATAACCTTCTCACAAATGAAGTATCAATGTGCTTTGCCCTGGGATGATGCAAATTGTAGTCAAAACCAAGAGGAATTAATATATGTCTAGGTGAATCCACAAACATGGCCAAACTCATCCTACAACAATGTAGATGACAATAACTCAATAACTCCACTAAAAACATTGTGTGGCTAACAGTAACTCACAAGGTTAAATATCACGTGTAGCAAGGATTAGCTATTATGACATTACACCGGCTTCATCAGCACCCAAATATCGGCACTCTGGACTAATCCCAGTTTCCTCCTTTAGGACCCTAGCTAGTGCTTGAACCCAGACTTGAAACTCCTCAACGTGATTTTACACCTATTTTTTCTTTTAGAAATTATTTGTTAGCTAGCTCTAATATCCTCTACGAGCATTCATGCTCTCTCGCTACGCACCCTATGCAAAGGTCCCCTCCATGATGAGAATGGCGGACACCCTAAATGGCATCCCTCCGAAGGTTACAATTAGCCTAAATTTTTTTAAAGACCCAAAATCCTATCTCACGAAAATTGCCGTGGCAGCATCGATTACCTGTGGAGAACGCGTGGACTTCATGCAAGGTTAGGTCGAGAGAAACGTCGAACCGACCTTCCTAAAACAGCTTGCAACAATGCAGGAATCGACACAAGCCTTTTCTTCGTTTAATAGTGGAAATACGAAGCCGCCCAGCAATGTCTTTACTTATCCCTTTGAATCAAAACCTCTCAACAAGCGAGCTTTTCGAGAACCGGTAGGGAATGCCATTGAGTTTCTCAATCATGCAGCTACGTACCTAACAGTCCACAAGAAGGAAAGCACAAACCTGCAGCAGAACCGATTCTCTGGGCGTAATGGGCTGTCCCAGCGGCGTCAGCGCGGCCAGGCATGTAGTTGGAGGAGGCAGCTGGAGATGCCGAGGCCATAGAAGAAAAGGAGTGGTGGGGCAGCAGGAGTTCCTGCTGCTGCTGCTGCTGTTGCTGTTGCAGCTGTTCAAGCTTGGCGAGGGTGCGGAAGCCTGGGTAGGAAGCTGGCTGCAGCCATGGGCGAGCTCGCACGAGGAGGGCGCGCATGGCGGGCATTTTTCTCAGGCGTCTGCAGCTGGGATACAATGTCGTTCTGCAAGTCCTGGGTTTATCATGGGCTTAGGGATTTTCATAGTCATGGGTTTATGAAGGCATGCGTTTCATGGCGTTTGAGTTCTTTCTAACCTTTACAAGGGCTTTTTCCTTAGGGTTATTCTACTAACATTGCAATTTACAAATCCAGTGTCCCCCTAGAGAACTTTAAATCAAAATTCCTATTAATTAGTTGTGGAGAAAAGAAGAGGGGTGAAAAGGAAGAGGCTAAGGGCATGATTAAACCAAGGGATAATGGGAGAGGCTTGAATGGTGAGTGATGGGTACTCACAAGCTATACATAACAAAAGAAAAAGGCTTTGAGTCTTAATTATTGTTCAATACTCTATAACACAGTGCATTTTCTAAGATATAACAAATGGGTTTCTCTACCTCACTCTAGTTTCATTGGTTACTCTAAGCCTTCTCCAATCAATGAAATTTTACTTAAACAAGTATTAGCGTCTTAACCGTTGGAGTTTCTTAAAACTCTCACCACCTTTAAAATGAGAAGGCCACTTTAGCTCATTGTGCACCAAAGTGTGTAGCTTGATAGTGTCTATTTGTTGTCTCTTAGAGGAAACCATATTTGACTTACCTCTTACCATCAACTCATGGTTGTCAATGCGAATTGTGATTAGTTCCCATAAAACTATAAGGTTGATCTCAAAACACTTGCTAAAGAGCTAGACACATGAAAAAGGAACATGTACTACAATTGAGTATCATTATCATGGCACTACCATTGATGCACTTTCACCAAAAAAAATTGGCGGTAAATGGGCATCGAAGCTAGCGTCACTCCCAACCCAAAGGACAACATTGCTGAACCATGTGAAAAGTGCAAAATATGTGATATGTATATTTGAATGGTTAATAGATAGCATCATTAATCCATGTGCATCTCACTCTGTCACAAGCATATGTACATCGTTGAGCTCCCATGCCTATTGATTTAACGATTATGACAAAAGTAAGGTTGATGTCATTGCTGACCCACACTAACCTCACCATGTCACAGCCATAGGTCCATCACTTACCATGAGACAATGTAAAAAAATTTCATGTGATTGCCACTATTTGACACAATATCGCTAAATAATGGTTCCATGGCTTGCTTGACATGACAAAGAAATTTGATGCCATTCGTGTTAATAACATTATTGTTAATCACTTGATGACCCTCTCAACTAGAGATGTATGGCACCATCGAACAATGTTGCATACACACTTCTTTTGTGAAATGTGTTTGTTTTTTTATTAGAAAAAGCAGTCCCCAAGTAGGGGACATGCAGCTACAACATCAGAAGATCTCATCATATGACAAGAAAGCAAGATACTCGAGATCCCGAGCATGGAGACAATCGAAGAACAATTGTTGTAAAGATGCTTAAAAGAAGTGATACTTTGCAATGGATGGATTACCAAAGACCCTATGGTTTCTGTCATTGCATAGAGTCCATACCACCCAATAGCAAACCCAAGTCAAGAAAAGATCATACCTTGCCTCATGGGGTGCACCCCAGACAACCATAATAGCTTGCCAAAGCAAGCACCAGGAGAACGTGCTTGAAGCTGTTGTTGTAGAAAGAATAAGAAGTCATGAGTTGCAAGGCAATGCCAAAAAAGATGAGGCCTAGGCTCCCGTGTGGACAAGCATCAGCGGCAAGTAGCAGGAGCAATATGTCAGCATGTCAAAATCAGTCCAAATGGAACCACCCCAAGCAAACTTGTCGGAAAAAAATTTGTTGAGAAACGGGGAATTTGCGAGCCCAAATTTGCTACAACCCTTTTTTCCACCATTGAGAAGTACGAGTCATACATTAGGTATGATTTGCGTGAGTGGAAACCCAAGGAGAAGGAAGCAAAACCTTGTACAAGTTTGGCCAACATCAGCAATTGACACACAGGATCATCCAAGGGAATAAGCATTCAAAATAAGCACCTACAAAGAAACTCCCTTTAAGCTTATAAAAGACACTACCACTTGCAACATTAACAAATAATATTCCGATATGGGGACATCCGTGTACCACAATTTACAAAATCTATTAGAATTCCCATTTTTTCGGGGTGGACACTCCACCTTTACCAACAATGCTACAAATCTGGCAATAGTTTCTCCAAACATTGGTGGAATCCACAATCTCTACCCAAACCAGACCATGCCTAATCAAGTTGTTGGATAGTCTCATGTGGGAGACCAAGGCAAGACATGTACCATCTAGTTCCTATAATAAAGAGTAGAATTTCTAGAAGCAATTGCTTATATTGTTCATTTGTCATAATAACTTCAAAAAAACCCTTGCTTGCATAATGAACCTTTTGAACAAAGCATCCCCCTAATGTCCACATCAACCAATTTTCCACATCAGCTGCTACAGTAGGCATTTGACCTGGGAAAAGGTAATCACATTATTTTGGCATATCTTGACTGGATCAACAATCTCATCAACCTCAACAGTGATGCCCATCGAAGGGGAAGGCTCCTTCCAATCTTTCTTGGTATCTTCAAAAACTGCTTGCATAACCTCAAAAACCAATTTCACCTCATGTGAGTCATGAACAGGGCCATCTTCACCCATCACATACTTTTTCTTCTTATTCTAAGATACTATTTCTTTGGTATAAGTCTGATCAATCGCCGCCATCTTGACATGGAGGACCCTTAGACAAAGCTATTGATCTCACACCCACAACAAGGGCCTATAAACTCAAAATTTTTGGAGAGGATAAAAGGCTAGGAAAATAGCAAGGCTTAAAGAGGGACAAGTTGTATTAGACCAAAAAACAACCCGAGGTTATGGACCAAAGAAAATGCTAGAAAACCAGTAGCAAGAGAAGCTATATAAATAGAGTATCTTGAAAGCTTGAAAGCAAGAAAAACTAGGGCAGGTGAACAATAGATAACAAAGCAACAAAACAAAACCAAAATTCAATGTAGAATGTCCATAGACACACTGACACAACCCCACACTCACACACACAGAGCACAACAGCAAAAACTAAGGGAAAAATGCAGTGAAGAGAGGGGTGGAGGGCTTACAAAATAAGTACAAAACTAGGAGAATCCCATAGACAAACGTAGAGCTCTAGGATGAACCATGCACTTCTCAAGGAGGCACTAGAGAGATTCAACACAAGGTGCAACAAGTGATAGAGAGCTAGGGAGCAATCACAATAGGAGTAGAGACCCGACCAGTATGCGTAGTAGGCTTGGAGCACCCCCGGGGGTGGCGCACATACTAGTGTAGTCCTAGAAGACCTGGTCGTAGGAATTCGCCATAGTAGCTACTCTCTTTACAACACACACACACCACACCCCAACTCTCTCTCTCTCTCTCTCTCTCTCTCTCTCTCTATGTGTGCATCCCTCCATCGCTTCCCCCCTAACCCTATTATACATGAATTTTACAATCGTGGCATACTCTTTTTTTTAGGTGTAGTTAATGGAAGAGAGGACATTAGAGTGTGTGCATGTGACCTAATAAAAAACTTAATAATTAAAAATTATGAGCTCTTGTAGGTAAGCATTGCAAACTAAGAAAATGTTGAGACATTTGGTAAATTGCATCTCATAATATAGTCTCAAGAGGACCAAGGGGCTAAAGGGAGAAATTGTTCTCTAGTCGTGTACATATACCTCATTTCTCTCATTTCCATGGTGTATGGTTAGCCATCCTTATCCGCGTCCTGTCATTCCAACATAATATTAGAGCTTAGGTTGTTAGCCCCCTATGAGGTGCACATCCTATCATTCCAATATAATGTTAGAGCTTGGGTTGTTAGACACCCAAGAGGTTCAGTACTTTAATTGCCCTTCCACTCTCACTTGTGCTGATGTGTTCAAGCTTGATTTCTTCACTTTTTTGAAGATGTAAATCAACCTTTTTCATCTTTGTGTGAGCCTTGTAGAGCTCTAGGTTGTGTTAATACTTGCAGAGCTCTAAGTCTCCCATTTTCATTCATCCATATATGGACTTGTCCCCTCAGTTTTGGTTCAAAAAATCTTGTTGTTACAAGCTAGCATAAATACTATATCCTCTTCCAAATTTTGAGTTTCTTGAGTTCATTGTGTCTATTTCATTGTGAGAGAGTAAGAGAAATAGAGAAAAAGAAGTAAGAACAAGAAAAGAAAGGAAAAAGTGACTTGAAGACTCTTTGTGGGAGAGGATGAGGAAAATGAGAGACTGAGTTAGAAGAGTTTGAGAAAAAGTGCATGAGAAGAAGAAGAAGAAGAAGAAGAAGAAGAAGTAGTAGTAGTAGTAGTAGCAGTAGCAGTAGCAGTAGTGCATGCCAAAGTAGGTAGATATTTTGTGTATTGTTGGCCTAGGTTTTCTAACTTTGCATAGTCTTAACAATACTATACACATATGAGTTGTCAAATCCCTTGAATAACTCATGTTAATGTTGACGAGATTTTAGAGCTTTATAGCTTCAAGCTAAGGACACGTTTCCAAGCTCACAATACGTCAACAACTCCCACACATGCCTTAAAATAGCCAATAGATGGAGGATTTCACCTACAACACAATTGTGTAAACATAGAGCTAGCAATAATCTTTACTAGTTGAGGAAAATACCAGTGAGTAGCTACAAGCTTTCATAGAAGAGATCCAAAAGGAATAATAGTGGGTGTAGAGGTGGGCTTACAAGAAACATGCAACACCTAATCGTAATTAAGTACTAAAGGTCTCCAAGTACCCAAGAACTAGTGAAGCCTTTTATTTATGTAATTTTCAAGCTCATTATAATGAGCATTGCACAATTCTCTACAAGCATGTTCCCAAGTTCTTCAAGTATGTACCTAAAGTATTTAGAGTAGTCGATTGCCATGCTTGCCACTTAAAACTTTTTGGAGTATTCAACCCTTGAGATACTCAACATAATGCATGGAGTCTTTAAGAACTAGGTGTTTATATGTATTTTGAGGGTTGAGTCACCAAAAAGTGTTATGTCTATTATTGTAGCTTATGTGTTCATAAGCCCTTAGGACTTATTCCATTGAGAATGTGGGCTAAGCGTTGGAAGTGGTTCTCACATGAGCCTAGTTGAAAGTGAGATGTGTTTCATTGAATTTAATGGAGGTTTAGAAAACATTGTAGGTTCAAAAAAGGGATAGGGTCGAGTGGAAAACTAATCTCTATCATCAATTCAGAGGATTAAGGGTTGAAGAGTCTAATCTAGTAGTTTGAGGGTTTCAAGAGGGATTGGGAGAGAAGGATTGTGAAAGAAGAATAGGGTCTAGAGTTAAGGGGAGGAGTAGATATGGAGATGGAGGGTAGCAAGATAGAGAGGGAGAGACATGATATGGAGAGTAGGGAGAGAGAGTGGGTCTTGCAAGGAATGGAGAGGAGGGAGGGAGGGAGACCAGGTAGTCTAACTTTTGGGACAAGACTAAGATACTTTGAATCAATGTCATAGATAGAGGAATCCTACACACACACACACAGACACAGGGAGGGAGGGAGCGAGAGATAGGACCCAAATGGCCATTACTAATGACTAGATCCTTGCCATTTGGCCTATAGCAAATATTGGGCTTGGGCAATGGCCTAGAAAGGATTGCACTCACATTTCTATTTGTCAAAATGCATTTTTTCCTTTGCAAGAACATGAAAACCACACATTGGAGCTATTCCACTATATTTTTGTAAGATGCATGAGATTTGTGTTGGTCTCTATTAACTTTGTTGACAAGTCTCAAACATGCACGATTATCATGCATTGGCACTTGTACTTATGGTGCAATAACAAAAAACGGTGGGCTCTCATCTTCGATCAATTGAGCTTTGATATAATGAGTGGGTTTAAGACTTGAATTTGAATGTTTAAAATACTAACACTCTTTTTGACTCATGTAGAGTCATTGTTTATTCTTACCGCATCGAGGGTTGTAAGCAATTTCTTGTTGGCTAAGAGCACAAACTTGTAACTATCCATTTTTTTTCACTAGATGAAAACTTTCATGGCAAGAGCTTGCAAGCTACAAGCTCCCCAATTCTTCTCACCATCGCCACGTATGAATGTTTTTCACCAATTGTTGGATTTGGATGTTTGCAAACAACCCTTGTTAAAAGCTGGTCGTTCTTAAATAGTAAAACATGATTTGAGTTATCTTCAAAAAGACATCTTATCATCCCATTACGTGCATGCATTACTTTCTTCTCCATTTCAGGATGGTATCTCCATGCAAGATCCAAGAAGTGGGCCAACATACTGACGTGCATTGTGTGATTCACATCATCATCTTCACATAAATTATCTTAAGAATGTCTATTTATGCAACTTGTAAGGTCCATCTCCTCGACAATCTTCCTTCCAAACATCTTATTCCACTTGCGACCAAGCCATGTACACATAACCCATGCTTAGGCCTTTACATTGAGTTTGGAGACGATAAACCAAATGGGTTTCATCACCTCTAGCATGTTGCTTATTCTCTTCCAAAAGCTGATGTTAGTGCAAAGATTCTTCACGTCACTGAATTCCTATCAAAAGGTGGGAAAGTGCTACTTAGTTATCCACTCTACTCCTTTTGTACTATATAGTATCTCAATAACAATTGGCTATAACTTTTGCAGGCGCTTCAACGTGATATAAGTGCATCTCACTAGGTTTAGATACTCTAGGGTTTTCATCCAAGTTATTTCATTGTAAAGATTGGTAACGATAATTTCTAATTGAGGAAGGACAAAACAACTTTTAACCCCTCATTCATGGCTATTTCAAAGAATTGGGTTTTAGGTTCTTATTCTTGTAATTTTTAGCATTATCTATGATGACCTTTATGGTATTATGAACCCCTAAATCAATTTCTTTATTCAACTATTCAGTGACATATTCCCCCATCTTGCTATGTGTGCTTATGTCAACAGGCTTATGAAAAGCCTCACTTTTGGAATTGTACAACCATGATATTAATTACTGATTGCATAGACACATTCATCATCTATTGCTTAGGATAGTGTAGGCAATCCTCTCAATATAAAGACCTAAATGCATATCTACTTTCATATGTTCATTATAAGTATCCAACATCTCATTGTGTACAACATTGTAAGATGGCCTAGTAAAGCTAGAGCCAATGTGAAAAATAGGCTTGAAAATATCTTATTTTCCTTATTCATGTGCTATGGTATAGTATTAGTCGATTCAAGTTTCAACAATGGGAGTGGACATGTAGAGCAAGTGGCTAGACTTGGTCATGCATTGGTTGTGTAGCATTGGCTAACCATTATATCATCAACAACAATTTCTAAGGATTGTCTCTTGCTAGTCTGGTCTTCAGTGACATCTCAACTCTTTGTCCCTACTACTATCCAATTTACTTGGTAGGGGCATGTAAGAAAGGTGAACAAATGTTTGTGCTAGATCCACTCAATGACTTATGACAATATTTGCAAGTCCACAAGTCTTGATTGGGCGAAGAAACATACTTATGAGACAAGTCTAGTTTACAATCATGCCTTTGTAGTGCCATGTTTTTTGTTAAATTGATCTAGTGGTAGAGAATACAAGTCTCAAAGCAAAATACACAAATCATTCAAATGTTGTTGGATAATATTGCCTTCATGAAAGTATTAACAGAATTCAAACTTAATAAATAATCCCCTCATCGATGCATGCACACTACAATGTTTCATGCTCATGCCTCTCAAGCTTGTAAAGAGCTTGTGGCACTTCAAGTAAGCAAACTAGACATTAAGATAGAGAAACCATGCAATTATCTTTCCCCTCTTGACACAAGTGGATGATTTAGATGTGGTAGTCAACTTATGGAATAGGCATGGGATGGCATGTCACCTTTTCCCATGTCCCACACTTTTTAGAGTGAGCATCTATCTACGCTAGATATGATCCTTTGAAACATCCCGATCTATCAATGGATGTCAGTTTTTCACAAAAACTAGTGTAGTAGCTAGACCACCTAGGTGTTATACCTTATTTTCAGACATGTTTCTTTTCTACATCTTAACAACCATCAACTAGTATGAGACATTTTATTCTAGCTTTCATGTCATGTTAGCTAAATCTAGAGAACCGTAAACCATAAATATGGGTTTCCTTTTCTTGAATCTTACATGATATTTTTAACAAACGAGTGAGTCATCAAACATACTAGTGATTATACTAATTGTAAATGATCCCTAAAATTTGAGATAGTTGCAAGTGGGACTATTATCAATGTCAAATCTTAAGTGTTGCAAATGTTTCCTAGGTATTAGGAACTCTCTCCAATCCTTGAGTAGACACCTTTTCCTTTTAAAAATTTATGTTACATAAGATGCCATACATAATGGTGTTAAAGATTGATATGTTTAGACAATTTGTGTGATCCTCCATTTTTATTTAAGAAAAGATGCCCCCCTTGATTGTTGTTATAGAGGATGGGAGAGTTTTTGTATCATGTGGGAGAGCAAGACCGCTTCTTTTGTTTGCATGAGAAACAGGCTCAGATACTTGATTGGCCTCAATGATTTAGGGACAATTGAAGATGGCTCCTTGAAACTTAATTTGCCTAAAAACCTGGAAGCAATTAGCTAGAGGTGGAGTGCTTGTTGCTCCAATGAGCACCAACAAGAACCCATAGGTGAGTCAAGGTAGCAATGTAGAAAAGACCATGGTGACTGGTGTTGGTTGTCTTGCAGGAAGAGAATATGCACTTGGTTGCATGCCAATGCTACCAACTTGGAGCACTCTAGAATTGACTTAGTTTGATGATAGTGGTGGTTAAATTGGGTCATCTTCAAAAGGATAGCAATCAAAATACAATAAGGGATGTCTATCATGGTCTCTAGGATAAAGTATCTGATAGATGAATAGGTCCCTAAGAAAAATTAGCCTCCCTTATCCTCTCTCCCATCCAGGTTGAGAGGATAAAAAATTTATGCATGAAATGCTTTGGGAGCTGGTTGTTTTGCAGTAAGCGCCACTGTTAGTGTGTGCCATTGCAAAAACTAGGAACAAACCCCAATGGATTGCCACGCCCATTTGTTATGGTGGAATATTAGATGTCCATTTGAAGCATGTTCTCATAGCAATGATGCAATACTTAGAGTAAATGGCTAACCATTTTAGAGGATGAAAGTGCACGAGGTTGGACTAGCCAAAGAGACAGAAACTGTTACTCCTTTATATGATTGTTTTATATTTCTTAGGTATTCGTTCCGTGTAAACTTCTCCAAGGCCTTTACAATTGTATTACAACCACCCTTGTATAACATTGACGCTTGGTTCCCACACTATCCCTTTACACCCTCAATAACGCTTTAGTGCTTGGAATAGGTAACTCATTGCAGATTTGTCACCTCACTGACTTTAGCCTCCTTGATGCATATCTTATATATCTAATTCTTTCTCTCCTGCCATTGTTGATCCAATATTCAGACTAGGTCTTGCCTACTTGTTGCTTCTTACCAAGCTAAAAATTTGAATCATATAACTCTAAAAGCCAACCAATTTATGCATTCAATCATTTTTATCCATCTCTATCCTAATTTGAAGCACACAAAATATTCCACATTTGCATGTCGTTCAACTTCTTTCAGGCCTCTATAACTTGCATTGAATAATGGCAAGATCAATATTCTCCATTTTATTGTGTAACATAGCATTTGCAAAGATTGCCATGCAATCCATAATCACCTTGTTCAACAACACTGTATACTCTTTCTTTAAGTTGCCCTCATTCATGACCTTTTTCATCTTTGGAGAGCCTATTACAATTATTGGATCCATTGTAATTAATACTCTTTTATGTAATCCATGTGATCAAGAATCTGAAACACATGTGAACAAGACAAGCAATGTGTATATCCTAAAAAATAACATGCAAATCAATACCATCTCTAATTGAATTAGCACTGTATGCAAATCTCTCTCTCTCTCTCTCTCTCTCTCTCTCTCTCTCTCTCTCTCTCTCTCTCTCTCTCTTTAGGTATCACCCTCAACCTATCAACTACTCACCGCACTATGACTTTATCCTATGTCTATGCCTATTACTCCCTAAATCCTCTCTTCTCCCCAATCCCTCTCAACCGACCCTCACTGTACTTGTTCCCCCGCCCTCGCTCCATTCACTGCCACCATTATCGTAACCCCTTGTTGCATACTTTCTTCCTCGACTCTGCACCTGCTACTCTGATGCACTCACACCCATGTTGCACCTCTACTTCGCTAAACTTCATCTCCTAGCTCGACTCCTGTTGCAGTCGCCTTACAGCTCCCTTAGTGCTGACATTGTACCAGCGAGCCTACCTTACTCCCCTTGGCCCGTGTGATCTCTAACGATAGCCCTCGACTTCAACACCTTCCCCCCACATGAATAGCTCGTGTCATGAATTCTGAGGTGGACATTTTAATACATTTCTTCTTTTTTTCTTTCTATTTCCTTTTAAATTCTGAGGTCGTGCTGGCCTTTAAGACCACTCTAATTCTCAAACAACCACCCACCCCCTCCTCAACACTTTTTTTCATCGTCCTTTTTTTTTCAAAACTTCTCCCCTTATTAATAATACTTTTTATGTCTCTCCTAAACCTTTTTTATGTCTCTCTTTAAATTTTTAACAGAGCCTCCTAATTTTTTAATTCTCCCTTTTTTATGTCTTTCTTCTCCCCTCTTTTTATACTTATTTTTATCGCCCCTTTAAATCTTGTTGCATCTAAAACACTCACATAACTTTCTTTTGCCTTATTCCTTTTTATATTTCTAATTACTTTACACTTTGCAAAGGTTAATTTTACTTTTTCTTAAGCCTAATTTTTTATTTAATTATTTGTAGAGTTCACTTCTAAACCTTATCCCTTTATAATTTTTTCTCCATCCCCTTCCTTTTCCATCTTTTCTTTACTTCCCTCCCCTCCTCCTTATGATCTTTAAACACTTCTTCTCATAATTTCTTTCATGGATTTTTCTCCCCTTTCCCCTGTTTATTATTTACACTTCCCTTCTACAAAACCGCCAAGCTCACCCTCTATGATCTATAAAGTGCAAAATTCACTCATAGTTATTCCAATCTACTCGAGACTCATAAGTTTATAAAAAAAGCTTGACAGGTTTATGGCTAAGTGTTAATTTTTATTGTGACTCCAATAACAAGGGAGGGGTGTTTATGACACCCATCTTTCCAAGTAAGGTTTAAGTGGGTTCTTACCATGTTTTTCTTGCTAGATGGTGGCAGAGGTATGCAAACTCTCCTATTCAATAAAAGAGATGCTTATCAGGACTTCACCAAGCTCCATTTTTTTGCAAAAACATTATTTTCATTTCTTATCAAAGCTCTTATATACTTTTTATGCAATTTTGTAGGAGCTTTACCTACATAAACTCTTCCTTAATTCTATAATGTTCTCTTTTTATCCCTTACCCTAACTCTTTTATCTTTCCACTATGCAAAAGGGGTTGTTGTCTTGTCTTCCACACACATACACACACACACACACACACACACAAACATTTACTTATGTTTAAATTCTCACATGCATGGTTACATATATATATATATATATATATATATACTAATATACATGGGGATATATGTACATTTATTCACTATAATGAAGACATATATGAAAAGAAAGGAAAACACGTATATACATCAAAGCACGAATGAAGCTTTCCATGCTTATATATATGGAATGGCAATAGATATTCGAGATTGGTTTACAAGGTCTTTTAAAAGACACTTCGTCAATGACTCCTTATTGTAAGGAACCAAAATAATTTTATGCCTGACCCTACAAGCATATATATGTATGGATTACTCCACAAGTATACACACATGTGTGTGTGTGTGTGTGTGTGTGTGTGTGTGTGTGTGTGTATGTATGTATGTATATAGGTATATATACATATACCTATATATCCATATATATATGTGTGTGTGTGTGTGTGTGTGTGTGTGCGCGCGCGCTTAGGCACACGAGGTTGTGGGGGGGCATATATATATGCCTACTCCTTATTAGCATGCACATACATTTGTTTATTTGCCCCAAGGGGCATTACCATGCAAAATAGGGGCATATAACTATATTGGATGGCCATTAGCAAGACCCCCTTGGATTGGCATGCATTTTTATGAAGGACAAAGGGTGATACATTGAGATAGAAATTGATTAAAAATACATTAGAAGGCACTAGAGAATATCTTGTGATTTATATGGGCATCCCAATAGGGAGTTCATATTACGCTAATGATTACTTTTTGATATAGGGTCACTAACTATGTGAGGGCATAGACCTCTGAATGCACGGGAAACAAGACATGATCGCCCACGTCCTCAAGCCCCCGCCCATGGGGTGAGTAATGATCTACAAGTACCCATGGGGGGAGCGTGACTCTATGTAGGGGAATCCAATGACCCTCAAGTGTGACGCACTTGACGACTCCCTAAACCCGTATTTTGAGGGATGGTGGAGAATTGATTTGGTAGGAGAAGCCAGACACCCTCAACCTTAACACCCAAAAGACAATAGAAGCCCTAAGTGGATGGTGGTGAGCATTCTAATGACACCTAAAATGATTGGTAGAGGGTGGCAGACTCGAAGAGCTTGCAGACAACAATACCTTTGGACCCAAATGGAAGCTACACAAGTGAGCTCTCAAGGTTATGTGCCTTCCCTCCATGCCTTCCCTTCAAACTTAGCCACACCTTTATCCCACTAGCTCACACTCCTCTCGCACTCTACACCTGAGATCTCCCTTGGACTCCCAAAGCTTGGCGGGTAACCTAGAGAGCTTTGCTGAGCACTCGATAGAGTGCGGGGATGCAGATGCGCCAGACTTTAGGATATGACTTGCTCAACTATGCCTCTGCCTCGAGCGCAAGCATAAAAGGGCTCATGCAACATAGTTTTACGATGCATGCCACATCAATGCCAATAAAGTAGCATGTTCCCAGTAAAAACGTTGAACCATGCTATTCTTGATATGACTATTGTTATGGGCGAAGCAACTGCTTAGGTGTATACCTCCATTATGGTACATCATGTTGTGTGCTCTCACATCCAACCAACATGGATGGCTCACTCGGTAGCCTGAGTGCTTGATCATGAAGTTCACATACCTTGGAATGCTTTTGGTTATGTGATTAACGTGAGTTCCACCTTATCCAATGATAGTGCTCATAACATGAGCTGTCAGGACCAGAAAAAGGGAGCAACTCATCGAGATATAATTGTTTTAATTGGCATACTTGACATTGAAATGATGTGAAGACTTCGTGTCCTTGACTGACGTTATGGGTAGCCCTAGGGCACATAGTTGGGTTCCAATTTACCCTTGCAAAGATTCTTCGTGCATGGGTCGACCATGGTTGATAAACCAGCATTAGTTGCGGGCTTTTCTCCTTGGGACCCATGAGTCAAACAATCACATTGCTAGAGGGAAACCTTAAAAAAAAACTAGCATCAAAACCCTTGTAGACTCCCTTGTTGTAGTAATGCAACAATTAGGATGGAAGTCAAGTAAGCTCCTGCCGGCCCCCTGAACAGTGTTAAGGAATGGCCAGTAGCCATTGAGCTATTTTAGTTGACTAAGGCAGTAGTCACATTGTGTGCGAAAGAGGAAGCTCATAGATCTACACACACGCTTTGTATTTTGGTAGCATCTTGGATTATTGTTTTGAGCTTGCTCGTCGGAGATTGGCATGGCTTATTTATTCCATCCAGGTTCGGGTAGATTAAGGATTGTTTCCCTTACTTTTTCATGTGCAGTGAGCTAGCTAAGTTCATGTAGGTCTATGGCATAGTCCTTTATACTACACTCTTCCCTTAAGGACGTGTACACTCATAGTTTTGCACCAAGCTTTATAAGCTCATAGTTAAGCTTTTATTTTTATTGTGACTTCGATAACAAGGGAGGGGTAATTTTGACACCTGTCTTCCCAACTAAGGTTAAGCTAGTTCTTACCATGTTGGATGGTGGTAGGTATGCAAACTCCCCTCTTCAATAAAAGTGATGCTTGTGACAACTCATCAAAGCAGAACTTGTTTGTACAATCTACAAACCTTTTGCAATCTGTGCTCCTTTCAGTTCTCTATAATGTTTCATAGTAGTTTTCTCTTTTTTTGCCATTACCATTTTTTTTCATTTCACTATGAAACAGGGTTTTGTTGAGTCTTCACACACACAGTCATGTTTCCTTTGCAACTCTAGATGGTTGCACCTAGTACATTTAAGTCATTATGGCTGTTTGCCTCTTGACTCACTTCATTGCTCACTGGAGCAACACTTTCTCTCTCGGTAACCATTTGAGTTTCACATCTTCAATTACTCTTGTATCCCAAACATTTCTCAAAATAGGCCACTTTCCCCCTTTTCCTTCCCTTTCTTCTTTCCTTTCCCTTCCTTGGCGTTACTATCATTTAAAGCTTCACTCTGTGTCCTTTGCTTTTACTCTTGAAATCCTCACTTAAACCTCTCACTCACTTATACTTCTCCCTCACTTCTCTCTCTCTCTTTCAGCCCTTAAATTAGACTTACAAGGACTTCTTTCTCTTTTGGGTAGACAATAGGTCATCACACTAGGTGATGATCTACTGTCTAACCTAGTGTGGTGTACCCTACTGGGGCAAAGGTGGGTACACACACACACTCTCTCATTTTTCTCTTCTTTCCATGTAAATTACATTTCTTCCCTTTTTCTCCCTACTTTAAACACCCCTTAATTCCCTCTCCCAAAATTTTCCTATTTTCTGCCTAATTTCCCCACATTTTTTCCTAACTTTTTTTAAATTTTCTTCCTAATTTTTTATATTTTGCCCATTTTCTCTATTTTTTCCTAGTTCTACTTTTCCTTAGCTATTTCCTATTTCTCCTAGCTTTTTCTAATTTTCCATTTCCCCTAATTCTCCTATCACTAGTTTTTCCTATTTTTATCTCTCCCTACTGCTGTCCCTGATTTTGTCTCCTAAATTTCCCTACTTTTTCTCCTCCTATTTGCCTAATTTTTCTCTCCCTATTTTCCCCAAAATCTCCCTAAAATTTTCTCCCAAATTCTCTACTTTTTCTTTTTTAATAACATTCCCTAACCTAATTTTTTCTCCTAATTTTTCTCTCCGTTATTCTTTTTTAAATAACACTTCCTAGCCTAACTACACTACCTAACCTAACCTTATGCCTAACCATTCACTTCCCCCCTGCCCTAACCTAATAACACTTTTTTTTCTCCCAATTCTTCTCTCCCTTTTTCTTTTTTGATAACACTCCCTAACCTAGCCTTATGCCTAACCATTCACTCCCCCCCTGCCCCTGACTCTTGCCATCTCGCTCCCTCGACTACCTCTTACACTCCGCCCCTGGTTATCTCCTTCCTTTGCTGCATTTTAAACCACCTTTGCTCTCATACCAATTCTAACCCCACATCCCTAACTAACCCCCTCCCTCCCTAACTACCTCTCTCCCTAACCTCTCCTCTACCACCCCTATCCTACTACCTTGACTCACTGTTTACTATATAGTCCTATTTCACACTCTCTCCCCTACCTTACCCTTTAACCCAACCCCAACTAACCCCCCCGACTATCTCTCTCCTGCCGTGCGATTGTCTCTCACTCTATCTATTTCTCTCTCCTCCACTATCTCTCATCGCGACCCCTCCCACGACTCTCTCTCCCACCCTATGACTATCGCTCTCCCCCTCACTCTCTATCCCTATGACTGTCTCTCATACCTTATCCCTCCATCTCTCGACCTCTTGACTATTTGCCATTGATTTACCCGTGACAATACTTAATAAACCACCACCCACCCTACTTTCCATTCATTCATGCCCTTGACAATCTCCTTGCTCCTCGCCTATAAACTTGCTTTGCGAATTTGCCACTCGGTCCTATGAATTTGCACGTTCTACCATTTTGGAGCTTGATTGATTTCTCTGCTTGTCTTTGCATCGTACTACCCCGTTTCATCATGGCACCATGGACTCAAGCATGAATTATGAACTCTATTTTTTTGGTCCACTTTCCTTGTATTTCTTTAATTAGCACCCCCCCTATTTCCCACTCGATTCATCATGGATTCACGAGTCCTTTTTTTCATGCTAATGCATTTTCATTACCTTAATATTATCTATTGTTTAAACCTCCCTATTTGTTTTTTAAAATATTGGCCTCACAAATTTATGCTCCCACCAATCGGCCGCACAAATTTAGACTCCCACCTATGGGCCTCACTAATTTACTCTTCCCCACCCTCCCCCCTTCCCTAATTCCACCCCTTAATTTCACTCCTTATAACTAATACCCTGTTGACTTCTATATAACTAACTCCTTCTTGCTTACTAATCCTTACCCCACCTCACCGTTTATTTAATTCTTTGATTACAAATTTTTAATTTCTCTAACTCGATGTCTCCCTCTAACCCTCCTTAATGTTACTAATATCTAAAAAGTATTTCCCCCCTCCTTTCCCTTAAATTCATATAATTCCCCTCTCTAATTCTTTGATAACCTAACCTATCGGCCTCACAAAGCTACTTGCCCCCCCTCCTCTTTCACTTTTATAACCCTTCTTTTACTTGTAATCCCTCCTTATCCCTTAATTTATTTTCTCTCCCCTTGACTCTTACTTCTAACCCTCCTAACAAACTAACATCTTTTCTAATCTAACCCTTTATACTACACTCTTCCCTCAAGCACATGTACACTCATAGTTTTGGACCAACCTTTATAAGCTCATCATTAAGCTTTTATTTTTATTGCGACTCCGATAACAAGGGAGGGGTGTTTATGACATCTGTCTTCCCAACTAATGTTAAGTTGGTACTTACCATGTTTTCTTGTTGGATGGTGGCAGGTATGCAGACTCCCCTCTTCAATAAAAGTGATGCTTGCGATGACTTATCAAAGCAAAACTTGTCTGTATAGTCATGCATTCTACAAACCTTTTACAGTTTGCACCCCTCTCAATTTTTTGTAATGTTTCATAGTAGTTCTCTCTTTTGTTTCCATTACCAAAATGGTTTTCATTTCACTATGAAACGGGGTTTTGTCGAGGCTTCACACACACACACACACACACACACACACACACACACACACACACATATATATATGTACATGTGTATGTATGTATATGTATATATATATATATATATATATATATATATATATATATATATGTATATATATATATATATATATGTATATGTATGCATATGTATATGTATATGTATATCTCTATATTAGTAATATATATGGGGATATGTGTACATTTACTCACTCTTATGAGGCTATATATGGAAATAAAGGAAAACACATGTATACATGAAAGCAGGGATGAAGCTTTCCATACTTATATACATGGAATGTAGATATTTGAGTTTGGTTTACAAGGTCTTTTAAAAGACACATCGATATCCCTTTCAATGACTCCTTATCATAAGGAACCGCAATACTTTTATGCCTGACCCTACAAGCATTACTCCACGAGTGTATATATGTGTGTGTGTGTGTGTGTGTGTGTGTGTGTGTGTGTGTGTGTGTGTGTGTGTGTGTGTGTGTGTGTGTGTGTGTGTATGTATGTATGTATGTATGTATGTATATGTGTGTGTGTGTGTGTGTAAAATATGTACTATGCATATACATACATATGTATATATTTATTTATATATGCTTAGGTACACAAGGTTGTGGGGGGACAAACATATATGCCTACTCCTTGTTAGCATGTGCATACATTTGTTTATTTTCCCCAAGGGGCATTACCACAAAAAATAGGGGCATATACTTATATTGGATGGACATTAGCAGGACCCCCTTGGATTGGCACACGTTTTTACAAAGGACAAAGGGGGATCTGTTGAGATAGAAATCGATTAAAAATACATTTGAATGCCCTAGAGAATATGTTGTGATTTATATGGGCATCCCTATAGGGAGTTCATATTACACTAACAATTACTTTTTGATGTAGGGAGTTCATATTACACTAACAATTACTTTTTGATATAGGGTCACTAGCTATGCCATGGCATAGACCTCTGAATGCACGAGATGTGGGATGTGATCAACCACATCCTTGAGCCCCCACCATGGGGTGAGTATTGATCTACAAGTACCCACGGGGAGAGTGACTCTATGCAGGATTGGCAACAATTGAGGACATTGTGGGGAAGAAAATGGCCATTAGCCATGTCAGCAATTCTTGCCAAGGAGAAGCAGAGCTAGTTCCAATAGCCAAAGGAATCCAATGATTGTTGAGCCTGATGCACATGATGACTCCCTGAACTCGAATTTTGAGGGATGATGGAGAATTTATTCGGTCATCTCAATCAAGACAACCTCACTTCTCCTCTTGCAAGGGTGTCTGTATCAATAGCCACTTTGACAAGATTAGTGACTACTCCAGCATTGGGCTCGACATCCATTGGGTGAAGTTGCTATTTCGTATGGTATGCAAAACTCTAGGTTTCTATTGAGTCTAGCTTCTACATCCATTCTCTTTTTGCCCTGGTCATGTCCTTGCCTTCCATGTGTGTTCCACCTCCTTTCTCATCTATGTTGCCTTTTCCACTATCTCTCTTCTTTCCTACTACTTACCCATCATCGACTCCGTCCCTCTCTTTCCCAATTGCTCTTGCATCTTCATGAACTCTCACAACTTCTATGTTCTCATCATCTACTTCTACAATGGTAGGGTCTTCAGGGCATCCAGTACCATCTATGTACACTTCCTCTATGGCCACATGAGTGGTGACTTCACCATTGTGGTCCTCTCCAGGAGGTGTTGTCTCATCATCCTCTCCACCATATGTCTTCATGGCACTCATAGTTACTACTACTCATTCAGGAGGCCCTTCAACTCTTGCAACTACTTCAGGCCTTGGAGTCAGTAGGAGTGTCACATAAGCCATGGGGGCTCTCAATCCTATTGAAAGAGGTACACTCCTCAAGTTACTCAACAAATTCTCCATATGAAGACTTGGAAGTTCAAAGGCTAACTCCATGAGGACAGGTGAGAAAATTCCTATGGCGTGTAAAACTAAAGGGGTGGAGAACAAGCATGCCTTTCTACACATCTTTTCGTCATCCTTGGAGGATGCATCTAATGTATGGTATAATCAATTTTCCCCTGATAATTTTCAAACTTGGTCAGACCTAAGGGAGGGATTCTTGCAAACTTTTAAGTTGGGAAGGTTTGAACACATGATTGTCCAAGATTTCCTCCCTTGTAGACTTTAAGCTTGAAAAGTTTAAACACATGATTGTCCAAGAGTTGTCCCCATACACCATTTTTACCAGTTTAGCACACCTGACTCTTGTAGATCCTTTCGGTAACATTGCGGCATCCAACCCTAGCCGGACATTGCACTAAAACATGCCCTCACGATTACTTAAGGCATTAGAGTTGGAGTCTTCACATTGGAGTAGTATCTTAGGGAAGGCATCTTAGCATTTATGAGGAGGATCCACTTCTGCAGAGATGGAGAAAAGAGACGTTGAGATCACCTTGGAGGGGTGTGGCCTCCTAACATACCAATCAATTAGAGAACATTTCGTTTCCAAGGAAACCAAATATCAAATTAAAGGTTTAAATATAGTCCTTTGCCTTGTAAAATGTTTAAATAACTACCCGCAAATATAGTATCAAGTTTAAACAATGGCTACTTGTTTTATACACCTTACCTTTAAATTTTAAAGATAAAAAAGGTCTACATGCATGCTCATCTTAGGACTAAGCATACGTTGCATGCATATTGGGGGCCTAGGTTAGAGGAAAAGGTACAATAGTGTTTTTGTGAGGCAGGGCAAGGAAGGTGCCACAAAAGGCATGTAGAAGGCCTTTCCCTTGTGTGTGTGTGTGTGTGTTTGTTTAAGATTTAGATTAGAACCCCTCAAGAAGGTCCAAGAATATATGAACAACATTTCTACATCAAATGATATATGAAGAAGGTATTACTAAAGACAAAAATATGTTTGAATCCTAAAAAGAGAATATTTTTGGCCCCATTTTTTTCCCAACCTTATGACTAATTAAATGTCATTTACAAAAATGTATTTTTTGAAACTGGCTATAAAGGGAATCATTATTTGACCAAATCAAGCAATGAGCTTTACAACTCATTAAGTGCTATGCAAAAATATGGTGTATAAGGAACATCAATTCTGGATCCTATTGTCAGGAAATGATGTGTGTGTGTGTGTGTGTACCCGCCCTTATCCCATGGTGGGCACAACACCATAATTGGAGTGATGGTAGACACCCTAATATGGGAAGTGCCTACCATTCTCCACAACCATATAAAGTTCTTCATATAGAATCATACCTTCAAGGAGTTCAACCATTTATGGTACTTTAAGTAGCGCACCAGGAAACTCCGAGGACATTAGAAAATGTCGTACGAGGTGTAATAATTTTTGTTTTTTGAAACCATTGTTGGTCATAAAATTGACCATTTCTAAAATAGCTTTAATAGCATTGGCATTACTATTGCATAAGTAGGGAATAGGAAAGATTTGGGAAAGGATCATTTTGTAGGCTTGGCCAATAGGTCTATTAGATTGAAAGTGGATAGACCTGGATATAGGAAAAGGAAGTGCTTTTGTTTTATCAAACTTATCCATTGTAAAGCTACCATCTCCCATAATTTCAGTAGAGAGATTCATAAAATTGTTGGATAGAGTTATTGCTTTATCTACCACCCAAATGGATTTGTGAATGGTCTCCTTGATCTCAATGATAGGTAGCGGATAAATCCAAAAAGGATTGTTTGGATCTTTGATAGCATTTGGATGCAGGAAATCCTTTATACAATTGTTGTTAATACATAGAAGATCATCAATGTATGTTTAAAGAGTGGTAACAAGTTGATTCATGAGCCTTAAAATAAAAGAATACTCATACCAAAAGAAATATAAATTCCACCATCATGTATTTCCTTCCATGCATGGGTTGAAGTCATGCCCATTAAGTCTACAGCTAGCCATATCATGTTTCTAGTGAATGCACTCGAATACCATAGTATTAGCACATTTGCCTGATCTTGAAATGTACAAATGTGATTTTATCCATTCAATTTCATCCAAAACATCCTTGTTGTCTAACCAAATTTCATATTTTTTGAATTTTGTAATATTGAAAGTTTTAAGTTGGTCAACACAATCCTTTAAGAAAGATGACATAGCTGATTGTTTATTGACCAGGTTGTATTTAGCCACTAAATCCATCCAGAAATTACTGAGGGACTTAGGGGTTGGAGAAAAAAGACAAGGTTTACAAGGGATGTGATTTAAGCCCTTGTAAAGTGTTTGTCTAATAACTTTACTTTGAAAGATTTTAATATCTAACATTTGAACATGTGATCCAATTCCATATTTAGTGTTTTAAATCGTTTTAAAGTAGAGCATTTACACTTATCTTCATCCTTTTTCCATGAAAAAGTATGGAATACCTCTTTTGAGTTAAGAAGTATCTAGCTTATTGGTTTATCATCATACCTCCATCCAAAAATGAGATTGGAAAGTATAATAGTTGAAATGGGATAGAATTTATTAAAGCAATATACTAGATTATCCCTAAGAGATATCCTCTCCAAAATTCGAGAGGAGTAATAAAGATGCAAAATGATAGCGGTTTCTTTATTGAGATAAATTTTTACCAAAACCAGTCTTCCAGAAGACTCCATCAGAGATCTAGAACCTGTGTCACACAGAAGACCATTTAAGTTTTTTGCCAAGGTAGGAGCATTACTGTTATTGTAGGTCATAGGCCTTTTGCCCTTATTGGAGCTAGAGCCTGAAGCCGGAGTACTATCCCCAATTATTAGAACCGCACTGCTAGGGGTATTAGAGGGTAGAGTGGATACATTCACAATTTCTTGGCAAGGAAAAGTAGATCCATGGCCACTATTATGACGTCCTCCTCTTGTGAAACTTCTTCCAAATCTAGCCCCACCCTGAAATGGGACTGATAAATGTGTGTGTGTGTGTGTGTGTGGGGTATAAACATCCCAAAGAGCTCACCCATCTCAATTTGTTGCTTTTCAATTGCCTTTCTCTTGGTCCTTGGGCAACAAACTCCTTGCAAACAAGGTAAAAGAGTCTTGAATCTATTGGTTGCCTCCATTTGACCCTCTTTCTTGACTCTCCTCTATATTTTCTTCTTGAGCAAAGTTGTGAACTTTTCCCTTAATTTTGGTATGCTACTTTCTTTGAAAATTTTACCTTATTTATATCAACTTTATATCGTTGAAATTTTCATCTTTGTTTCATTATTTCATTTGCTGAACTGATCTTTCAACCTTCCTTCTTTTCATTGTATCATTGGTGCAACCATGTGAAACTCAACAAACACATTTACTCTACTTATTTTATTCAAAGGCCAATTTGGTCATGATTGAAAAAGCTCACACTTGACTTTGTGGCCTATAGAAGAACTGGTAGGCAAGGCTCTTAGACATTGATAAGAAATTCTTTAATATTTTTAGTTCTTATGGATCCTTTTATGTAATTTATTTCTATTGTGTTGATATTCTTCTTACATCTTTCAAATGAAAAACTATTTTGTGCCATTTGTTAAATTGCATGGGCACTTTTGTAATTTGAATAGACATCAAAGAATGATGCTCCCTCTTTCTTTTAAAATTAGAAATTTCTAGTCAAGTACAAAAGAAGAAATTAAAGAAAAGAAAATGGGGAGAAGCGACTACAATAAAAAAAGATGCAATCGCAATGATATAGTAAATTCCTTCTTGATTGTAGCTTCTATTCATTTGTAGAAATCTATTAATTTTAACAACTTCTTCATGTCATCTTTGTGGACAACTAATGTAATAAAGGAAAATTTTAAAGAAAATAAAATGTTCACAAGGAAATGGAGAGAAACAAAATAGAGAAAAAAGATGCAAGTGCAATGATATTGTGACATGTGCCTTGTTAATTGAAGCTTCTATGAATTTCTAGAAATCTATTATTTTTACTTCTTAATGTCCAGTTTGTGGACAGCTAGTGCAGTAATGGAAAAGTTTTGTGAAGAGAATCTTCCTAATCATTCACCCAACATTTGTTAGTGAAACATTTGTAATAATACATGCACGTAGACATCTAATGAGGTAACTGCTTGACCATTGCATTTATTATTATCATATTATTTCCAAAAATGTCAACTACAATTTTAATTTTTAGAGGCTCAAAAAAAGAACAAAGGTGTCTATTTAATGTTCTTTGAAGGACAAACAAGTATGAAAGAAGGTGTTTCTTCTAGATTCAATATCATCAAAGTTGGAGCCATCAACAACTTTACAATGGTGTTGCTTAACTAACTACCCTTCAAAGTAGCTTGTGTCTTCTAAGACAATAAATTGGAACATTTTTTTGCATACCTCTCTTTCTCTTTGTAGAATGAGGTGATCTATTTGATAAAAGATACATTTTCATGTCAAGCTTAGGCATTCGTATGATTTTTCATGGTTTGTAAGCATTATAATATACTCTAAATTACCCTTCTCAAAAGATGACTGCCTTCTTTTCACAACTTCAAAGTTGCCAATGTGGATATATGGAACGTTTTTATCCCATACGTTTTCATCAATTAACATCCTTACTTATTTAGAACGTAACTATGCTCAAATTCTTTTTTTGGAATGATAGTGATTTTTTGTGCCTTTGCCTTGTTGAAATAGTTTCTATAAATTGAGTACTATATTGGTCATTGACAGCTGGTTGCTACTTTTTGGAAGAATTTTTGCCTTCTACTTTTGTGAACGAATGCTTTTGACCTTGAGAATTAACCATTCTCTTTTTTGGTGAAAGTTGCATGCATACAAATGAGAATTGTGTAAAGAAAATGGCCAACTTATGGAACCTAGCATAGAAAAGTGACAAGCATTCTACTAGAAAAATCAAATGTGTGAAGAAGTTGACATTACAATAAGTACATGGCAGCAGCTATAACTTATCACATAGGGAAAATATTGGACTTGTAGGTAGTTCGATGTTTGAAACGATAATGCATGTTGAATGACCATCCTAAAATTATGTTATTTATGACTTACATAGCTAGAGTCATTGTGCATGAATACCTACATGTTACTTGCTCATCAACTCTTTAGAAATATTATTCTTGATTGGATCACTCTTCTAATCATGTGTCCATAAAAACTAGATGATGGATGTCTCATGTGGTGTTCACAAGCCTTGGAGATATCCAATGGCTTTTACTTAACTAGATTAATGTTGCATCAGTGTTAGTTAAGCTAGCTATCTCCTTGTGCTACTTCTTAATCAAAGTGAGGTCCTATCATTGGATGTAGTGGTCATATGAAGTAGCCAATGACCTATGTATGATAATAAAGTGGAATAAGATATTTTATTGGTGAATGTTGTTGTATAGAAGCTTACTACCTATAACTTAGGAATAACTTTGATCAAACTTGCAATTAAGCTCATGCATTAGTTTTTTCATAGAGCTTTAGAATATGCTTTTGTGAGTTGCTCTCCAACCGATGGCTATCTGTAATGGAAAAGCCTTTGAATGGCTTCAAGATTGGCCCCATTTCAATATTGCATGATTGTCCAGAATGGAACCATAGTTGTGTAGGCAAAAGTCTTCACACTTCCAAGAGATGGAAGTTGCATGTGCAATTCTAATATCATGTCTGTGTGTGCAAATTTTTTTTAGGGAGCTTCTTGCAAACAAAGAATTTTTTAGGAAGAATATCCCAAATATATTTTAGCTCGACGTTGAACATGGAATTGCATGTTCCTCTTCCAATCCGATGATTTGCTACCACCTATCATATCTTCTTTGCATTGTCAATGCGCAACTCGATTGCTCAATGTCATGCCTTCTCAGTGTTGAGTGGAATGGATAGAGATATTGGGGAGGAAAGTCCACAAGTTTTCACTTTTCTCCGACTTGATGTGCTATGAGCATTGTTTGCTATGGTGTCTCCAGTGTGGTCATCAGTAGTAGCAGTTGGAAATCCCATGCTTTTTCGGTGGGCTACTCACTTCATGGCTTCTTAGGCTACCTGGTGCTCCGCTTCATGGGCTACTTGGTTCTCTACTTCTTTGGCCCTTTGCTACTCTTGACCCTCAACCTCATTTTGTTTTGTGCTTGGAATTTTCTTGGTGGGGGATTCCTTTGACAATGTTCTAGGATTGTGGATGTAGATACTCCAATTGCACTTGCACCACCTTTTCCTTCTTGAGTCCACATCTTTCCTTGGCTTGGGTCTCATCGGTCAAACGTATTGGAGCCTTCGTTTGTGAGGTTGGCCTAGACTTTGATGAGCTTAGTTTTCAATACTTGTACTTTGTCTTGGGCTAGCTCACACTATGCTTCAAGAATGCTGATGCAAGTTCATAGCTCGATGTTCTCCTTGTCCACTCAGTCACTATGTGCTTGTTTATCCTTGATGCTTGAGCTTCTTTACCTCTTTGCACACCACCATCAATTCTCACTTCACTTCACTAGCTTTGTGGGAGACTACCACTAATTGCTCGATGGCCTTTGCTACCTTAGCTTGCCAAATTTTTTGGTCCTTTTGAAGGACATGCACATTGGCCAAAGACTCTCATTTTCTTCTTCTAGCCTTTGAGCACTATACTCAGTGACTATTAGATGGTGTAAAATTTTCCAATACATGGTACATAAGGTTCATTGCCTACCGAACCCTCAAAGCATAGGCATCACAATATTGGGTGAGCTCCCCTCATGCATGTGTAGTGACATTAATCGGTAGCTCATTCGTGGAAGAGGAGTCATGGGGACTTTGTAGGGTAGCCATTCTTCAATGGAGGATAGCATTGTGGGCCATGCTTTGGTAGCTAGTCATCATTGCTCTAATGGACGTGCATTCACAGTGTGGCTTGGTTGTTTAGGCTCTGCTAGTCCCTTTCCCTTGTCCTTCAACTTCGTCTGCTAGGGCCATTTCCCAATGGGTGGTGCCTCTTCATTTCATTGCTCCTTTTCCCTTGTTTCATCTAGTGGTGTGGCCGCTCATTCCTCTCTCTTTGGCATTTCTTAGAACAAGTCATCTAGGACATTTGTTAGTGCATTCATCCTAACTTTTGCATCCCTTCGAATTCACCATACAAATTTTGAATTGTGAAGGCTTGAAGTTCTCCAAATTTATGCTTTCCAGCACTTCTTTAGAGATGATGTTCACTCTTGAACTCCATCAATGAGCATTTCCTTCACTGTGTGATTCAAGACTTGACATCAATCATGGGTACTTCTTTCACTGTGTGATTTTAGACTTTGACATCATCATGGACACTTCCTTCACCTTGTGATTCTAGACTTCTTCATCCTAGATTGTCATTTTGATTAGCTCAATGCTTCTTGTGAGGGGTGCGGTCATAGAGCATTTGGTCAATGATTGTAGTTTGAAAGAATTTCATGTGGTGGGGAGCAAGTTCCAGCAATTGGATGATGGAAATCATCATGTTTAGCTCTTAAACTTTTCCCAAGCTGTGTTTATCTACTTATGCTTCATTGGTCCTTTATATTTGTCTTCATTCTCGAGTTTGTTGGCATCCTTCATTCATTCATTTGGTCCCAGTAGTAGTCAATCATTCGTTTGCTATTGACCCATTGACTCCCATACTTCCCTAAGTTTTTTTGTCGCTTGAGGTCAGCTTATTTCCTAAGCCATTTTATTTTCTTCTTTTGGGCAAAATCCCCACTCTATTGGCTTCTTCAAGGTTAGCTAGAGCACTCCTTGTGATCTTATGACCACCTTTGTATCTACGTGTGTGCTACCACACCCGTTGTAAGTGCCCAATCATCTTGATTGCATGCCTAGTTATTTATTTCACAATTGGGATGTGCTCTCCCAATGGAATTCCTTGCCATACAAATAGCATGGTGTCTTAGTGCTCTTCGGATTGTCCCCTTGGTAGGGTCTACGCTTGTTTTCTTCTAACATCCATCATTTGTTTGTGCTTGCTAAACCACTAGTATTTGGTTGTATGGCCCAAGCAATTGCAAATGTTGTAATACTTCAATGATTGACGCCTAGTTCTCATGTGATTGTCTGCTCTACACGTGGCACTAGGCTTCACCTTTTTCAAGGATGCCTCTAATGCTCATTTCTCTTAGAAGATAGTTTAGCTTCTCCTTTTTAACCTTGGTGTCTTTTTTTAATCACCCCTTCATCTTTGTATTTTTCATTGCTATCTAGCTCTCAAAATAGCACTTTCTCCCTTTTTCAGGATTCCATGTTCCCATTATCAATCATAATCCCTCTATTAAGCATTTTGTTGTATGTACTTGTTGGGTAGGTTATCACACGTTGGTGCCATGGCTGAGTCCACTTGTCAGGCATTGCAACACCATTTTGTCTTGTAAATTGTTAAGTTGATTGCTTATTAGCAACCTCATTTGTGCGCTACAAAGTTGTACATTGACTTATCTTTCTATTGGTTGAGTCGGTTGAGATTCAACATTATAACTTTGCTGTTGCTGAATTCATACTATAACCCTTTCATGAATGCAACTTTCATAACTCATCCCATGTGGCAAAGCGTTCGCTAGGGTACTAATCATACCACTCAATGGCCTTGATTGTGAATGTAGTGGGGAACTAGATCAAGTGCTCTTCCTCCATGAATTGTAGCTGATAGTTAAAAAAATACTACAAATGGATTAGTGTTGAGAAATTTTACATCAAGATTATTAGAGGATGTGGATCTTGAATAGGATTTGGATGGGGTGATGGAAACTTGGTAGCCTATAAGTTAGGTTGTACCTTGTGTGCTTTGTGTGGAGCATAAGAAGGCTTTCATTTTGTAAAGGTTGATGGCGGATGAAAAACCTCTTTATGATTTGGCTTATCCTTGTTTAGAGTTAGTCTCCTCCATTGCTTCCTCATCTCACATTGTATAGCATTGCCATCTCACATTGTGTAGTGTTGCTCTCTCTCTCTCTCTCTCTCTCTGTGTCTCTGTCTCTCTTAATTTCAACATAGTAGCAGAGCCTTGGAGCTCTCCTCCTTGAGCACATCTCATTCCTTTCCTTGGAGCGATTTCATGAGCCTCTTACACTAGTAGCCTCCTTTAGAACGAGCTGGTTGACTTATGTAATGATGTATTGAGGAGTTCTTTTGTCACCTAAAGTGCCTGAAGGTCTTTTATTCAAAGGCTAGTCATGATTAAACGTTTCTAAAGGCATGCCTTTTTGGCCTAAGTTTCTGTTGCTTCCACTATGCCTTGTTATCATCCATCAAGCAAATACAGCTCGGGATAGCTGGTTTCTACTCATGATTATTGCTCTAGACAACAACATTTTTCAGAAGGAAGGAATTTTTTAACTCCCAAAAGCTCTTGATGGCTGTCGTGGTCCCTTTGTTCATTAGAAGAGCTTCTTTTGGAGTAAGGGTTGGAAGCTTTAATGTTGTTGTTATGTTGTTTTGTTGATTACCAGGAGGTTTTTTGTGGGGATTTACGCTCTATTAATGATTGGTTCATATTTTCATTCATATTTTCAGGCCTCTTGCTACCTCGATGAACCTTGATGGACTTTATGGTAAATTGGCCTTGCTTCGCTCAATTTTGCCCTTGTGATGGTTGTGAGGATCCGCTTCCTAAAAATCATCGACGAACCTTGGTGGACTTTATGGTAAATTGGCCTTGCTTCGCTCAATTTGGACTTTGCCCTTGTGATGGTTGTGAGGATCCGCTTCCTAAAAGTCATTGGAAGTAACAAAAGATGGGGCTCTTTGACACTCTGAGTTGCTCCCTCCTTCCTCTCTTTGTTTAGCATGTTTCTCCTTGGCCTTTGCATGTTTGCTCTTCAATTAGTGGCTCACTTTGCTTCGTAGTCGATGCATTCTCTTTTGGCCTTAGTTGAATCCCTAAAATGTCCATTCTAGGGTTCAACATTACGATTAGTAAAGTGAACTACTATCTCATCTAAAGCCTATTTTGCACTTCAAAACATGTAATTAAAAAAAACATAGATTGAACCACTAGATTTCTTATATTTTAGAAATCAATCCTCGTATCTCTACTACTAATCTTATCATAGAAAACTAAGCAACTTATACTACCAACAAAAAAATCCTAAAATTTGATAAATTAAATAAGCACAAGCCATAATTTGCTGTCCTAAAGGAACTTAGGGGCTAAAGATCTTGCTAGTGCAAATTGAATATGATCGTACAACTAGCGAATGCAACAAACTTTACAAGAATCGACACTAGGGTCATTGACACCTTACACCGAGAGCAAAAGGTTCCATAGCCAAGCCATGTCAGGTGCTCCAAAGAAGATCTTGTTTGATATCTAATGATGGACAATAATAGAGAGCCAGAAGGTGAATTATAGAAGACACAAGTTGGAAGAGGAACCGTATTTTAAAGATAGTGTATAGACCTAGGAAGTGTAAGGAAGTTGTTGCTTGATGTCTAAGAACTACCAGTAGCACCGACCAGACTACGAGTATTAGAAGACACAAGTTGCAATAAAAACTCTTGTGCAATGGACCTACACAAATAAGGTTGACTTAGATCTTATAAAAAGCACCACATGTGATGCAACGATTGGGCTGGGAATAATGTAAGAGCAAGATCAAAAGTGTTATAACCAAAGACTCTAGAAAAACCAGAGTCCAAAGTGCTAACCCCAAAAATGGCACATACTATGCCGAAACACACCAACCAAGTAGAGAATGCCACATTAAGGAAAACTGAATCATGTCCATGAGGAGGACCTTGAATTAGAAAGTCTTTTGTGATGTGAATGCATATAAACGACTACTTAGAGGTTTTGTCTAAAGACATAATGGTAGGCTTGTGTTAACGATGAAATTTTGAAGGGAGGAGGAGTACGTGCATGCTCGTGTAAAGCCTGCATGCATCTTGGGGGCCTAGGGCCAAAGGAGAAGGTAGACAAGTGTGAGTTGTTGTTGTGTTGGGGGCACAAGAGGCGTGTAGAAGGTCTTTTCCCCTTGTGGGTGTGGGTGTATATATAAATAGGCCAAAGACCTCATCCTACTCAGTTTGTTGTGTCTCTCAGAGTTGCCCTGCTCTTGCTTGGCACTCGGCCAGCAACCAAGGCAAGCCTGCTTCCATGCAGGCCACGCCCCCCTCCCCTCCCCTCCCCTCCCCTCCCCTCCCCTCCCTCTCCTCTGCCTCGGCAAATTTGGGAGCTTGCGTAGCTCGCGCTCCAGTTTGGTATGCTCCTCTTATCCTTCTTCGCCACCTCAGGCCTCTGATTTGTACTTGCTTTCCTTGTCGGTCGTTTTGCCTCTGGTTCTCTCTTTGGTTTCGCATTTCCCGCTCTTGATCTCTTGCAAGAATGGCATGTCTGCTTTGCGTAAAATCATGAACGGCCCTCTTCGGAAATTACAATTCATGATGCAATCCCCTATCCGCGACCGCCTTTGTGCTTTTTCTGTGATCACCGGCCCGCGAGTGAGCTCGAGGAGGGTGCATTCGATCGAAAATTTCGCACACAATTCAATCCTAGTTGAAAGCGATTAGAGCTGAAAATTCTTGTCTTGAGTGCGTCGTGATGACCTTCCGTTTGGTTTTCCTCAGTTCTAATGGCAACATAAGACTCTGGGTATGCCGGGAAAGTGGTAATGTTCAAAGCACTTACCACCTGGCAGCCAAGAGGTGGTTGACTCGGGCATTGTTTGAGGGGAGGTCTGTGTTCCAAAATTGAGGATTTTGTTATCATCGAAGCCCCATCCGATTCTTTGGATTCGATTCTTTCTGAACAGCCCGTGTTTCTTTTTGGCCGTCTTTGATAGAACATTTTTAATCGATCGATTGTGTTCCTTTTCAAAAATTTACGCCGCAGGTGAGCCTCGGAGCTTGATCGCTGTCATCTCGTATCGATAATTGCTGTCGGATGTATACATTCACTGTTATTTCCTCTAGCATGGTATTTTGAATGCAAGGAAAGGCAGCAGATCAACCAAGCGATTCCAGTTCACCCACTGTGGCAGCATTCTTTGGGCCATTTTAATGGATACTTTTCATCGGCAACGGATAGGATGGTTGGTCCCTATTAGAAGGGAGAAGGAAAGGGCCTAGGAATGCCCTTGAAGCCTTCTCGTCAGATGTCTTATTGTTCCTGCTCGTCTGCCAAGAATAGATTTTTCATTGGGTGGACACAGGGGAAGTTTTCCAGCAGAAGCTATGGCTACAAAATTGAAGAGCAGGGGTCCTTCTGAGGCACTGGATGAGCCAGAGAAGAGCAAGTTAATGCAGAGAGGTCCTTATGATGCAAGGGATGAGCTTGAGAATACCCTGCTTCATTCTTTCACAAGTTTGCAGTCTCAACTGATTCCTCCGTATCAGCTTCCCTCCCAGTCTTCCGTTGAGATTGCTCTTTTGAACCAAGCTTTGCTATATGGTATATTGACACAACCTCAAACCTCTCAGTCCCTTGTCACATATCTTGCAGTGGTTACTAGCGATGGCTACGCCTCCTTTGTATACATTCTTCTCCGACTTGTAAATGAATCTTATTCAAAGCTGCTTGAGCAGTCCCGTACTCAGCTCCTATGGCTCGTCAGACAACTGATTAGTTTGGCTGCGTCTGATGTTGACAATCTGTGTCTTTCTTTGCTTCGGCGCATTGTTGGAGGTGACATTAGCCCAGGTAATATATGGCTTTCAACCCAACTGCTAGATATACTGCACAGCAACTGGAGCTGGTTGATTGGGAATCCGGGACTTTTGACAAATACAGTTTTCACCTATCTTCGCCTTCTGCCCGACCATTTTATGGCCAAAAACCCTGCATTGAACGAGCTAAGGCAGGATGAGGTTGCTTTCTGTGTAAAGATACTCAGAGAATGCTTTCAGGATTGCCTTGTAATAGGGCGGGACCTAGTGCGGCTCTTGCAGGATGTGGCTTTCGTCCCAGAGTTCGAGTCCATCTGGAAGGACTTATTGTCGAACCCTGCAGCTTTTCATGCTGCAGGTTTTGCTGACATTGCACAACTATATGTGGTGCGCACACCCACCCGATTCTTATCTTCTCGCATAACCCCAGAAATGGAAGCACAGATTAGATTTATGCTCACTCATGTACGTTTGGGCAGTCAGAGGCGGTATCAGACATGGTTTGCTCAACGCTTCTTGTCAGCGCCAGGAAGTGAGACCTTAGTTTGTGACTTGATTCGCTTTATTTGTTGTGTACACCATCCTACCAACCAGATCCTTCAATCCGATATAGTGCCAAGGTGGGCATTGGTGGGGTGGCTTTTGAAATGTTGTAAAAGCCAGCATGTGGAGGCTAATGCGAAGCTGGCTTTGTTCTATGACTGGCTTTTTTTCATGATCAAGACTGACAACATAATGAATATAGAGCCTGCGCTCCTTCTCATAGTGCACTCTATCCCGAAATATATGGACATTACTCATTCTCTGTTAGAGTTTTTGTTCTTGTGCATGGAACACTATGACCCTTCTAGGAAGGATCTAATCTTTCGTGGTGTGGTGGCATCTGTGGACATATTGGTAAGCAAGGGTGTTGTACGGTCGTTGGAGCCTATCTCAGCCAGTAATTTTGTGGCCCCTGGGCTCAGAGAGAAGCTTGTAATGCACTTTCCAAGTTACTGCAAATCAGATATTTCTGATGTATTTAAGCCAGGGAAGCACGATTTTTTCCAACAAGACTATTCGATGGTCAGTCCTAGTTCCCAGCTTGGAGTGAAGAGTCCATTTCCGATTCAGATTGGGGGAGCCATCAAAACGGAACTTAGTGGTGGTGCAAATGCAACCTTTGCTGGAAATCGCAACCAAGTTGTGGACTCAATGAACCAGCGGGATATGAAGTCGAGTGATGGCTCAGTAGATCATGCGTCACGCAAGAAAAGGCGCATTGATGCAGTGACAATTGGAGATCTTGTGGAAGCGCTCACCAGATCCCAAGAAGAGGCTGTCGCTGTACTGGAGAAACTATTAACATTGTTTTTATCAGGGGTCGACAACTTAAAGATGGAGGACAAGGATTCGGCACAAGCTGGCTTTGATAAGACAGTGGATGATTGCAAGGGTGACAGTGGACTCTTTGCGCGACAGATATCTGGTGTGCTAAAGGAGAGTGGCTATGAATTGTTTGCACCGCTTCGTGGAGATCCCTCAAGGACTGTTGAAGCTGATGAAATAAGGTCGTTGACATCGGCAATTGTCCGTATGTACATACATTCTCGGCATCCGCAACTCTTGCAAATGCTCATGTGCTGGTACGGTGGAGGCCTTGCAGTTGGTGCCCGCTTCCTGTGTTATGCGTGTAGGCTTGCGGACGATCCATGCCAATCTGAGACTTGTGGTCTGAGAGGTTGCAGCACCGAAGCTGTGGGCTCAGATCTCGGTGCGGACATGGGAACCTTGGTGAAGCAAGATAACGAGTCCATGCACGTCCCCTTGAGATCTCAGGAGGGCCACAGTAGCAGTAATGGACAACCACTTTCGCCGAAAAGGGTTGAGGTTGGTGGAACTCCTGCATTGATCTGGCATAGGAGCACACAGTACGATGGGTTACATGGAGGAAACTGGAAGGCCAGCCCAAGCCAAATCTCAGAAGCAACCAGTAATCCACAGGCATGCTGCCATCTCACAGTGACAGATGCTTTTAGAGCATATGAGGAGTACCTTATATGGGTCAAGAAAAAACCATTGCCCTCCTCTCAGCATGGTGTGCCAACTTTGGCATCAGGCAAAAGTCAGCTTGCGAATGGCATAACAAAGGAGGAAGAAAAAGATGCAGCAGAGGATGGCTTGGGGTCAGCTTTACTCCAAGATCTGGAGACATGCCTAGCATGGAATGTGCATAGGCTTTTAATATTACTTCCTTTGGTGTTTGGGCATCTTCCAGAGCTGTCTAAAGGGAAAGAAGACATAATACAATTATTGGTGTCAGTTTTGAATCCAATAGAGCTTTCAAAATTTGAATTAAGGTTAAGTCTGAGTGAGATTTCGATCCTTGAACTGCAGCCCACACGTGTCCTCAAATTGATAAAGATATCGCTTCATTGGGATTGCTTTGAGCAGCAGTATCTGTGGCGTTTACTGACTGCAGAGTTGCACAATGTTGCATCTCCGTTTGCTGTGGACTTGGTGAAGCACTGTGCAGATTTTCTTGAACCCTTAATGCATGCTGAGGCAATATCAGGTCTTCTCCTACTTCTTAAAATGCAGTGCCCTTCAACACATCTGGTTTTAGCAATGTTTTGTTTGCCTCAAGCATTTGGGAGATTGGTTGCTGCAGTATTTGCAAGCTGGGTGTCCACAGACGCAGTGAGGTTCTCGGGTTGTGTGAAGACGTTGATGTCCCAGAATTTGAAATCTGACCACAATGTTTCTGAGGGCATTCAGCATGATGGCTCTCTGGTACAACACTTGAACTCCTCGGCTTTGTTGAATTTTTCAGCCTTTCTAGAGAATTATGTCAAAAGAAATAATGAAACAGACGAGAAGAAAAAAACAGAGGCTCTTCAGATAAAGCACATGGTTCAGGAACTGGTCAAAATACAGAGTTCGAATAGTGTAACGTTCTCAAAAGAAAAAGTGGCCAGAGGACAACAAAAATAGCTTTTCATACAGAGGATTACTTGCTGAAAGTTTCATGATGCTTCAACGGATGTTGGTTTACACTATTTGTGTGAATTGTTCAAACTTTGCACCTTGAACAGCTGACATCAGCAATTGCTGGTTGAAGTCAACTGCTCCTTGCGAGCAATACAGCTTGCCTGCTGGCCAGTGCAGTGAGTGTGGGCAGAGACAAATATGCTCCAAGGGAAAACTATCAAATGATACTTATTACAGGATCTGCCCCAAGCTTCACTTTTATGCGCGTCCTCGATTCTTTCGTAAAGGGTTCGTATGTTTTGAATATGCTCAAGCATGTGTGGGCGTGTATGTGTGAGAGCATAGGTTGATGCTATGGTCTACACCAGAGTTGGGTGCTGGTGATGTTGGCATGGATGTCATAGTAGCTAGTTCCTGCTATGTGTGATGGAGTTTATGGTTTTCAAACTTGTGACTGTCATCAGATTGAGACTGCACTATGTGTTGTGTTTTTAGAGGACGAGGTAGAGCATGTTCCTGGATGATATATCTATCTCTCTGTCTACCTATCTATCTAGTCATACATACATACATGTGTGTGTGTGTGTGTGTGTGGGTGCATATATATATATATATATATATATATATGCGCGTGCGTGTGTGTATGCAGAAGCAATATTTCCACTGAAGCTACTACATCAAAGGAAATCGTGATATGATGGACATCCTTCTGCTTATTGATTTGGTTGAATTTTTCAAACCCCTGAAAAAATGCATCTCATGAGCAGATCGGTACCGTGCAGGAGTCATCTTCTCGAAGTTCAGAAACACTGCAACGTGTGAAGTAGCATTGAACCTATGTAAGCTTGACGAACCTTTAAAGGTATGCAGGTTTATCTGTGGCAATGCACATTCAGAGTTTTCTGTCGTGTTAGTTGCATAAGATGGGAGTGGGCTTGGAACAAGTGCTGTTTTTAAAAGCCCTCATTGTAGGTTTTGTTTCCAACTGGGGCTGTACTCATATGCCCATCTTTCAAAACGCCATCGCTTTTCTATTTTTTCGGTTATAATCCTTAAACTCTCAGCTTGTTTTTTCTAAAAATTATTATTAGTTCGTGCCCTCTGTCTGCTCAGGCGGCCTGTCCCTAGGCTGCTGTACCAAGCGCCTGGCCTCTGGTCTTCGATCCATGCTGCTGCTTTCTGCAGGCCCTGCACCAGACTACCTGTACACCCGACCAGGCCTGCAATACTGCTGACCAATATCTGCTGTCCTGCTGCTGTACTGCATCTGTACTTGCTGCTCCTCCTGGTTTTGCTGTCAGCCTAGATGCTGACTTGGGTGGCCTCATGGGCTGCCCTGAACCTAATACAACAAGGAAATTTATCTGCTGCCCACATGGCAGCCCTTATCCTCGTCTTTCTTTCCCATCCTATAGGGTATTCGTCCTCATATGGGGGCTCACAAATGGGGAGGTGACTTTCAACACCCCCCTCTCACTGATCCACAGTGAGCCCGCTTGCTCGCTGCTCCGTCAGCTCCCTTGGAGAAGCCGTTTGGAAGTAGTTCGCAACCTTCAGGTCCTTGCTGCAAACAGGCGGTTCTGTCCATGCAGCACCAACCATCTTTGGTTACTGCTAATCTTGATCACGAACATGTCAGCTTTGTCTTTCAATCCATTTACCGTGAACAGGTTCACTCAGCTGTCCCCCTCATAAGCTGGGAACACTCCAAATCCTGCAACGCACCATGTCATTCTGGTCTATTTCAACTCGTTTATGAATTGACACCATCCATAAATTGATCCTTGATTCTCTGCTCAGTGGGATACTTGTGGCTGGTGCCTACTAGTAGAAATCACTCCAGCCATGTCTGGAGTAATACGGTGACCCACTGGTCGTCCACGTGTACGATCATCTTTCCTTGATCTTCCAGATCCCATGCTCACCATAAAGGCTTTGACAGGATCATCATCTGGTCCTTCTACCATTATGCAGCCGGTCTCGCTTGGAGAACCCTTGTCATCACCTCCTTTGATCAGCAACTAGAACTTGTTGAAGTCTTTGTTGCCTATTTCAAGAGCGATCTTGCAGCCAGCGTTGAAAGTCTCCGTTAACGACTCACAAGAAATCGCCTCTATCTGTAAGGCCATTCTGCATCCAACTAAGTGACTTCGTGTACAAACACTCATCCCAAAGCAATCTACTGAAATCTCCAATGAAGCATATGGAGAACACATACCCTTGAAGCTTGCTTCGGTGTTGCTTGTCATCGGAGCAAGCCAGATACCTCCTACAAGCCAGATACCTCCTAGCCTCTAGTCGTTGCTCTGGAGTTCCTACCAGACCACCTGTACCTGCTGCAGCACCCGACCAGGCCTGGAATGGCCATTATGTGCTGTCCTGCTGCTGCTCCTCCTGTTCTTTCTGCTGTTGCTGCTGAACCAGATTTCTTGCCCAAACGGTCGGCTCGCTGTCAGCCCTACTGCTGACTTGGGTGGTGTCATGGGCTGTTCTAAACCTAATACAACAAGGAAATCTATCTGCTGCCATGTGGCAGCCTTAATCCTCCTATTGCTTTGCCATCCTGTATGGTGTGTCATCCTCCCCCATGTCCTCATAGGGGGACTCACAAATGGGGAGGTGACCCTAAAATTCCAAGACTTTTGGCCTCTATCTGGGCATAGAACTGGAGCATGCTGGGAAACGAATGAGGTCTCCCTTGTGTTGATCCTCAATCTCTTCAGTGACAACGGAAGATCTTTTTGGCAGAGCTGAAGATGTAATTGGACCAACTGCCATGGCCATCTCCTGACGGAGCTTCTTGACGGTCAGTTTCTTGTTGTTGGGATTTTATGGGTCACGTCACCACCTATGAGCCCCAAATGATGAGGCATGGGGGAGGTAGACTAAGACCCTAGGGGACATGCCAACGGGTGGAGAAAGGGACTGCCATGGGGGCAGATCTGGTATGGCATGCGGGGTTGCTACATGGGCAGCATGGACAGCAAAGGCTGCTGTCTGAAGACTGCGACAGATGCAGCGGCGGCCTGGAGCAGAGAAGACCCAAAATGGGCTGTCAGGGCCAGGTTGCAGACAGGCCTGCAGATTTGCATGGGAGACAGCAGCAGATGGGATGCTGCAGGTGCAGGTTGGGGCAAGAAAGACAGGTCCGGACAGGGAGGAACAGGTGGCAGAACAGTACGGCTGCCACGTGGCAGCAGGTGCAGCACCTAGGGCAGACTTGTGTCTGCCTTGGGCCAGTCTGCAGACCGAGTCGTTGACTTTGGGGCCCTACATAGAGAACGCAGTTCATTCATTCAAGGTTTGGGCTATTCACACAGTAGCAAGGAGCTCCAGAGACACCTATAACAGAGCGGCTTTCCATCAGGGCAGCAAAGGGGACAGGATCAAGAGAGACTTGTGCCTCACCACTGGCTGCAGACGGAAGCAGGAGGAGGTCAAGGATCAAGGAGCAAACAGTGCCTTACCATTGGCTGTCCACTGGAGCAGCAAGGTTGTCTGTTTGCAGGGCATCACTACGCAGCCCACTGAAGCTCTAGGAGAGCATGCAGGCTGACAGAGATCGAAGGTGCTAGAAGTAGGTAGATGACATTTGTGGGTGGTCAGGGATCCCTATCTAGGCAGCACCCTGTCTGCTAGAGAGTAGCACACTGAACACATTCTATTGTTTCAGGTTTTGTCCATATTGTTTTTAGCAATTTACAAATATATGATCAACTGTTCTACTCTAGTGTTGCACTGTTCACAGATCTAAGTCTGTATGTATCTCTCTATGCTGTACACATTAAGGAAAGAAGTGGGATTTGACTGTGTGTTTTCTTGGCATACGCTTTACAATCTTCCGCTGCAGGGAGTGTTGGCTGCAGCAAGCAGTCTTGACCTCTGTTTTCCAACTTGTGGGTGAAAAAAATAGCAATGATCTTCTTTGTCATCCCTAGTGTATGTCTTCTTGGAGTCAAGGAAACCTCTGTAGTTGTAGTTGCTACCTTTGAATATCCAAAAATTTTATTGTTTTGCTGCCCGTTGCCGTTCCTAGCTTTCTTCTCGCTCGTAGAGCCACCATCTCCGAGAAATGTGGAGCCTTGGCATTTCTTGCTGAAGGTAGCTTTAGGTCCTTGACCCTTACTCATGAGCTCAAAGTTATGTGCAAGCTTGTAGGCTGTGTCGTATTCTTTTGGTGTGAAACTATGGACGTATCTTTGGATGTCCAAGTGTAGGTAATGAAGAACTTTATAGACGTTTCTTAGATGGCCACTTGCTGGGGTTTTGTCCTCTAGCGTATTTTATGCACTGAAGAGATGTGAGCTTGCTGATGATGTTGTAGGACCTCATGCTTGTGGATTTGTTTATAGCCATATATCATTGTGGTCTATTGGATAAGCTGCTCCAAGGGCTTGTACTACGCTCCCAGGGTTATTCAAAACATTAGTTCCTTATGTGAAGACGTTTAGAGCAAAACAGAATATATTGTTCACACTGGTGGGAGTTTTTACCACGATATACAATGTAGTATGCACACAAATGGTAGTACATACATTGTGTCTGCAGACATACAATGAACTCCAGATATAGCAAACCCTAACTTAGGAGGTGTGGACAGTGGAGGTGAATAGGGAGAAGCTTCTCACAGAAGCTAGGGCTACAGCCCCATCCTAGATGGCACATTGACACAGCATGAATGCATGCACTACTTGCATCGGATTAGCTGCCCTAGAGTGAATTTATTGTGTGAGATAGATCAATGGAATTGTGCCATGTGGCAACCATCCCCTCGCCTTTGTACAACTAAGGAGTCTTTTATCACTCAATGTAGTACTTTGATCACTTTATTTTTACAAAAGAGGTATAATCCAAGGAAAACAACGAAAAAACTTAAAGATGCTCTTGGATAGATTTTATTTTACATAATCTTTACATCACAATAGGCGATTCTTTGTTTCAACAAATTATAGGAATCCCCATGGGCACTAATTGTGTCGTCTTATTAGCAAACTTTTATCTTTTCACTTACAAATTTGAGTTTATGCAACGCCTTATTTCTATCAATACCTGCCCTATCATTTTACATAAGCTTAGCCAAGTTAGGTGTTTTATAGATGATTTATTTGTACCAGATGTTCTTGACTTTCAAGACTTTAGGTACAAAGACGCTTGTGCTTTTGGAGAAGGAATCTATCCTCGTGACTCTTGTGAATTGAACTACACTTCAAGAGGGGATTCTTGTGTTTTCTTAGATCTTAGAATTTCTCAATCTACCATAGGATTAGAGGTTGATATATACGATAAACGTGAACAACCTGAATATAGTGGTTTACACACTATAAAAATGCCTCACATTGACTCCAAACATTTTTGATTTGGCAAAATATGTGCAAGGGGACCTCTGGCTTGTCTATCAGTGGAAACAAGAGATTACACACTTGGCCGACCTTCGTGTGGATCCAAGCTATCATTCCCCTCTTTTGTAGGGACATTGTGTATGTCTTTGCTTGGAAGAAGAGGGACTCCAGCACCCATCGGAATCCCTCCTTGATTGCCACACTGTCGTGGTTGTTGAACTGATATTCTCCTTTATTACCCCAAACTCCTCCATGGTTGCTACACCATACGTTAGAGTGTTATGGCTTTCTTCGTCCATGGGAAGATAGAGGTGATCATAGATGAGCTCGACCGTCAAAGTCTTTGGACCACTCAGGGTGGTCACCTGATCTCCCTTTGCTAGCTCTTTGCATAGTTGGATTGCCTGTGGGTGAAAGAGACTTTTGCCTAATCGATATTGGCGAAGCTACAGATCCTTAGCTAGCACAACCAAGTGTCAATTTGCTCATTGTTCAGGGACACAAGAGGAGAGAGTGTGACAAGTTGCACCAATGACATCACCATAGGAGTTGGACCTACAGAGAGTGAAGGGCTGAAGGAGAACACAAAGCAAGAAGGTGAGTGAAGGCGCTAATGAGGAGTTGTGAACTAACTGTGTCAATGAACAAAAATGTCTCCTTTGCACTGCCAGTGGTGAGGACATGCATGGCGGCTGGCATAGAACTTGAGATAGCACTGATAGTTAAGACACCATCATCCCACGAACAATTAGAACCGACAAATTGAGGTATCTCTCCCAACCGAATCCAAGAAATGAGTACCTCTCACTTTAGGAGGAGCGGACATTGAAAAGAAACTTTCAAGCTTCCCCAATTTTCTAGATCTTCTCATTTTGTTCAATTTGGAGTGACATGGTGCTATGATAGACAATACGTAATGATTTAAGAAGCTACGCTTTACAAGTCTTGTAAGAATTAAAGTATTGGTGTAATGATATTTAGTATGGTTGTTAATAGCTTGATGGAACTCTTGTCGTTCATGTACACAATTGAAAGAAAAAGAAACTATCAAGGTGGCTCATATGCTAATTCATGGAGATTGGACATATGACAATGATTCATATGAGGTTTAATTCTTGAAGCCATCATTGAGTGCACCAACATGGCTTCAAGGCTTGGCAAAGCCCTAATAGGGGACATTCAGGGACTCCCAATTGGGCACACTGTGAGGATCTCTGTTGGCCATAGGTTCCTAGCAGTCAACTACATGAGACTGACTTTTTTGGATTGTAGACACACTGAGAGAATCTCTATTGCCTCTTGCCTTTGGGTAGCTAGCGATGTGGGACACCCTACTAGGATCTTCGTTTGGTACTCAGATCTTGATGGGGGTTCACATGAAACAAGCTTTTGATGGGGGGCACACTGCTGTGGTCTCCGTCGGCCTTCGAATCTTGGTAGTCGTTCACCCTAGATGGACTATGGTCTCCGTTGGCCTCCGGATCTTGGTAGTCGTTCACCCTAGATGGGCTTCCGATGGGGGGCACATTGCTATGGTCTCCATTGGCTCCTGGGTGTTCACAGGAGATGAACTTCCAATGGGAGGTACACTGATAGGGTCTCCGTTGGCTCCCGGATCTTGGTGGTCGTTGAGACGTGAAGATGAAGAGTCAGCCTGAAGAGACACACAGAAACGTAGACCAGTACATGTACTTAATAACAATATATTGCCGATTAAAACTATCAAAATTAGATGATGTAAGTAGTGAAAATGCAAATAGATGAGAGACATAATGGATGATTGGGTTGGAGGAGGATGATTATGTACCCTTGCTCGACATATGCCTATCGAGGATCGTTCTACAGAGACAACATAAGGCAATGAGACGACAGAAGGCAATGAGAACTTTGCGAGATCTACAGAGACGACAGAAGGAAATGAGAACTTTGCGAGATCTTCAGGACAAAAGTAAAAAGTTCAAAAGAACAAGGGTGAATGGGAAGAGTTGTGAGGAGACAGTGAGGGAGCGCAGCGCAACCATGGGTGACCGTGCAAAAGAAGGATGGCTCGTGGAGAATGTGGATAGATTATAGGGCTCTAAATAAGATAACCATTAAGAACATATTTCCAACACCCAGGATTGATGATATCTTGGATAGGTTAGAGGGGTCTGCAATGTTCAGCCGGATAGATTTGAAGAGTGGCTACCATTATATCAGAGGATGTGCATAAGACAGCTTTCACGACCACATTTGGCGTGTATGAATTTCTCGAGATGCCATAAGGATTGACAATTACACTTGCCACCTTCAATCGGATGATGGACAGAATCTTCACAGTGGAACATTCTTTGATGACATCATAGTGTTCTCTAAGAATGAATGCGAAAGCTGTGAGATGGAGAGATGGGATAGAAACATAAAGCTTAAATAAGCTTGGGCAGCTGAAGGCTCGTGAGATTTACTCTATAGTGCATGGTTGTGCAGTCAAGCTGCCTTGTATTCCTCGCCCTCGCCAACCTTATCCATGATAATGCACACTTGCCTAGTTGGCTATGAAAATTGCAACTAGTAGGGCATGACCAGCCTTTCCTGTATTATGTTTAAATCGAGCTTGTGTTGTTAATGATATCAAATAATGTTGTCCTAAACCCAATCTTTTATATCCTTTCTTTGTTATGATAATGTATAATCTTATTAATTTGGAACATAATATAATTTTAGCATTTTTAAAAAGGAGGTAGAAAAAGTAGTAGGAGAATTTTGGAGACAAGACACAACATCAGGACCATCAGTCTTGATCTTCCCTGTAAATATCAGGGGTAGTACTTTTATTATTTGTGATGGATGAAGATTACGCTTTTCAAAAACTAAACCCCAACAAATATATGAATATGGGACTCATACGAGCAATTCCATATGAGTCCCATATTCATATAAGTTCATATGAATGACAGGAGGTTGGTATTGTCATTTGCCTATTTTGCATTCAGATGGTTGTTTCTTTTGATTCCCTTGTGCTAGCTCACTGTCAAGAACATGCATTAAAAAAAGAGGATTGGTTAGGTAAAATCATAACTTTATAGGGAAGTGTTGTAAAAATGAAACTATACATATTCAATTCATGAATAGAAAGCTCCTACCCTTTCAAAAAAACCCAAAATAAGAAAGTTTAAAAATAAGAAATTGAGAAAAGTAAGAAAATTATTAAAAAAGAAAAAAGAAACTTCATACATGACGTATGGGGAGAGGTGGCACATTTTGTCTCCGGTTATTTATAATATGAGAGAGCATGCCCCTCTCTTGTCAGCGGTTTTGTAATCTATAAAGTGTAATCTATAATCTCTAATCTATTTTTTGCTTTTCTTAGCTCAGAGACAAAAAGGTTACCTTTGATGGTCGCTTGCTCCTTTTGCAAAAAATGGCCTTTATTAGCACTGGCTCTCCTAGAGACAGTGCTTTAGGATTGTTTTGAGTGAGAGTTTTGTGATTATTCGTAGTTTTTAATGAATTTTTATTAGGAATTTCTAAAATTCTTAACCTCTACTTTTAGATGGCTGTTGGCTTTTTAGCTTTTAGCTTGCATGTGGGTGTTGGCTTTTCAGCTTTTAGCTTGTGTTGCTTTTTACCCCCTCCAACATGGCTATAAATCAATTTAGGGGCTCCACTCTCCCTCCATGCTTGAGCTCTCCCTACAACGATTCCCTTGGCTTTCTCTAGCTACAAGTCTTCAAGTCACTTCAAACCTTCCGGTCGCTCATCTAGGTCTTGCGTGTTCGTTTGTGAGCAAGGATCTAAAGCCGATTCGCTTGTTAACTGCTGAAGCCATTGCTTGGAAAAAAAAATTGCTATCCAGAAAGCCATTTGCCAATAAAGCAAGTTCGCCTGTAAAAAAAATCAGTTTTCCTGTTGAAAGGGCTTTATGCCTGCAGATGAAGAGATTGTCCTCTACTAGATCTGTTTATAAAAATAAAGCCCAAAAAAACCCCAAAAAGTTGACATCAAAGCTTTGCATTCATAAAACCTTCAAGGAAAAATAACGATTTACCTTTCAATTATAGTTTTGTTTAAAAAAGGCAGTGGCTTTGCAGTCAGTGTGAGAGCATGCAAATAACTATAGAACCTTGGCAAAGCCTAATGGATTTTGCAAGTCCTCAAAGCGTTTATTTTTTATTATTAGCACTGGCTCTCCTAGAGATAGTGCTTAAGGATTGAGTTAAGACCAAGTTTTGTGATTATTCTGGGAATTTTTAAAATTTCATAAGCTCTATTTTTAGGCATGTGTCATGCCACATGTCATGGGTACATGCTATTTGTGCAAGCCCGGCCCAAAAAAACTATCACTTCAAAAAAGCCTTGAGATGCTTCGATTCGTGTTCCACTTTTTCAAAAGAAATTGTATCCCAAGGTTGTCTGCTGCACACCCACCTTCTTGTCATCTTGCTGCTTTTGAACTATTGGAATCGTCCTTGTCTTCCTCATGGGGGGCGAATCCAGTGGCTTTCGCGGGGAAACTAGCATGAGAACGTTGCCTTCTCCTCTTGCCATGGTTGTCACTATGTGATATGCAATGGCCCGTGGGCAAGGATTCTCCGGTGATGAGAGTAGGGGATATTGGATTCACTTTCGCATTTCCTGGTCTCATATATGGGTTTTGGCAAACCAAATTGCTGCAACGGATGTACAGAAACTGGAAGCTTTCCTGCAAGAATGTGCCATATACGAAGTACACTTTGAGATTAATCATGGTATCTCTGATTGTCATGTTCTCTTTCTCATTCGATACATCGTGCTTCTTGAATGTGTGTGGGTTGTGTATCTTTTTCTACGACGCCATCATGATCGACCTTGCCCTCCAATTCATTAGCGACATCCTCATGGACGAGCAGATGGAAGACCACAAGTGCATGGAGACTGAGTGCATCGCTCACCAGACCATCGTCAATGGCTTCTCTGAGATTTTAGGCAATGCCTTTTCCTCCCATTCTTTCATTCTTTTCCAGAATGAAGCTCCAACCTGGAGGAGACGAGAGTGCGGACAATTACAACTGGATTGATGACATCCTGGTTGTAGACCCAGAGTAGGCTCCGGCAGCGGATCTAGCATCGCGTTGGCCACCTGTAGATTCTAGTGCTAGTAGCTTCGAGCAAGATTTAAAGCCTTTTTACTCATCAGGCCGCTCTTCCGACTCCCCCGATTTCTTGTATATTCTCCAAGCATGCACAACAATGGATCATACAATACTTTCATGTCAGCTCAAAGTTTTTTGGTCACCCGTCTCACGAACTGTTTGGCCAAGTCAACAATTTTGCATGATTTTGTAGTTCCTACCTTATGGAATTCCGCATATCCCCCGTTGATGAGCAACCTAATCTCATATTTTGTGGAGTTGCTCAACCCTTATGCGGTTCATAAGGCAACGCCTTCTTACCTTAAGTAGATCTCAGGATACTGATTTTGAGGCGAGTTGCGACTTTCTTTAGCTATGAAGTTTGAGACTACAAGCTCAACGTCCAACCCAGTAATGCATGGAGAAAACCACTAGAGCCGTTTGAATAGTCACTAGGTGTAATACTTTCATTTTGTTCCATGAATAGTTGATCACACCCATAGGAAACTCTTCATAAAGTGTTAGTTTTGTCACTCGCCTTCTTGAACCAATCACTTGCAAAGAGTTTGGTATGGGCAACCATTTCGTGGACTGTCCATCTGTTGTTGCACTAATATATGGGAGACTCTGAGATCATAGCATAGTGTTGGCATCGGATTGTCTTAAGCCACAGACTTGACTACACTAACTAGGATACATACTGGTCTGCTTTGTTGCTCATACTATGGGAGGGAGAGATGGCCATTAAGTGATATTTCTTTCTCGAATCCGCAGGGAAGAAATTGTCAGATGAGATTGTATTTGCCAAGATTTTTGTGTTGGAGCCGTTGAAGCCACGGTCTCCTAATCTTGTTGTCTTCTCATGTCGACATAGATAGCTCCACTGATTGAGTATTTGGCATCTTTTTTCTTGGTGCCAATGAAGAGTGACAATGAGTGTCATTAGTGATCTTAGTCATATCTTTAATTTGAAATTTTGATGTGGCATATTACGAGGCAAGCAGTGGGAGAGGTTCGAGCTATGGTTGACATGCACCAATGCAATGTAGAGATGTGTCGATAGGAGGATGCCTTCATTGCTCTGCCAGGTGACCTAGATTAACCTCGATTTTTGGCTTTCTTTCCATCTTTATTTCCATATCTCTGTCATCTCTTTAAGTAGTTCTTGGCTGGTTGATCGTCCTGTAACGCTTTTCTTTATCCTGTTGTTTGGCAAAAACCATTCAAGGAATTGAAATCCATGCTTTGTAGGTAGATACGGTGCTTTTGGAAGAGCTCATGGTAGTTATCACTTGGTCTTAACTGGGCATACACGACAAGGCCGGTAAATTATTGTTTCTTTAGTGTTTCGTGTTGGTTTAATGATCGTATAAGAGTTGTATCTTGAAATTGAGTGTCATCGATGTGTGTTTGTGTGTTGTCGTATCTTGCAATCGATTATAGTCTATGCATGCTTGCGTGTGCCTGCCTTGGCTCGATTTGTAATCGAGGCTAGTGAATACTTGTTTGCATGTTGTCTTTGGTAGAAAGGCTTGGGCTCAAATGACAGTCTCCATGATGGGGCGATTTGACATTAACTTTGTTAATATTTGAGAAGTGACTTTAGATTCCTTAATTTTGGTTTAACATTCTGCTAAAGCACTAGATCTTTCCTTGTTTTGGTCAACATCGTCCTTCCGACACATCTTTCTCTAACATCGAATTCTGTAAACAGTTTTCTTTGAATTTATTCATGTGTAATGTTGTTCTGCAAGTGGGGATTCTAAATGTTGAAGCTTAATACAACTCCTTACTTGCTCAGTTCTACCAATTGCCAAAAATGCTATTCTACCAATTGCCAAAAATGTTGTTATGCCAAAAAAGCTATTTTGCAAAAATATATACTGCCAAAAAAGCTATTTTGTCAAAAAAGATTTTGGCCTATTGAAGGGGCTTTTTGCCTGCCAAACGGGCCTTATGCCTGCCAAACGGGCTTTATGCCTGCAAACGGGTTTTATGCCTGCCTAACGGGCTTTATGCCTGCCGGTGAAGAGATTGTTATCTGATGGATAGAAAAAAAATGAAAGCTGTTCTACCCAAAAAAAAAGGTTGTTCTATCAAACAAGCTGTTATGTCAAAAAAACTATTTTGCCAAAAAAGCCATTTTGCAAAACTATATACTGCCAAAAAAGCTATTGCCTAGAAGAATCTGTTGCCTCAAAACTAGAAAATCTATCTTGTAAACTTACAAATAGTGGATTTTGGCCTTCTATTTTGAATGTATTTTTCATGTGTATTAAAAGTCAAAGAAACCTATGGGGCTGGTACGTGCAAGATATTGACTAGCCTAATGTGTCGTTGCAACTACAGAGCTCAAGGAATTTTTAAGTATTTCTTTGAAATGGATTATTGATGTCCAGAGCCTCACAAGCCGAAGCCAGTGCTTTTGTGCATACATGCACTCTTGTTGCATTGGTTGTTCTTTTCTTTTACAGATAATGGACTAGAAACCTGCACAGCAAGAAAAACATATTGACGTAGCGCCTTCTGCTTGAATGTGCCCGTGGCACTCCTGTCTTCTTGTTCGCACATTTCTATTATGAGATTCTAAGCGTTTATGTAAACTCATAGTTTTGTCTCATTGCAGCCGCAGGCCTTTACGTTGACTCTGGAGCATCATGCTTTACCTCCTTTATGTGACGGTCTCGTGAAGCATAGTAAGAGACCGATATTCCACTAATGCAAGTCTATCAGTAATTTAGTGCGGGCCAGCTAGGCCAATATAGGCGACAAACATGAAGATGTTCGAGATCATCAACATATTTCTCATCGTACCATCTTGCATTGATACCTTCGCTTTGAATTTTCGTAGATCTATTTGCTATTTCAGATTGATCGTTTGAAGAGCTTCATCCGCATGAGCTGATTTCTTTGCCTGGGGTACTAATTTATCATTTTGTCTTGGGTTTGCATTCTTAACATTTTCAAACTATTCGCTTAGCCCCATCGAAAGCTAAGACATGTGATCAGCCTCCTCTGACACTTTTTGACCTTCTTTAGTATGAGATCCAGCCACAATTCTCCCAAGAAGAGCGTTAAGCCTGATCCTTGGTCTGTTAACTTCTGGACAAGCTTGTTCCCTGGACAAGCTTTCTCTTTGTCGGATGATTTTTTGTAATCCTTGGATAGTGTCCGAGCAGTAGATGGCTTCTTGAGACGGTCTCAAAACTTTTATTTGCCTTTGATAAGGCCATCCGCATCCACCACAAACGCCTCAAGTGTTACTAAGCCTCTATGGCATGTCTTGATTCCATATCTCATCCTCTTTCATTGCTGCTACTGGTGTTCCTTCTTCACTTGAAGATGAGGGTAGATTTTCTGCTGACTGACAGGGCTTGAGCACAATGGTTGCGCTATACAACTTCTTGTGATGTTTTGATGATAGACTCGACTTTCCCGGCTTGTTGTCACGTTTCTCATGTGCTGGGAGGGCCTTGCGTCAAATTGTCTGTATTCTGCCGCGGCTTCTGGAACAGTATGCCAAGTTCTCGCATCCCTCCTCCTGCTTCTCAAGTGTGCTGCATATGGACTGGTGGATCCGAAGATGAGCTCTAGCCTTCCTGGAGTGCAGATGAGCGGAGCAATTGGAGCAGAAGGCGAGAGGCTGAACTCGGAAGCTCCCGCATTGTGGACAATGGAAGAGAGCGAATGCCGATTCACAGTAATTTTTGGTGACACGTCCCAGCACTCCTGAAACCTCTGATCTGCAAACAAATACACACAACGTGAGAAACTGAGCAGGCTGCACACCACCCAACCATGACATCTACGGGATGTGATCCCGAATCAGGAGATGTCCCCTCCGAGCCACGAGCTGGGCTACTGGCACGAACTCCCAACCAGATCCAAACCAGCCTGGTGTCCCATACCACCAGGTGGCGCTGTGAAGCCTGGGATCTGCCACTGGGCCTTGGGCTACGCTAAGATGCAGGCGCGTGTCCGCGACTCAATCCAGGATCAGACCTAGCACCTGGGAACGAAACTTGCTCCCATCGGCTCCCTGAGAACTGAACCCCTGGGCCCCTTTTATAGACTCGGGCCCCAAGTGCCAAAAATAGCGAAGACCTTAAACTGGTTCGTACCCTTGTCACTCAACCCGAGAATCAAGCTTGCCTAGCTCTAAGCCTCCCTAGGCTACCTGAGCTAGTCTTGTGTACCCAGTACACGTCAAATACCAATCCGTGCACATGACATACTCCCCCTCCTCTAAGAACTCACTCCTGAGTTCGCTAAAAAACCCGGAAATGTTCTTTGGAGGTTTTGTAATGTCTCCCATGTTGCATCCTCCTCAACACGATCCTTCCACTTGATCTTGTATTCCGTGATAGATCGATTGCGAATCTGTCTGTCACGAAATTCAAGAATACACTCAGGTTTGTGTGGAATAAAAGTCAAATCTGTAACTTCCATTATCTCTTGAGGAGAAACAAGTTGATCATCTGCACCCAATACTTCTTTCAGTCTACTGACATGAAAGACTGGATGTACTTTAACATCAGGAGGCAATTCTAGTCGATATGCAACTAGTCCAATTCTTTTAATGACCTTGAAAGGACCACAGTATGTGGGGGATAATTTCGGAACCAACCCAGTACTTAGGCTCTTGGATTCCTTGGGAATTCGCAAATATACCATCGTTCCTTCAGAGAACTCTCTAGGTGAACGATGTCTATTAGCATAAAATCTGTCCCGATCTTGGGCACTTCTAATAGACTCCTTGGCAAACTGCAACATTTCTTGCATGTCTTGCAAGAAGTTCTTAGCAGCATCATTTTGAATCCCCTTTAATCCAACCATAACTGGTGACTTAGGTTGAAACCCGTACATAAGCATAAAAGGACTGTAACCAGTACTCGAATGCTTTGCACTGTTATAAGCAAATTCTATCATAGGTAGATAATCTTCCCATGAAGACTGTCTCTTAGATACATATGCCCGAAGCATGTCTTCAACCAAGTGGTTGACCTTCTCTGTACTGCCATCGGATTGTGCATGATCTGAGGAACTCATACTTAGAGTAGTTTCTAACTTCTCAAAAACAAGTGTTCAAAAGTTACTTGTAAACTTTGAGTCCCTGTCACTGACTATGTCAGATGGCAAACCATACAGCTTAAACAAGTGGTCCACAAACTCGTGAGCCAGCTGAACAGCTGAAATAGTTGTTCTAGTAGGTAAGAAGCTAGCCATTTTTGTCAAACGGTCTACTATGACCCAAATGGAGTCATGACTTTTGCGCGTTCGAGGCAAACCAGTAATAAAATCCATGGAAATACTTTCTCATTTATTACCTGGAATTTGTAATGGCTGTAATAAACCCGCGCTTCTAAGGCGTTCTGCCTTAGTAACCTGAAAAACTCGGCAACCTACTACTTAGTTCTCAATAAATGCACGCATCTTAGGCCAATAAAAGGTATGCTTCACAAGAGACAGAGTCCTATGTACACCCGGATGCCCAGCACTAGGAGCATCATGACACTCCCAAAGAATCTTGGATCTAAGGTCCATAACATCTGGCACACAAATCTTTTCATTCCGGAACAGCAAGCCGTTCCTAATCATCCACTGACCTCCCGCCGCCTGTACCGTAGGTGGCACAATCCCTGAGTCCTGGTCAACCATGGAGCTCCCATCCTGGACTCTTTGCCAATAAGAACTGAAATGACTATCAGTTGTGTATAGCCCTCTCAAGGATTGAAATAGGTTTGAGGATATTTCCGTAAATGACATAGCATTTACAAACTTAACTCGACTTAAGGCATCCGCCACACTATTCAACGAACCCTTACGATAACGTATTTCAAAATCAAAATCTTGCATTAATTCTGCCCATCTAGCTTTCCTTCCCCTCAATTCAGATCCATCACACACATACTTAATTGACTGATGATCAGCCAATACAAGAAACTTCGAACCATACAAGTAGTGTCTCCAAACCTTAAGGGCATACACTACAGCATAAAGTTCCTTTTCTAGTGTGGGCCAACGATATTAGGTGTCGTCTAGCTTCTTACTCTCGAAAGCTACAGGTCTGCCCTCTTGGAATAGAGCTGCCCCAATCGCATAATCACTCGCATCGGCCTCTAAAACATAAGGCCGGGTAGGATCGGGTAATGCAAGAACGGGTGCTTCCTTGATAGAAAACTTCAAGGTTTTAAAAGCCTTGTTCATTGCATCATTCCAAGAGATCGGCTGGGTAGACCTGCGTCCACGACCTTTCAATATGTTTGTCAGGGGTGCTGTGATATGTGAATAATCACGCACAGACTTCCGTAGAAATACCATAAATCCTAGGAAAGAATGAAGTTGTTTCACAGTCTGAGGGATAGGCCATTCTAAAACCTTCTGGATACGATCCAGATCAATGCTAATACCTTCAGAAGAAATCTTGTGTCCTAAGTAAATGATCTCCTTCATAAAGAAGTCACATTTACTCATCTTGGCATAGAGCTTATGCTGTCTTAGAATAACTAAGACAATCCGGAGGTGTCCTATGTGATCCTCAAGCGTTCGACTATATACCAAGATGTCATCTAAGAACACTACAACAAATTTGCCCAGAAAATCCCTGAACAAATTGTTCATCATCTGCTAAAAAGTAGCAGGAGCATTGGTCAAACCAAAAGGTAATACCGAAACTCGTAGTGACCATACTTAGTTCGGAATGCGGTTCTATCTATGTGTTTAGCATAGATACGGATTTGGTGATAACTCGTACGCAAATCAATCTTAGTGAAATACTTCGCTCCGGCCAAACGGTCTATCAAATCATCGGAACGAGGTAGAGGATATCGATTCTTAATTGTCACTTTATTTAATCGTTTATAATCTTTACACATTCTCCAAGTGGAATCTTTCTTCTTCCTTAAGAGGACAGGTGCATCCCAAGATGATTTACTTGGGCGAATATAGCCCATATTCAGGTAATCCTGTAGCTGTGAAGCTAGCTCATTCTCCTCTTGCTGGCTCATCCTATAAGGTGGTACACTAATAGGTTGAGCCCCTGGGACTTAAGTCTATGCGATGATCTACTGCCCGTTCTGGAGATAAACCTTTCGGCAGTTGAGCAGGGAATACATCCTTAAAATTATCTAATAACATTCTCAATTCACGATGTTCAAACACACTTAAATCATTCTTGTTAATTACAGAGACAACAAATGAAGAAAGCGGAATCAAAACACACATCGTAATGAGAAGTGTTTAATATATTCTGAAGCTGCATTGCAGATACAATAGGTCCCTGAGAAGAGGGAATTTTATCACACTGAATACAAAATTGGGTGTCCTTATCTACAAAAGAAAGTGTATGCTCCGTCCATCCAATCTGAATATTGTGGGTTTTAAACCACTCTATTCCGATTAACAAGTCTACATGCTGCAGGTGCATAACATAACACGTAAGAGCCCATGTGTAAGCTTGAATCCGGATAGGAAGCGCTTCAACCTTGCGATCCCAAAACTGCTTCCCAGCTGGAAGCTGCACCTCATAGGTGTGATCGCTAGGTATCGTGGACAGCCCCATCTTCTGCACAAATTTGTAATTAACAAAGTTGTGAGAGCTGCCTGGGTCAAAGAGAATGTGAACCTGTTGGTCACTAACTTCTCCATAAACTCGGAAAAGATCATGGGAACCAAACAACGAAGTACTGAAAGTGCAATTACAAGAAAGTGGGCAGGTAATGACATTTACTGAAATACCTGTCATCGAAACTTGGTTCGCTCCCTTGGCTTTGGTACCTGGATCAGCCTGGAGCTTCGGTCTGAGCGCTAATTTTTGATTCTTGCGCTTTGGACATTCATTCTTGGTGTGGCCCCGCTCCTCGCAGTAGAAGCAACGTCCTTCTTTTTTAAGCTTCAAGGTGCGAAGGAAACGGGCTCGACCATTCTTTGCCTGAGTCAAGTGTTTCTTGGAGGCGGCGTCCGTAGACTTCGTCTCCCCGGTACCAGTCGTAGGTTGAAAGAACTTGCGTTTGTTCTTTCCACTCATGTCGGAAACTGTAGTTGCCTTTGCACCGGCCATGGTATCATCATAAATACGCGCGTAATTCATGGCCTCTTGCAACGTTGTACATTTGTTGTTCTTGATTTGCAACTTGTACGAATCTGGCAAACCATCCACAAAGAAACCTAACAAGGTCACTGGATCCATCTTTGTGGCCCTGGTCTGCAGATCTCGAAACCTTTGAAGATAAACTTCAAATGACAAGTTCCGCTTTGACATATCGAGGGCTTTAAGCTTGCCAACGATATCATAATCGTCCTCCTTCTTCATGAACTCCTTCCTGAAGACCCCTTCGAAATCTAACCATGTAACCGGCTTAGGTTGGAGTTCCTTCCACCATAGCAAAGCCTTTCCTGACATGAAACCGGCTGCAAGCTGTATTTTCTTTTCATCTGGGTACGGGTGGAACTGGAAGTGTACCTGCCACTCGTGTAACCAAGTGTCAACAACCTCCTTAGTTCGAGACTTTTGATCTCCCGGAAAAGGGTCTGGAGTTATGTTCGGACCTAGCACTGAAGCCATGGCATCCACATGCGTGAGTGCCTGCACAGTGCTAGCCAGAAGGGTGAGAGTCGCCTGAATCCCTTGGAGTTGCTGTGTCAACCCCGTTTGATTTGCATTAACCCGCTCGAATTTTCCATCCAGAGCAGTGGTGAATTCACTGAAGGCCTTCTTCGTAATCAGATCGTCATAAAGACCCTGGTCTTCCTCTCCCACAGGAGTGTAATCCAAATTCTGATCTCCCATGGTGAACTCGGGATTTGCAGAATCAGACATATCTGAAATCTGATTTGAACGAATATAAACTGAGAGAAATAACTGAGGGAATCGAAGCTGGAAGGAGAGTGGAGCAGAGAAAAACCGTCCCAAGAGATGCTGACGAAAGAAGATGCTGGAAACTGGCGAACAGCGGGTGCAATTAATCCCGGAGTCTTCCTCTTGCTGAATTCGCTGCAGGCTGCAGTGTACGGAGATCTGCAGCAATCCGTACTGTACGGAATCCTCCTGCTGGCCGTACAATTGACGTGGACCGTACGGATGCTGACGCGATCCGTACGGTTGCTGATGTGGGTGTACAGTAGCTGTCGCAGGTTGTACGGCAGCCTGTCGCAGGCTGTCCCGAATCCTGATGGCGCAATCAAGTCGTTGGGCAAGGAGGGCTTCTCACGCAAGGCTGTGGCTGAGCTTGGAACCTTGCCAAGCTATATAGGGAATAGGGCAGCTAATCTAGGAAGCCCTGCTTCCCAGAAAAGCTCACCCTCCCAACTTTGGAGGGTGGTGCTTTTTCGAAAAAAGCATCACCTCCCACAGAGTGGCCGCACCCTGTTCCAGCCCCTTGCGCATCACCCTGCCCTGGCCGAAACTCCTTCCAGCCATGGCGCACCACACAGCCTCACGCCTCTGCGTTCTCTGCCCCCACGCAGCCCTGACCAGCCACGATCTGCACGCCTGCCACTCAGCTCCTCTATCGCCTCTCCTATCTGCACGTCCGCTCTCTCCCAGCTACGCTCATCCCTCTCTCACCTAAACCCTTAAGCAAATTCGAATCACTCTCTCTCTTTCTCTTACCTTTTTCCCTACATCCTGACCACCCCTGATAACCCATGAACCAACCAGAATTTGCAGCAGCAAATTTCGAATTTTAGGGCATACCTGGAAGAAGAAATCGTCCAAAGTATTCGCATAAGAAATTCCTACCTCAGGATCTGGCTCTGATACCAACTGACACGTCCCAGCACTCCTGAAACCTCTGATCTGCAAACACACACACACAACGTGAGAAACTGAGCAGGCTGCTCACCACCCAACCATGACATCTACGGGATGTGATCCCGAATCAGGAGATGTCCCCTCCGAGCCACGAGCTGGGCTATTGGCACGAACTCCCAACCATATCCAAACCAGCCTGGTGTCCCAAACCACCAGGTGGCGCTGTGAAGCCTGGGATCTGCCACTAGGCCTTGGGCTACGCTAAGATGCAGGCGCGCGTCCGCGACTCAATCCAGGATCAGACCTAGCACCTGGGAACGAAACTTGCTCCCATCGGCTCCCTGAGAACTGAACCCCTGGGCCCCTTTTATAGACTCGGGCCCCAAGCGCCAAAAATAGCGAAGACCTTAAACTGGTTCGTACCCTTGCCACTCAACCCGAGAATCAAGCCTGCCTAGCTCTAAGCCTCCCCAGGCTACCTGAGCTAGTCTTGTGTACCCAGTACACGTCAGATACCAATCCGTGCACATGACATTTGGCCTGCCAAACTGGTGGCCTAAGTGAAGCCCATGGCCTTGCCAAGAAGCTCATTCTTTTGCGGGTTCGCTGCCACGTGGAATTCCAGAAACGCACGTCGTATGATGTTGGACAGCTGGCTTCTCTTCGTTTGGTTCCCCACTTCCAGTGGAGGAGCTTCCACCTCGCGCAGTCGTCGTTTGGTGATTGACACTTGGCGTTGGCAGATTGGCTTCCCGAAGGCAACGGAGGACCCTCCACGTGGCGCAGCCTCGCTTAGTGCATTGCATGGCTATTTGCCTGGGCTGGAGGAGTGGAGGGAGCTTCTTCTTTATGTTCTCTTCCAGGAACAGAGCCCGGGTTCTGTGCCGGGGCTTCCTGATGCCTGTATGTGCATGGTGTCTTTGCTCCTGTGATGAAGAGGGTCCGCTTTCTCTGATGGGCCTGTTTCCCGTACAACGCATCGTTTGGCTGTGCGTGCATGGTGTCTTACCTCCTGCGATGAATGCTGGGTTTGGTTCTTCCAGGTATGCATATCTCGACAGCAAACACGGGAGGCCTGATAATTCGTTTTTTGTGGACGGAAATCCAAATCTTCTTTGTCCTTCGTCCAAAGTCTTTCTATTCTTCCTTTCAATCGTTCTTCATCGTTCGTCTCTAGAAAACTATTTCAGGTTGTTTGTCAACAAAAAAGAGTTTCCACCAGAGCATCGTAACTGGTTCCATTGCTGCAAGGCAGACCCGATCTCTTTCTCTGTTTCCGTTACTGCAAGGCAGACCCGATCTGTTTCTCTGTTTCTCTATCTCTCTGTCTCTCTATTGCTTCGTTCCAAAGATCAGATGAACCCAAAAGCCTCCAATTCTGATCGACGCGCGTTTGAGCCTCAGTTAATGAACATAGAATTTCCGATGTTGGTGACCTGTAATCGAGGAATGATTTGAAATGTGTATGTGGATTGTTTTTTGAAGGGTTAATGGATATGGCCGAATCCAAGAAAGTGGCTCCAAAAGATGTCCATTCGATCGTCCGAGGTACGGAGATTAGAGTTCTAATCTTGATTTTGACTCGTTTTTGTTCTGGTTTTCCTTTCCATGTATACAATTTACGTACGTATTAATTATCTCGCAGAAGTCGGAGAATGTAGCACACACAATCGTGAAAGCATACGTATAGAGGCTGCTCCAACGGCGTGTGCGGCAGAACAATGTCCAAAACATGTTGACGCAGTTCACGGTCCGTGAACATATGTTGTATATAGATTTTGTACGAACTTGTAAATGGTGATCTCTGCTGCAGGATTTTCCTCCTTCAGTCCCGTTCTGTGCAGAAAACATTTTATGTTGTTAAACGCCTGTTATTTTGGTATGTCTAGAGCTTCCAAAACGTAGCAGTTTGTCGAAACCATCCTTGCGAAATGTTCTGGCACCGAATGAAATTTTTGATCTCACGCAAGGTATTTTTCGTTGATTAAAGTTTATGTAACTCGCTTTGATTACTCCTGCGATTTTCCTATCTCTGAACTATTCGTCTTAGTTCAGGTCTTCCTCCTCCAATGCGGGAAGCCGTCCGTGCTCTTGCGGAACAAGGATTCATTTCAGCAGCGGGCACATGCAAGATAAGGACCACACTTCCTTCTCCGGCATCCATTGCCATTTTTCCTTTGGATTTGGCGCCTAACAAACAAGGTGGAATCAGGAAGAATTCAAAGAAAAACTTGAAGACCGCTTTTTATGCGGCTGCCAAACAAGCCTGTGCAGAAGGTAAAGCATTTTTTCCTTTTCATGTCTTCCTTTGTTTTGTTTCCAATGACTTTGGAGGTATTCACATTTGCTGTGCATTGTCCAGTTTACGAAGTACTTCGCAAGAAGGGTGGCAACATAAAAATGAAGTGCCAGATAAATATATACATAAGGCCCTCCAATCGGCGAGAAGCATGAAGGCCCCGGAGTTATAGATGCATAATATCAACTTAAGATCTCTACATTATGTTTTTGTACATATACTTTTTTAATTTATAGAGACCTTCTTAAGATCATAATACTTTCAAGCGCTATTGAGTCATATTATATCTAAACATGTGTGGAGATAGATCTTTCAGCATATTTCGTAAATTGAAATGCCATTGGATTACAATAATTATTTTCTTTTGAGTATGGGAATTTTCATTAAGTGTTTTCTTCGTTAGGAGAATATGTTTTTAAACAGTTTTTTTTTTCATACTTAAAGTTTCATTAGAATATTGATGTTTCAATTTCTAGCGTGCTCATTTTCAATGCAAATTTTTATAATGAAGATATCTACTATTTTCTTCATTCTTACTTCATTGGTCTATAACTAATGAATTTAAAGATAGATACATTTTATTCCTTTCTTACCCAATTTATAGTTTGAAAAAACGTACACCCAAACAAATGTTTCCTCCATTATTACGCTTTGTCTTGCAATACATTGTAACATCTTAAAACGTTTTCTTTTCTTGGATTTCTATGAAGAGCATTTTCAAAATTTCTATTATATTATCTTATTTTGCTTTAGAAAAAAAAAAACCTAATAGAAATGATAACAACGTTTTTTAGGTAGTTCAAACATCGGGACACAACTTGGGAAGAGCGTTTGTAAGATCAACATGGTTCTTCCAAACCCAATCGGAGATGCTTTGATTCAGAAAGATGAAAGTGGGCCTAGTAGACTCAATGACCATGATGCCATTAATCCTATCAGTCCAAATGCATTACCAACCCTATCAATAGGTTCACTATCTGAATTTGTTACACATCAATTTGCATTTGAAGGAAAGTGGCCAAGTACAGCATGTTCAAAGCCAAAGATGCAACTTATCTTGTGTATATGCACATTGACCTCATTGATTATAAATGTTCAGAGACAATTACATGTCCCACATTCATATGTCAAGGATTTCAAGGATGTTTTCCAGGTTGATGAATTCTATAGAATTGAGGGTCCTACCATTACCAAATGAGGGTCTGGTGAGGGAGGGACCTCCTCTTTTTTCTTACGTGTTGATGCAACTACTACATTGTTAAAGGGTGAACCATTTGATGGAGCAATATCTTTCATCCCTGACACCGTCATACGTCGATATGCACCTTGGGTAGTCCACCAAATGGAAAATGTACGAGCACTTTTAAGCTCAAAGGGTTGGCTCATGATCCCATTAACACATATCTTGGTTGTAGCATTAGTGACGAGTTTGATAAAAGAGATGAAAAGGCATGTCAGCCAGAGCTTGTATGATGAAGTCCCATTCCAGTCTATCATATGCCTTGTCAAAGTCAACCTATTTTGTGTCTCTGGCATAGTCACAACCCTTCTAGATGTTGATGAATCCTTTCTCCGATAGGGGTGCCCTATTGCTCCTCTACTCTTTGTAATTGCTGCAGACTCCCTGGGGTGGCTTCCTCAGCAACAAAGTCAAGAAGGCAAGTTGAAAGGTATGGAGTTACCTTCAGGCAAACACCTTATATGCCAGCAGTTTGCTGATGATACAAACTCAACCCTCAGGAATGAGGCACAAGATATCAAGGTGGCCATGGAGTCTTTAGAGATATTTTGCAAAGCCTCTGGGGTCCAAAATCAACCACTCCAAAACTGGATATGCAACCCTCAAAGGGGATGAATAGCAAGTTTTGAAAGAGATGGGTTGCCAGAGAATCAAGCATGGCCCAATCTTCAAGTTACTGGGTATCCCCATGGGTTTTGATATTTCCCTCAAGCAGAGATGGGATTGATTCCTGAATAGATTCCAAAACAAGATGGAGAAATGGAGAGGATTTCAGGCTAGTTTGGCTGGAAGAAGAACTGTTCTTAACCACTACATATACCCTATTGTTATCTTCTACCTCACAGCATGGTCCTCCTCCAAAGCTGGAATTAACAGGTTCATAAAAATTTGTAGATCTTTTGTGTGGGGAGGTAAGATACCCAAGGCAGATGGGACTTCTGTATCAAACCCGGATTAGAGGTTATTGATATAGAGCAGGCTGCTTTGAAACTCTCCTCAACCTGTATATTAAAGGCAATCCTACACCCTCTTGAAGATTGGGCTCATCTTCTCCTTAGGAATGTTAGCTCCCTAAGACTCCTCAGAGCCCTCAAGTGGAAAAATTACCCCATGCTGTCAACTATTTGTAACCCAGAGCCCTGCAAAGCTAAAGGCAGCCAACTTTGGGTCTCTCTTTGGATAGCTTTTGAAGGGATCAAAAGCCAAATTGTCTTTTTAGAAAAAGCAGCTTTTATGACCTTGGACTCAATTTGGATTTCTGTTATTTTCAAAGAAGCTGTGCTGTCTGAGGAAGAAATAGCTAAGGCTGCTCTTCTCTTTAAGAAGAGGTTGCAAAGTTGGGCGCAGTTGTGGAACAGAGCTGAACTAAGGTGGAAAACATGGGTAGAGATTAGGAGAGAGTTCAGTCTAAATAATCAAAGCCAGTCACTTGTTCTGGATAGAATACAACTTTGGAATGGCAGTCAGCAGTGGAAGGGTGGATCTTTCCTAGTTTATAACAGAGAGTTCATCTGGGTGGAGAGTATCTCTTTCTTCCCTATACCCACACCAAGCAGGGACATGGGAGATCTTTGCAGGGTTCTTAATGACAGGTGGAAACTTTATGACTTCAAAGAGAAATGGAAGTTCAGGTTTTGTACCATTTGGTCTTTTGCAATTCCAGACAAAATGTCTGCCCTGATGTGGCTCATATTGCATAAAGCTGTGTGGACCAATATCAGAGGACTCAGGATTGGGAAGGATAATGGCAAATGCATGAACTGCCCCTCTACCAATGAAGATATTTTCCATCTCTTTGTGGCTTGTCCTGTGGCTAGAAAGGAGTGGAAAATCGTCCAACTGGAGACAATGGAGATAGGGGGGCCAGTAAACTGGAAGGCCATCTTACTAGGAGACTCTACAAGGACAAAGTAGGACACTTGGTTACCCCTGAGAGCACATGCACTTTGGTTCATATGGGTAACGAGGAATAATCTTCAGTTTAATCAAGTTGTATTGCAAGCTGACCTACTGTTTGTTAACTGGCTGAACAGGACCAGAAGAAAATCATAGAAATGATTCACAATTTCAAACCAAATGTTGCCCTCTTCAATGTTGACCTTCAAGAACATACTCAAAGATGTTTTGGGATTGATAATTCCACACCTTTTGAAGTCCCTGTTGAGATCACTGATTTTTTTAAACAGGTACCCTCCACAACAGTTAAAAAGGAACTAGACTCACCTTGTGAAGCTTAGGTAGACGGCACTGACAGCTCTGGGGACTCAGAGAGCTTCAATTGCTCTGCATATTTCAATGATGACAATACAAATGACACAGATGACTCCTATGTCCCTCTCTTTTATTTTGCTGCTACTGTTTCTACTCCAGGAATTTTTCTTAGAAATGTTTTGATGATGAAACTCTCCCCTTGGGGGTTAGTTGTTCTTTACCAAAGAACATGTAAATATTTATGCTGATGATGATGATATTCTAATATAACACAAACTTTTTGCCCAAAAATAAATAGATGTACGAGCACCATTCACATCTGTTATCGACACATTGGCATTTGTGATTGTTAAAGTCGACCTCGATGGACCACCCACTCACCAAATCATAGTTGCAGACGGCCCTAATCTAGAAGACCGAGCGACGGTAAAAACCACAGCTATGATCAAGCATTCTTTGAGCACTTTCCAAAATCGCACCCCTATTTATTTCTACTCTCTTCATGCTACAGCTGTCTTTCTTGCTGATCAAAGGCCAACCCTTGCTCGATTGGTGGAGGAGTTCGTAGATGAAGGCATTGTGATGTATGTTGCTAAGAATTTTTCTTACATGTGGGCAAGGCATGCACTATGCGTGTTTGATTTCACTATTTTAGGGGTAGTTCTTGAAGGGAATCTCCGTACCACACTACATGATGCCTTCATTCGACAAGTATCTCAACTAGGTTATGGAAAGAAGGTATGACTAACTTGCTGAAAAATACATGCAACTAATACATAAATCTTTTAATTTGAGAACTCATACTGAACTCTTTGCAGGTACATGGGGTTTTGCACTTTATGAGTCTCAATAACCCTCTGGTAGAGTACCATTGCGAGGCCTACGATGGATGTCGAGTCGGTCATGATCCTTTGCGCCCATTTTGTTATAGTTGTGATGGTGTGCTGAGTGTCTCCCTGTTGCCTCTCCTAAAAGGCTTCGTTTTGTGATGTGTGATGCCTCCCAGGTTGCTATACAGTTGCATGGGCCTCGTCGATGAAGTATTGGAACTTCATTGCCCATTTCTTGAGTACCACAACCAAAGCATTGTTGCAACACGGTGCATGCTTTTTGAGAAAAGACCCACTGGCGAATTCATGATAAACAGTTCTAGCTTTGTGACCTCCTTCACAAAGGCCACCTAGTAAGAATAATCACCTCATGTATAGATGCTTGTATATAGCACGACCCCTCTTACTTGTCTTTGCCCATCTTCGCTCCTACTATGAATATGATCTTCTACTCATATTCCCTTTGTGTATATAGACACCCTTTGGTTTTTTGGGCTCAACGGAAACAATGAGCTTTTGAGGCTTCTCTTACCGTAAATAATATAAAGCTAAGAAAAACTTGTACAAAAGTTGTGTGGTGCTCCTTTATCATGTGGGACATGTTGAGATTTGATGCTTTTGAGTAATTGTTTTGAGGCTACATTGTAACATTGGATGCCTGCTCTTGTAGCACACATTGCCTCCCAAACCTACTTATGCAACATAGCTTATGCTTGCTTGCAATATTTACAAATGCTGCTTTTGATTTTTAGCCAGGAAGAGAGTCCAAGGGAGGACAAAGGAAAAGTGAAGATCAAGGAGATCAATGCAGTCACACATGATAGTGACAATGACGTTCTCTTCATGTCTAGTTTATCTGCAGAGTTGCTTACCACTTTAGATGATGCATATTCCCTGGATTGGATTTTGGATTCTGGTGCTTCATTCCATGTTGCTTCCCATAGGGAATGGTTCTCCACTTATGACAGTGGAAAGACAGGTTGTGTGCATATTGGAAATGACTATGCATGTGACATAGTGGGAGCAGGTGACATAGTTGTTTTGTTTTGTTTTGAGAGCCATCTTTGCTCTGTCAAGAGACTAACCAAAGCGAAAGAAAAAGGTTCCAACAAGGAGATTCTCCCATTCATTACACCTTCACATACACCTTGGTGGCTCAATCTAGTCACAAGTTTTTCCAAAGCACTTGATATTTTGTGGCCCTACTAAGGCTCCATGGAGAATCTAGGCCAACGTTTGTTTTTCTTTGTATTTGGTCAACATAACTTTTTAAGATTCAAGTTACTGTTAGTTTGTCTATCATAACCCTAACTTATTATAAGTTATTAAAGGGCACTAAAGGTTGTCTTTCTTTTATGCAAGAGTCATTTTACTACCTCAAGTTATTAAGTGACATTAAATGTAGTCTTTACCTCAACTACTACTCTTTTTGGCCTACCCTCTGGGGTAGCCTTAGCATCGACATGTCTTTTGCAAAGCAGAAATTAGCAATTATTTAATTTCAAAAAAAAAATTGTCTATTTACTGGTGGTGTGTGCCATTGAATGTTAGTGGTTGGTAAATAGTGCCATTGAATGCTTACAGGCCTGTAGTCCCTCAGACTCAGCTTCTTCCTTGACTGCGGCATCGTTCTTTCCTCAACTGAGCTGTCTCCTCGACTGCGGCACCTTTCTCAACCACAGTAGACAGCTCAGCCACAACTCCCAATGCCTCCCATCCTAATTTACATAGACTCAAATTGTTTGTTGGGGACCTTCGACCAATGCATCTGTATGTTAAGAAGCTCTAGTGATGCATGTCACATGTAATTGCCTTTCTCATGATTAAAAAATCCTAGATCATTATGTGTTATGTTTCCACAAAACATACACGAAAGCCATTTGCATGCTTCCTAGAAGTTTACCAAACTCGCTCCTAACCTTCCACTGCTTCCGATGATTGCTTTTACTGCAACATCTCCAAGCGCTGCATCTTTCTGGCTTTGTGACCTCCTTCACAAAGGCCACCTAGTAAGTGTTATGTTTCCACAAAATACACATGAAAGCCATCGAAATCATAGGTGCCTGCTTCCTAGAAGTTTACCAAACTCGCTTCTAACCTTCCACTGCTTTCGGGGACTGCTTCTACTGTAACATCTCCAAGCACTGCATCTTTCTTTCTCAAATGAATCCAATTCTTCAAACAATGGAGTTGACTATAGGAGTTAATGATCGTACATGTTCAGTTCCATCAAACCCTGCAATCATGGAGCCTCCCAACACGCATCACAAGAGAACATATAATGTTTGGACAACAATTGAGGAGGCGGCCTTGAAGCTTTTGCAAGAACAAAATTGCTTCCTATTAGCAAGGAAAGTTGCAGCTCTTTACATCCACAACAACCAGCAAACAAATCACACACTCGAAGTCACTTGCAATAAAATTTACAAAACGAAAGCTGTGGGGCTCCAACCTGTTGTACCCAATGAAAGCTGCAATCCAACAAAAATCAACCAACTCATCCAACTCGAGTTACCCACTAATACCATCACTAGGAAAGCTGTTGTTTGCGACGAGCAAGAAAAGAGGAAGGAAAGACCTGTAGGAAATATATTACATCAAAATAAACGACACACCAGGTTATCCATGCTCCACCTGTGGTGGTTGTTTGGCTTTCAAGTAAAAAATGCGCAAAATAAGCATGGACACAACATCCAGCATTGAACATGACGACATCATGGCTCAAAAAGGACAAGAAAAGATCCTTGTTTATTCACTTTGCTACAGTCAAATACATTCGGGCAAAAAACTATGCTTCATCAAAGACAACATGAGAATGTCTCTCCCATTGACAAGACAACCTCCCTTAACAAAATAGAAGAGCGCTTGATTTCCATCAGAATTCCTTTCGCACAAATTAGGTAGTTAACATATGAGGGTCAACCTAGGCTCCATGGTAGCATCATAAATGTTTTTGCAGACGTTGACAAAGCAACACAAGTCCTTCCTTGGTTCATAAGCGAGGCCGCTACAGTTGCAGTTACAATCAAACACCGATTGCAATATGACCATAACTACATCAATGGACTAGTGAGACCTACGATGACAATGCAAGCACTGCAAGAATTGCTAGAAACACCACTGTACATCGAGAACAAAGTGGAGATCAACCAGCAATGGCTCAACCATATCGACTAGCTCAATTACAAAGACCATGAGATCTAACAAACACCAGACCACACAGAGGAGAACAACCCCGTAGATGAAGTCACAATAGACACCTTCGTGGATGGCATTTACTCCAACCAACAAGTCATAGATTTTAGAATTGTCTTAGCAAGTATTTATCTCTTTGTGTGGTGTCTCTTCCATTTTCTCCTTCTCCCACATTGAGCTTTCTTCCTCATTGAGCATTCCTAAACCCTTCATGCAAGAAGGCACGTGTGCTTCCACCCCATGTGATTTTAGCATTCCCACCTTCAGCTTCTCCACTTGGTCTTAATATGTGAAGTTAAAGGCTTTGATTAGCTGACTTGTGCTCTTGTAGGTGCCTTTAAAATTTTTTATACCAACACCCTCTAAGGCATCTAAATTTTTAGGGCCACTACAACCATCGGCTCCATTTTTAATGTAAAGTATATTATTTTTCCCACCCCCAAAACTCCCAAGCATCGATATTAACCTCCATATAGACGTCGATGATATGGCTCTTGCCCCTAGAGGGGACCCCTCAAGGGCTATATTGTCAATTGCATTTTCTAAAAGTTTAATTGCATTTTTCTAGGTGTATCTCCATGCAAACACAGTGATGGGTTGTTGGATCTATTTTGGCGCTATTCTGGTCCTAAACCAAGAAAATTGTAGTCCTACTTTACGGGTATTTTATTCCTTGTTGCAGTAAATCTTAAATGAGGGCAAAAGTATTACGAGGCATCGTGGTGGATGGAGGCCCGATGGTGCCATCCAAATAATCAACTATAATTCATCACGTGAAAATTGAGCAAAAGAGGTTACATCTACATCCAATAACAAGTTATAAAAAATTAGCAACTTATACTGATAAAAAATTGAATAGAAGATCTTCCATTTATTAAAAGTCAGCAATTGCTAAGAGTCTTAGAGGCCAAAAGATTACATCTAGCGACCATAACCACTTAAATATAAAAATTAACAAGGGCTATATTGTCAATTGCATTTTCTAAAAGTTTAATTGCATTTTTCTAGGTGTATCTCCATGCAACCACAGTGATGGGTTGTTGGATCTATTTTGGCACTATTCTGGTCCTAAACCAAGGAAATTGTAGTCCTACTTTACGGGTATTTTATTCCTTGTTGCAGTAAATCTTAAATGAGGGCAAAAGTATTACGAGGCATCATGGTGGATGGAGGCCCGATGGTGCCATCCAAATAATCAACTACAATTCATCACGTGAAAATTGAGCAAAAGAGATTACATCTACATCCAATAACAAGTTATTAAAAATTAACAACTTATACTGATAAAAAATTGAATAGAAGATCTTCCATTTATTAAAAGTCAGCAATTGCTAAGAGTCTTAGAGGCCAAAAGATTACATCTAGCGACCATAACCACTTAAATATAAAAATTAACATCAGTGCATACTGAGAGCCTCAAATTGAACAAAAGAGATTACATAAATGTAAAAACTCAGTAATTTGCTGAGAGCCAGCCAAAAGATCATTGAGAGCCTTAGAGGCCAAAAATTTACATCCAACCATTGCTGAGTGGTTATGAGACTCATTGAGCAAGACAAAATTTGTACAAATTAGTATTGCCACCAGCACAGCTTGTTGCATTTGAATTTTTTAGGGATCCAATGGAGCAGATGATGGAGAGGCCAAAGATCATGCACATTGCCAGGACTTAGATTACAGCCCCCCCAACAAGATGAGAGTACTCTACTCTAAAAATCCCGAGGGCTTCATCGACATCTAGGGGGAACCCATACAACACATCGATATAGAGGCTCTTTGTTGAGCATGTCATCCAAGCTGGTGACATGCAAATGTGTGGGGAATCAACCGAGGGAATGAAGGATGTCCAAAACTTGCGAGCATTTCCAATCCTACAGAGTGCAACACAATCACCTTATACAAGGAGGCAGATAACATTGGATCGTGTTGCATCGAGGGGTTGGTAGTAGTTACAATAGGCATGGTGAAGATGAGTGGGTGAGCAAGGGAGCAAATGAGTGATGAGCAGATGGAGGAGGGAGAGTGGAGCAAAGTAGAGCAGGGGTGTAAGAGAGCTAGAGGAGGGTGTGTGGAGCAAAGTAGTAGAGCAGGGATAGATGAGAGCACTGTAGCAAAATGCCAAATTCCATGGATCTTAAATATTATAAAGTTTGAGCCACCATGGTGGTTGGAGTCTCGGGGTTCCATCCATATTAATTGTAGGCCATCGCGGTGTGACTAGTAATTAACTACCTGCCTGGTGGAATCTTAGGCGCCACCCCAGATGAGCAATGGCAATTAATTACAATGTGGCTAGTAATCATGAAACAAATGCTCGATGGTGGTAACTGGCGAGTGACAGATTTCAGGCCACTATGGTGGTTGTTTGCCAGCTTAGCCATGGCAGACATGGCTAATGATAGTCACCACCACGGGGTAGTAATTACCACAAACATAAATCATGAAGCCTAGTTACCTCTAATTACTCATTACCATGCACTCTAGTACTCTACTAAGCATGCAAGCCTGGTGATTGGTAATTTATTGCACTCGTAGTAATCATGCATGCAAGCCTGGTGGTGGTAACTGGCAGGTGAGTAATTGAGGGCCACTACAGTGGCTAGTAATTAACTGCTAGCCCGTTGGAATCTTAGCCACCACAAACGTGGCTAATGAGAGCCACCACCATCGGGTAGTAATTACCACAAAAGTAAATCATGAAGCCTAATCACCTCTAATCACTCATTATCATGCATTCTACTGAGCATGCAAGCCTAGTGATTGGTAATTTGCTGCACTTGTAGTAATCATGCATGCAAGCCCGGTGGTGGTAACTAGCAGGTGAGTAATTATAGTGGCTAGTAATTAACTGCCAAGTCGGTGGAATCATAGCCGCCACCATAGGAGTGGATGGTAATCTTAGATGCCACCACCGATGAAAGATGGAAGTAATTACCATAGACATAAATCATGAAGCCTAATCACCTCCAATCACTCATTACCATGAAAGGTAGTACTGTCACCTTGAATTAATCCAAATTCGGGCCAACCACCATGGTGGCTCTCACCTTGATAGTTCCTTGCAGTTGGGCTACAAACTTAAACGTCCACTATTCCATTCCCTTCACTATTTTGTCTTCCATCCCTCGACCATTTCTTTCTCCCTTGCACTTAGATTGTAAACTTAAAACCTCAACTATTACATTTCTTTAATTGTTTTGTCTTCTATTGCTCTCGATCATTTCTTTCTCCCTTACACTCTTCCCACTACTTCTATCCCCTATCATAATGGATCCCCTTGGATACACCAAGCTCCAAAAAGTGTCTGCATAGTTTGAAAGCTCCTCACATGATCTTTCCTCCCTCCCTCCACATTCTGAGAGCTCCTCACACAATCTTTCCTCCCTCTCTATTGCACAGTGCGAGAGCCTCTCTTCTCCTCCCCTGATCTTGAAATCGTGACATCTGGGAGCTCCTCACTCACTCTTCAAAAGCCCAATTTGGATGCTCTCAAAAAATTCACGAGGTTGGTACAGGAGGTGAATGTGAAGGACAAATAGTCTGTCAAGGTCAAAATATTACCATCACTAAAAGCATGATTGAAAATGCGCTAGGAATTCTTGGAGGAAATTTGGAAGCACACTTCTTCGAGAAATAGTGAAAGAGATAGGATATTCTAGATGTATACCCCAATGCTCAGATTAGTGAAGATGGTGGAGTCAAGCTTTCTAGCTTGCCAATAGACCTCAAGGATGTCCTGAAGAAGACAATGCACTTCGTTCTTGATATGAGAGGAATTGTGAAGTTTTGGCAGGTTCAAGCAGTAGTAGAGCAACTAAAAGGATGTGATGTCTCTTTCTCAAGGGCAATCTCCAAGAGCATGATAACCAACTGGAAGAATTATGTGGATGGAAAATCCTAATTGTCATCTCAGTCTGCGGCGGATTCTATTTAGCGAGTTTTTTCCTAGCAAATTTGTGAGTTTTTTTGCTCCTAAGAACATAAAGAAGTAATAGAAATCTTGCCAAACTCGCTAGGAAATAAACTTGCCTAATAGAATCCTGACTAGTGGGTATAAAATATAATCCCCCTTAAATGGTAAACATAAACAACTAATAGAGAACTTGCAAACATAAACAAAAAACACCCCTTAAATGGAAAACATAAACAACTAAGAGAGAACTCCCAAACTCGCAGTAAAAAACTCTCCAAATAAAACCCCTCCATAGGGGTACTTGGAAACATAAAGAAGTAATAGAAATATTGACTTCACACGCATGTTTGCATCCTATTGACCCTTCATCACGTCAAAGGGATGCCACTCTAAATTTAATCTAAGGGTATCCCTTTATTCAATTTAGAGTGGTATCCCTTTCAGATGTATTTAATGACAAGGTATTGAAAAAAACATGTTCTAGAAGACATAAGGTGTTGAAGAAGTTCAACTTCATAAGTGACTATTCAAATCCATGACTTAGCAAACTGTATGAAGGCTTCATCACATGTATGTCATTTAATATATTTCAAATGGATACCACTCTAAATTGAATCGAATAGAGGCCAAAAGAGAGATGCATGTCACATCATTGATTCAATTGACAACTACAAAGCAAAAATTCAAAAATTGTTTATGTTATATGAATGTTATGGCAAAATAAATATCAAGGGAATCCGATGACTCTGACTCAACTGTAACATGGGCAAAAAAAATCCTGCATGTCACTTGAAATATGAGTCCAAAACTTATCTTGAATCTACATTGTTTTGCTAATGTAGACTCTAGGAGAAGTCAGTAACTGGAAGATCTCCATAGCAGTGAGCCGGGGTTGGTGAATTGTCATGCAATCCATGTTCTATCCCAAGACACGAAGGTAAACAACATACATGTGCTTGCATGTTGGAACAAATATTCCTTCTAATGCATGCTGAATAAAGTCATTGCAAGTACATGATGGCTCACTACAAACATGCACTGTATATGTCTTTCCCATAGGATCAGATTCAAAGCTTTCAACCATGAACTCTTCTTCTTATCCTCCACCTCTTTTTTTTTTGGCTCCTTAGCCATATTTGGTTCTTTTTTCAAATAGATTCTAAATGGAACGCCCTCACCCACGAGTATCTTCCCAAAACCCCAACCCGATTCCCCATGTTAGAGTGATTTGGGACAATATACAAACTCTACTATCACATGTAGCAAAGAAGATTATGCACGATACAAACTGGGTGAAGTATAACATCAAAGTGTGTGTGCTTGGGTAGGGTCCTGACCGATTGCGCATGGAGCAAGGGAGACTAAGAAATGCACAAAACAACCTACAGGATCTCTGTAAGCTTTGGAGAGACCACTACAATCAACTAGCAAGCAAGGATTACACTATAAAGGACATAATGAATTGTGTAGAGGTCTTCATGGACTGCAAGTATGTAACCCATGAAGAGTATGATTATAAATTAGAAGAAGTGAAATATGAGCTCCCGAGTGACTCGTCTAGCGATGAGGAGGAGGAAAGTACCTCGGATAGTAATGTAGAGCAGTAGACCTCCTCCTCAATTTTGGCATTTTTGGAGAATGTCTCTTTTGGAGATGGATTTTGCTTAACAATACTATTTTTACGATATTTTTTGTATATGAGAACTCTTGTTTAACAATACTATTTCTTACGATATTTTTTATATATGAAAACTCTCTTGAATTCCACTTGTCTAAAGTAAAAAAATTCCCTTTCATAATTGTCTTAAGTAAATAATTGTCTTTTCATAGTTTTCTTAAATTGAATTTGAGTTTGAAGTAATAAATTATCTTTTAAGTAAATTGTATTTTCACTTCTTACCCACTCTTGTGTTTGTTTTTGTTATTGTGTTTGTGTCTGCATTTGTTGAATCACCCCAAATTAGACATGGCATCACATTGCACATCCTCTGAGTACAAAACCCCTCATAGGAGGACGTCATGATCTGTACTCTTGAGAGGACTTTGATTCCCTTCAGCCGACTCCTCAGGGGCCTACCCCTATGACTGACTCCTCTCAGGTTTAGCATGGTGACTACCCCTCGGGGAACTCCTTTGCTAGTAGCCCATGGCTTCTTTGGGAGTCCCGACGAGTTTGTCGCATCCATGAGCGATGCGAACACAATGAGATACTTCTCTCTATTGTCCTAGAGGACCTCGGCTATTCCTACACCCCTCGGGGGTAGATCAAGGCCATCAACAGCTGGACCCACTCAACAGCCATCCCTTCTAGTCCCTTCGATTAAGGGGTCATCACCTGGGCATACCCATCATAAGGGAAGGAAGAGTAGGAAGGGTCGAGGCTGCTGTGGTGACTCGAGGGATGTAGACGAGCCAGCACACTCACATCCTTATATGTCTCCACATGGTCATGAGACCCAGTACCAGTCAGGTCCCTTGCTCTCTCCCACTCCCACTCCCTCTGCTACTCCTCGCTCAGTAAGCACTCATAGTAACACCCCTCACTCTAGCTCTGCTACTAGTACTCCCACTCCCCTACCCTTGCCCGAGGACTTGTATGATGACCTCACTAGGGATAAAGAGATCATAGAAAATAAAAATGGTAAAGAAGTGTTGGCCACCATGAGGCGGTTGATGAGCCACCATTTCAAAAGTGGCATAATAATTAGCTAGCAGCACCAAGATGATGAAAAGAAGAAGGCAGTCATCGAGGAATTGAAAAGATGATACCCTAACCCCTCCAATTGGGAGTTCGAAGACAATTACATGCGAGGGCGCATGTGTGCTATCTTGAAGCATCGTAGGTCAATGTTGCGAAATGCCATTGTAACAAAGAAGCCTAAGCCTAGCTAGGCGAATAAAGCTAACTGGAAGCTTTTGAAGAAGGACTACAGGGACAGCCCCCAAAATTTCCGCAATCAAAGGAGGGTTGCGAGGAGATGGTTGGACACCGTAGGTGCTTTGCATCTTGGCAGTGGCAGAATGGGCACGTTCGAGGCAAGGGTGCTAAGTCTACTTCTTCTCATTTAATTTACTGTTCTATTTGTTTTAGTACATATAAAATGCACTTTATCTAACTCTCATAATTTGGGTCCACAGCAATTTGCGATTGGTCACCTTTCCACAAACGAAGAGACGAGACGTGCATTTTGCATACGAGCGAGGTCGTGGTTTATTGAGATGGAGGCATAGGGAGTGGCATTCGATTGGGTTGCGGTGGTTGCTCGCTCGATATAAGTCTACTCCAACTTGTAATCTCACTTTTTAAATTGTTTTATTCTTTAAGTTCTAATCTAATTTTAAATTAAAATGTTTTCACTCTTAGGATACAAGCTCAAACGTCCCATCAGCGAAGGCGAGTGGTGATGATGAGGAGGCAGGTCTTGAGGGATTTGGCTTAGATGGCTTCGATGAGGGCCAGGGATCAGGCGGAGTTCACGAGGGCCATGGTGACGACGATGACGACGAGTCGGATGAGCAGGAGTAGTAGTAGTAGTTTGTATATACTTCAGCATGTATATGCTTTTGTCTGTCAGCTTGTTTGAGCGATTTTGTATCACCCTTTTCGAAAGGAAAATTTTGTAACAAATACGGTTGTATACACTTCGGCATATATATGCTTTTGTTTGTCGGCTCATTTGAGCAATTTTGTATCACCCTTTTCACAAGGGAAATTTTGTAACAAACAAGGTTTGAGAGTTTTATCTCACATGTTTGCTTGTAAACATTCTTTTGTAATGCAAAAAACTAAACATTAGTGGGGCAAAATGGAGCCACATCAAGCCCTGTTTTGCCCCACTAAATTTTTTTTATAGTTCTATTAAGGGTCGGTGTATACCGACGCTTTACCAATATCGGTATATATCGACCTTTACTAACATCGTATTAGTGTTTTTTGAGAGTAATAGCAACAAAAATATCGATCTCTGCACCTGTGAAAACAAAACTTTATAGTGTAAAAAAGGTCGGTATTTGTGTCAGAAAACAGCCTGTACCTTGTAGTGATTGATGTCCCCTACTAAAATCTGGACAGAAAGGCAACCAAACCTTTCACACGTAAGGGTATTTGGCTACAAGGCATTCATACACATTCCATATAAACATAGATGGAAGCTCGATCCAAAGTCATGAAAATGCATTTTAATCAAATCTAGCCATCCTTTTGGTGTAAAAGCCTATCTATTGTATGACCACCACTTGGCAAAGGTTCTCCACTCTTGAAATGTACTTTTTCAAGAGTTTCAATCGGATGATCCAAGGGGGCGATGTTTTTCAATCCACACGTCAAGTTGATTCCATCCAGTTTTGGGATTAAAAAGATGACCCTCAGGAACTTAACCTGTCCCAGTCCAACAACCTTAGGCGCCCATTCCACTAGTAACTCCACTACCGGCTAAGCAAAGCCTAACTCACAGATTCAATGGCAAATCCACTTTGAAGCTCCGCCACACACAGCAATCGGCCCTGAAGGTCTAGCTGTGCCAAAAGACGAATACATTGATGATCAGCCCCACCTTTCCCTACTCGACATATTCAACAACGTCCGCCACCCAGCAACTCCTTCGGAGTCCGTCGCTCCTCAAGGGCAAATCGAGGCCAGTATGGACCTAGATTTCATGACAGCAAATACTCCTTCACCACTCACGATCCTAATGCTTCTGACGCTCTTGCTGCTATTGATCACATTCCTTTAAAATGAGCTCTTCAATCATTGGAGGACCCTCATTGGCAAAATGTAATGGACGATGAATTCACGTCCCTAACTGAGAATTCACACAAATCCTCCTCTGAACCGCAAAATCGTGCCGAAAAAGAAATACAACTCGGATGGCACAGTGGCACGTTTTAAAGCTCGGTTGGTCGCCCAAGGCTACTCACAAATTCACGGAGTCGATTTCATCGACACCTATGCTCCTGTGGTGAAGATGCAGTCCCTCAGGCTAATCATTGCACTCAATTCCTCTCGACGTCGTCACGTCTCCACCTCCATCAGATGGATGTGAAGACTGCATTTCTCAATGGGGTCCTGCCAGAGAATCAAAGAGTCTACATGAAGCAGCCTGAAGGTTACATTCAACAAGGCACCAAATCAATAGTTTGCCTTCTCCTCAAAAGCCTCTGTGGGCTGAAGCAATCACCATGAGTGTGGTATCAGTGCTTGCATCAATTCCTTATCGAGCTTGGGTTCCAAAGAACACTCTCTGATTCGAGTGTCTACGCCAAGTGCAACTCCCATGCATACTATCTACTCGGACTGTATGTAGATGATTTAATTCTTGCAAGTAATGACCTCGATTTCCTTCTCCAAATTAAACTATAACTGTCGCTTGAATTTCACATGACGGACAACGACCCTGCAGAGTATTGCCTTGGCATTCAGGTTCATCGTGATGGTCCGACGGGCTCAATCACACTCTTTCAAGAACGGTACATCCGCAACATTCTTCGCAGGTACCAAATGGACCAAATCAAGCTCTACAATATGCCCATGGAGGTTAGCGTCAAGCTCACTTAGTCGATGTCTCCAATTGACCAAGATGAAGCTCAATCGATGAGTATGCTTCCATATTGCCAAGCAGTTGGATCAATTCGATACCTCGTGACTTGTACCCATCGAGATATTGCATTTGCATCGTCCAAAGTGTCTCAATGCATGCAAAACCCAGGAGTTGGCCATTTGCAATTAGTAGTCATTCATATGTTCGGCTATCTCCACTCCACTCTGACTCTAGGCATATTCTATCATGCGGATTCAAAAGTCGAATTGACGAGCTAGAGCAACTCTGACTGGGGGGGAACTGACCCGAATACAAGGAAATCCACTTCATGCCATATGTTTCAACTAGCTGGAGGTCCATCACGTGGTACTCTAAAAAGCAAGCGACTGTTGTGATTTCCATTGTAGAGGTAGAATATATGTTTGTGGCAACTGTGATATGTGTTCGATATGTGATGGAATATGGCTCACAGGACTCCTCAAGGAACATGGCTTCACCAAGAATTCTCCCGTAATATTACACTATGGCAACCAGGCGTGCATTTTAATTACTCAAAACCTCACACAAAGCGAGCGTACAAAGCATATTGATCTCAAATACCACTTTGTCAAACATCATGTTGAGCAAGGTGACATTACACTTCAATTCGTTCCGACACATCAAATAATAGCAGATGTCCTCACAACACATTGGACCTACTGGCGTCTTCTCGGCTCATCACCCCTTAGCTCTGAACTCTTCATAGTTTTGGAGTTAAGGGGGGGTGTTAAAATAATGTTAGTTCAAAACTATGTTAATAAAACCGTCTGTGCGTTAAGTGAATAACACATGCACGGCATTGCAGTCTATTGCAACTGCAGTGGTTGTCTGTTCTATATGAACGTTGTCCTTTCATTCAATAAACACATCATCTTGATCATCTCGAGATTCTTCTCTCCTCTGTCTGCTCTTGTTCTCTCTTGCGCACATGCTCACTTTCTTCTTCTTTCTCCCTTCACATACATGCTACGAACTTTCCCTTCCGTAGCTCTACAGATTCAGAGAGGTCTAGAACAGAAACTGACTCATGAAAACATGAGCTGCTAGAACGAATTCTTTAGGTTTACTATTTGCAACGCTGAACATCGTCTTCCCACGTATCCAAGATGCGTAGGGCCTGTTTCAAATATAAAACTTCCGCCGGTTGCTAGCTTTGTGCCTCTATAGGAAGTTCTTAACTAGATGCTGAGCGACCAATCAAGCGGCTTAGTTTTTGGTGCTGTACGATAGCCTATGAGAGAATCCTCCAATCAAGGGGATGGTGACAACCAAGTGCAAAGACATGGACGGGAAATGAACAAGTGAGTAGAAGTACTCGTGAGCACTACCTTAGTTTCTGCCACAGACGCAAACGATTGTCAAGGTGAATGGATGATGCAACCATTTGCAAATGCAAAGAGATAAATGCAAACTCTATGTGTGTGGGGGGAGAGAGAGAGATTTCTTAAGTGTATGTGTGAGAGAGAGAACCAAAATAGAAGGGGGTCACTTCTGTGTGGGACACTTTTTAACAAAACCGTTAATATAGCGTTGCCTTCCATAGCTCTAGGCAGCGCTAACAAAGAATGGTTATGGGATGGGCTGGCACTGAGCATGGGTAGGCGATGGACCTAGGATGAGCATGGGCACATGAGACATGATGGAAAAGTTCAATTAGAGCACTGCCTCGGCCAAGGCACGGCCAAAAATGTTTTGAAAAAATTCAACATCTCACCTAAATTACACCTCACAAGAATCTGTTACGTGAAGAATTTGTGCCTTCCGCATGCCTCTTTATAAGCCCAGGAAAGAGCTACCTCTTTCACAATTGCAAACAGGTCTCACCTGAGTTTGTTCGAATTCCAATCCATTTGTCTTCAGTCTTCAGCGGAGCTGTGATCATCATGGCCATGGCGATCGTGTGCAACGTTATTTGCATGTTACTACTACTATCAGCTATGGTGACCAGTGAAGCGGCGAAGATCGACTCGACGTTCAACCCAGCGGATCTGCTACCAATACCTTCTACGTAGGCAATAATACTTGCCAGACGTTCAATGACCAAGGTGCGGTTCGCATCAGTGAGATTAGCAGTGACACCCATGTGTCCATCCATAACTAGATGGATTGTGAAGGCTACAGTAGTGTTGCCCAAATCTACGGAGAAGGCTGCATGGTGCAAGGCGCAACCAAGCTGCGCGCCGTCTGGATTCAGGGTTGATCATCACTCTTATTAAGTGCAGCCCCTTCTTATATCATCAGAAACTTGTGTCATGCAGGCCCTAGAGCAGAAGATGAAATGCCACATGTACAAAGAACAAGATCCCAAGCTAGCTCATATGGAGGAGAACCGGGTCAAATAGAAAGAAATCCTCGTAGCCCTGTCACTACTCAAAAATCAGATCTTAAGCTTGCTGTAGACTGTGCTAGCAAAATCCTCTTTAGATGAGAGACAGTTGCACCTCCCTTTTGAAGAGGACTTCCCTTTGGTAATCCCCCAACATGTTGGAGTTGTTGACTCTACTTCTGGGCAAAGGTGTAATCTTTTTCTTTTCTTCCAATTTAATATAATCGCAACTTTTTGAAAAAAGAAACTTGTGTCATGCTTCCCAGCCAGGACCAATTTAGATTTTTCATTTTTTAGAGAGCAAATTGGCTTAGTTTTCTTTTCCGACTGCATGTATTATTACCTATTAGCTAAGTCGCTATGAGTCTAGTTTCTGTCATGGATTGACCATGTGGTCCCCCTTTTGTTGTATCATTTGTGCAGGCAGGCAGCTGCACGGATCATGGGATGGAGTTAATGGCTAGCTACATATGCTATATAATGAATCATGCACTTACGAAGATGGATAGTTTTTGCGGTCGAGAACTTTCATCCAACTTGGCCATGGAACGCTTGTCTACATAGTATATATCAATATATTAGATACATGATTGCGATGTCGAACTTGTCTCTTTTGTTAAAATAACTGCTTTTATAAGGAGTCTATTTTGGAAGGGAAGAGTTCGCTAGTTCGCTATGACATATGTGAGTTAACTTTGCCTGCTTGCTTTCTTGCTCTCGATCATAGCAACTGCTTTCTGCTGTGGCGGGGCTTTCTGGTTTGTGTTTTTCGTCTCCTCATAGTTGTTGTACGTCAGTGGCTAGTGGCGAGTTTTGGTGACCGAAAATAGTGTATACAAGGAACTCTGAGACGAAGGTCATTGTGATGTACTCAACTTGGTTTGTACACATGTCTTGACATTGAGCTCTTTCAACTTCCGGGGAAATGACACAAAAGCTAGCGTCCTTTGCACAGTGCCAAAAAAGATGCACGTTTGTGTGCATTTTCTTAAAATCCTGCAAGGGCAACATCCACATGATTGGCTAGTGGTCACCAAGTTGCCCACGAACTCCACGGGCAGTAGCAATAAATCTACTCTATTAAGTAATTCATTTTGTCTATATTGCTTGTCAACATGTCAAGCATATTAGTATGCATGAGCGAATGCTTTGACCATGTGAAGTGTTTCACTACCCATTGTCTCGCTAAGGCATCCACTACTCTCCTAGAACCTTCAAACTAGGGGCCTCATCTGAAGTACTCTGTTTAATAATGTCTGATTCTTTCATACACCACAGAGCCCCAACATGGCTTCATCTGAAGATTCGGTACTACCACGAAACAAGTGTAAGGGGCATTAAACAGGGAGGGACATGCGAGACATAGGGGGAGGGGGATGAATTAATAAGGGAGGGGCATTAAAGAGGGAGGGGTGTTTGACACATAGGGGGGGGATGAGGGAGGATTTATAATACCCTTATATGCTATATAATATTCCTTTCAATAGCTTAGTGGTAGGGCTCATGCTTGGCATAAAGCAGGTCTTGGGATGTTTAGGGAAGCCTCCCCCCTTGACATGAAAGCCCCCCTTTGGACGTATGCATAAATAAATTAACCATAGAGAAACATAGCTTAATTAAAGCATAAGCAAATTAAGTCATAGATAAACATAGGTCAATTAAGCCCCCATATACCAAAACTAATTGAAATTGGTAGGAGAGGTGAAATAGGAGGACAACAGAGTTCTTTTGCTATACAAGTCTGCCTTTATCTTCTCTTGCCAATATGCCTTATTCATGCCATTGCTTCCGACTAACGATCGATAATTCCATCCATATTATTGTAAATAAATAATTTTCAACAAAATCTATGACAGGTACAATAGTGTCAAGGGAAAAATTGACAAGGCACGTCCTGGACTGCTTATCCTACCAATTGGTTGTGAAATTGTGAAGCACATATTTTGGGATGGATTGAACCGTGTGACCTACAAGCTCCCTTGGCTGGGTGCTCTTATATGACAGTAGCCATCTCTTTTTATCGGATCCTTCAACATTGACATTTTCAAATCTCCTCCATTTTAGAGCAACATGGTTGTCTTCCCTCATTTCATTTGGGAAGACATTGAATGTCCTCTTCTTTAGCTTCAAACCGCAATGCTTGCATGTGCCGTAAATGCATTCAATCTTGTGCCACTCACGGTCTCCCTTTAAACAAACCATTGGCTCCCATAGAGACCTTAGCTACAAAACGTGCCCTCCCTTGCAACACATGATGAGGATCCAGGTGGCCTACAGACTGTGCATTCATCGGGGAGGCATGGGTATCGATCCCCATGGAGCAATGCTCTAACATGACCAGATCTTAAGTCATTCATAGCTTGCTGGGCCAGGTCAAAGTCTATGTGTGTTTTGCAACAACGAGCATTCCTGTCTTTGAGTTTCTTCATGTACCAGGGCTTACAATGCTCAAAGCTCCTTTGCCCAATTGAAATGTCCGAATTTTCATCTATAAACTTGAGATACAACTCCGTTTGCTGACCCAACATGTGGAAACAACAGAACAGTGAGCCCCCTTTTTGCTACTACTAAAAAAAGATAAAACATAGTCTAATTAAAGTATATTATGAAGCAAAACAATTTTCAACCACCACACTGGTAATTTCACCATTAGAAAATAACAATATATTGCTTTTCATTTCTGAATTTTACAATTTCAATCACAATTTATGTCAGTAACTACTTGCTGTTTATCATGAATTGACACCGGGCTGGTTTAGGATAATCATATAAAGTCCAATCTATCCCGGTCTAGAAATAGTGGTATATGACTCGAATAATAAGAAAATAAATTTAACGAATTTAAGTCCTAAGAAACCCAATAATTTCAACCACCGGGCTGGTCAATAACTAGTGTCTATTGAACCACATTGGTTCAGAACAATCACATAACTGGTGATTGAGCTAAAGCAACCATGATTGCATGATGTTCCAATCACCAAGCTAGTTTAGTAAAATAACGATATATTGCGGAATATATTGCTATTAATTTTTGCTCAACCATGCCACCGGGCTGGACAACAACTAATGTTTGTTCAACCATGCTGGTTCAAGATAATCACATAACTAACGATTGAGATGAACTAGCCTACGGTTGCATGATGTTCCAACCACCAGGCTGGTTTAGGACAATCACATTTAGTCCAAGCTTGGTTTAAGAATTGAAACAAGTAAACTATCCCAAAGCTCAATCACAAACAACCACCAGGCTAGTTTAGGCACCACTGACCTATGTTGTATCTAGCATGTGTATGATGTGCTCCTCAAACACCTTGCATCCTGTCCGCTTCTTACAAATGTCCTTTCTATTTGGAGAAACTCTAGTATTTTCATGCCAAAACATCATCACTATAGCAATCACTTCCACACTTAGGCTCAAATTCAAGTGGTAGGTCTATTGGTAGGATCTGGGAGAATAGAGCCTTACACTGAATGCTCTTGAAGGATACTAAAGCATTTAGCTTAGATCACGTCACTCATGCTTGTGCACCCACACACAAAATTGAGCTCTTGTAGGTGGTGGGAGGAGTTATTCTTGTAGCCTTTTCTTACATTCTGTTGAAGCCCACATCTTCTCAGATCAAGATGTCGTGCATTGTTTCCACTCTACATTCAGCTGCTGCTAGACCCATGTTGGTCCTTCTAATTGACAACATCTTCAATGCCCAAGTTGTTTCTCCTTTTTTTCAAGGCACACCAATAGAGCTAGTGTCACCCTCTTTGCAACTAGTTGATCTAAGCTATGCAACCCTTTCACTTTCTGTAGGCCATTTCTCAGGTTAGAGAGCATCGCCATTTGGGCATGCATCTCTTGAGGTGTTGGTAGTGTTGTTACTCTACAAACTTTAGGGTGTAGGCTAAAGCTTGTAAAGACTCAAGACTAGTAATCACTTGAATGGCCTGATGTTGCTACCTTGAATGCTCCCACCAATCGTGACACCAAAGCTTGTGTTCTTCGCTCCGATAGCAATGATTGAATGCGTGCATCTACAACCGCTTCTTACTGCTGCTCTACAAGGAATCTTCTTTCTTCTTGTTGTTTCTCCCTTCGCAGATGTTGCAAAAGTGTCTTCCATTGATAATTCGATACCATGCCAGCGCTTTCCTTGACCCACACTCTGTTCCTTGTGCCTTGACTTGGCTTTCAGCTTTCTTGTCTCGCAGCCTCTGTCTTCTTCTCTTGCAAGCCATGGAGAGCTACATGTTGCCATTGATGCCATGGCCACTATCAGTCCAAAATAGATCCAGAGAAGCTAGTTGGTGACCCAAAAGAAGACAATCGCAAACCAAAGTCTGCACAAGGTCACCAGGGATGATTTTTTCATGTTAGTTTCATGAAGAAGCAAAACTTCTATGTTGGTGTTGAAAGTTTGTATGCCCTAATAAAAATAAATGTTTGAAAAATTCGCCAAGATTTGAAACTTTTATATGAAAAGTTTTGAAGTTCCGCCAAGATTTACATCTTTTACTTCAAAATTCAAAAGAAAATATACAAAAGTGTACTACATTCTATCAATATTGTGAAACTAAAAATTCTAGCTTGATAAACTTCCCCAAGATTTTATATTAATATAAAATGCATAGTTTTCTTCACTTTTGCATTTTCTGATCACAAACTACTTCTCCTTCAGTGTCATTTTGGATCAGGAAAAAGTGCTCCATCCTCGGATCCCACACTCTTCCAGCTAGGGACTGCTATTCAAGATAAAGTGAAGGAGTTGTGGATTGCTCCCAGACTCATTGATGAGTCTGCAGCTAACTTTTGGATCAAGACTATCCTCAAAATGCAAGAAGCGCTTACGCATCCAAAAAAGGTTCGACGCTCTTGAATCCCACGCATGTAACTGTGACACGCAAGCACAGGTCAAACTCTGTTTTGTGAAGAGTGAACTAGCCAGGCTTGAAAGCTTAAGATACTCGTCAGCCAAATTATACACCAAAAGGTGTTGGGCTGGCAAGCTAGATAGGCCAACCAAAGAGACATTCAAGATTATACGCCAGAAGAGAATGTTAGAGGAAATCCCACTCCTAGAAATCAAGGAAAATGTTTGGGCTCAATTAGACACCGAGAACAGAGAGTACATTGCTAATCACTTTAAGAATATCTTGTCACAAACGACGCATGCAGATGATAGAGTTGCACATGCAAGAGCTAGATGCCAGGCATCAAGATAGAAGGTTGTCTCACTGGTCTCAACCATTAGATCTTGGAAGTGCCTCTAACCCTGGGTGAACTCAAGGAAGCAATGCTGGCCATGAAAGATGGCAAAGCTCCTAGAGAGAATAGCCTATTTGTATAATTCTACAAGGTCTTTTGGGATTGGATAGGCCCCAAACTACTTGAAGTTTGGAAGGAAAGTATCTCCACTTCCTCTCTCCCTGAACACTTAAACAGTGGGATAGTTAAACTTATCCCAAAAAACGGAAGAAAAGATTTAATAAAGAATTAGAGACCTCTGACAATGGTTAATTGTAGCTACAAAATCTTTGCCAAGGCTTTAGCCAATAAGAATTCAGAACAAGATGGACAGATGGATTTTATAGGATTAGAAGGGATTCATAAAAGGGAGACACCAGCTAGAGGCTATTATCAATGTCTAGGAAGGATGTGAGCACACTAGAGAATCTAAGAAATACTTTTGCTTCATCAAAATAGACTTTGATAAAGCATATGATAGGCTTGACTGGACCTTTCTTATGCAATCCTTGACAAACACGGGTCTGGGACCAAATTTTATTGCCACGATCAAAGTTACTGCTGTCCAATGCAACAGCCAAGGTTTGCATTAATGGCAAGATGTTCTCAACTTTTCAGCTGAGAAGATCAATTAGACAAGGATGCCCCATCGTCCCACTACTATATGCTATTGTTGCTGACTCATTGGGCTGGCTGATAGAAAAGACTGCTGAGGGATCTTTAAAAGGAATTGAGTTGCCCAATGGTAAACAGATGGTGATGCAACAGTTTGCATATGACACCAACCTAATGCCTAGGAACACTACACGTGACGTGAAAGAAGTCATGGAATGCATGAACACCTATTGTCGAGCCTCTGGCTCTCTCATCAATCATAGTAAAGTAGGATATTGCATGGGCAGTGAGAAAAGTCAAGATGAGCTGGAGCATTTGGGCTGTCAGCTGATCCAAAAAGGTACTATTTTCAGACTGTTAGGCATACCCATGGGTCTTGAGGTGTCAATGAAGGAGAGATGGGAATGGGTACTTAATAGGTTTAGCCCAAAACTGGAAAAGTGGAGAGGATTTCAATCCAACTTGGTAGGAAGAAGGATGGTACTCAATCATTGCCTCTACCCCATAACCATCTTCTACTTATCCTGCTGGCACCCTAGTGAAGTGGGTCTTGATAAACTCATCTAAATGCAGGTCCTTTCTGTGGGGAGGCTACAACTGAATATCCAAGGTAAGATGGGATTTCTACACTCATCCAAAGAGTGAAGGGGGCTGGGAGTGATAAACATAAAGCAGGCGACGGCAAAATTAGCAGCCACCTGGATTTTCAAGGTCCTTTTGAACTTATAACTGCTTTGGGCCAAGCTCCTCACTCGTAACTTCAAACATGTTTGACCTATCAAGGCAAAATGATGGAAGAACTACCCAGTTCTGTCTGTTGTCTTCTGCGCGGAACCCTACTCCACTAAAGGCAGTGATCTATGGAAGTCCTTATGAAGAGCACTTGAATCTATCAAAATGCAACTGTGATTCTCATGAATCTTGACTCTATTTGGGCGTCAGTGATACATAGAAAAGCTGTACTCATCAACATAGAATTTACCAGAGCCTACGTCTTATTCAATAAGGGCATTCAACCTTGGGGTCAGCTGTGGCATAGGGATCAAATCAGATGGAAGACCTTGCTTCAAATTCAGAGAGAATTTAGACGGACGAACCAAGATGCTATGTTTGTCACCAACAGAATAACAATTTGGGAAGGAGACACTCAGTGGAAGGGTGGCTCAATCTTGAATTATGCATTAGCATTTAGCTGGATCCTCACCCCACATCTGCTCCCTGTTCCTACTCTGTTTGACTCTATTGATGAGCTAATTCTGGTTTTAAATTCTTGTTGGAACACCTCTGACTCTACGTTGTACTAGAAGTAGAGATTTCACTATATTTGGGCCAAGGCAATTCTGAAGAGGATGTCAACGCTGCTTTGGTTGGTGATGCTGAAAGTTGTCTAGACAAATGCAAGAGGCCTTCGAATTGGAAAAGGGGACGAAAAATGCCAGTGTTGCCAGGATGCACGGGAAGACATATTCCACCTTTTTGTAGCATGCCCTTTAGCTAGAAAGTCTGGATGAGAGTTTGAATACAACTAGGTGAGCCAATCAACTGGAAAGCAATTTTTCTAGGAGATGCATCTAAAGTCAAAAAACACTCACGCTGGGCATTAGTGTGAGCACATGCTTTATGGTTTGTGTGGATTTCCAAGAACGATTTTCACTTTAATGATAAGATTACTGACGCATAATTTCTTTTTGTTGAATGGTTAGCAGGCTTCGAAGATGTATGACAATGACCTTGTGCAGTTCTTTATTGAAATGAAAAACCATGAGCTGGAGCATCGTCAGAATTTTAATCAAGAGTGCCATTTCAAGGGTTCCATTTACTATGAGACTGACTCTGAGACAAACTCAGGCAGCTTCAAGCTTTCTTCTTAGTTGTTTTAAGATATGCAGAAATGCGGACCTTTTTTTGTGAACCATCAATGTATATCATATGAGCTACTCATAATATAAAATTATAAACCTTTTTTCTTTAAAAAAAATCAATAACAGCAATAGCATCATCCATAGCATTAGCCATTTTAATAGAGGGAGATTTCAAGAGAGAGGGAAAGAATCTGCCAACATGCCAAAAATTTAGTGCAAATATTGTCACAAGTTTGGGCATTATGTAGAAGATTACCACAAGAACAAATCCATGAACAAGGAGGTAAATCTAGTAGCAATAGAGGGAATTTCTAGGAAAGGGGAATAATCATGATGGACATCAAAGTCACAATCATTATGCCAATGAACCCAACACAATGTATCTTAGGAGTGAGGACATCAGAATAGTAACGCAATGTATCTTTACATTGATTTTGATTCCAAGGGGAAATGCAGTTATCAAATTGGTCAGGTAGATCATGATCCTTGGTATATTGAAAGTGGTGCATCATCCCACATTTCAAAGCATCAAGAATGGTTTATAGAGATGAAAACATTAGAAGGATCCGGTCACATCACCCATGTCACCTCCATGAAACTAAAAGTCAGCATATCTATTCCTTAGAGCTTGAGTATGCTTGCAAAGTGGAGGGAAAGGACAAAGAGGACAGGCTACCCCATCTAAGTCATTTTCCATCCCTCCTATAAAAAATTATGTTGGTTATTTTGCATGATAGTTGTTATCATGTACTCGATTGTGTTGATTCCATTTGGATGCTTGGCATTGTACATTCCATAGCTTGCTAAAATAACCACCAAGATGGTTCTTGGAGGAAGACACATGGATTTGTGTATGAGTATAATTTGTTATTACTTATGGCTTCTATTGCATAACATGTGGCATTGTACAATCCATTGCATTGGTCCCAAGTACATGTGTGGCACAATGTAGTCTATCATTTGCTAATACAACTTTATTAGCTCTTGGAAGAGGACATGTGGATCTATGCAAGCCTTAAAGGGATATGGAGGTTGAGCAATATCAATCATCAAAACGGAAGTAAGCCCAAAGCTTTGCGAAAATCTTCAAAACTTTCTTTGGATAGGCCCATAGTGAAAAGTGTGAAGATTGTGAGAGAGAGGGAAGGAGTCTCACTTGCAGCTTTCTCACATGCACAATGGGGGAGTACACACAAAGGTGGAGGCTGAAAACAGTTTTCCTCTTCTTAGTTGTGAAAGCCAAAAGAACTCAAGTACAAAGAAATAGAAGAACCCTATATGTGGGTCTCAAACCAAACTCAACTAACTAAGGTGGCATACTAACTGAGCCACGAACTAGTGTAGATAAGGATAGCTATCATCCAGCTATTATTCATGGGCAGTGTACCAACCGCATCTCCAGCTAACAAGTCGGTGACATAAATGCACAATAGTCACCCTGGCAACACTCCCCCTCGAGCTCAATCCCAATTCCTGCACACCAAGCAGGTCTCTGAACTTGCGCAGCTTCTCTGTGCCCAATGCTTTTGTGAAGATGTCAGCTACCTGATCCTCTGTGCTGACATAAACTAGATCAATAAGACCTAGTAACACTTTCTCCCGCACATAATGATAATGCACCTCAATGTGCTTTGTTCTAGCATGAAAGACTGGGTTCTTTGCCAAGTGTATACTGCTCATGTTGTCACAATAAATGACAACTGGCCCATCTATAGACTGATGCATATCATAGAGTAGCTTATGCAACCAAGCTACCTCACATGCAGCCATTGCTGCACCCCTGTACTCAGCCTTTGTGCTCGACAAGGCAACTGTAGGCTGTTTCTTGCTGCTCCAAGTGACTGCAGCACTCCCAAAAGAGAACACATATCCACTGGTAGATCGTCTATCAGAAATACTACCAGCCCAATCAGCATCAGTGTATCCATGCAACTGTATCTGAACCCCAGCCTCATAAAATAGTCCATACTGCAATGTGGACTTCACATACCTGAGTATGCATCTAGCCGCATCCAAATGCGGTTTCCTTGGAGCCTGCATAAACCCAACAGCATAGCTCAAATTTGGCCTGGTAATAGTCATGTAAATCAAACTTCCTACTATGCGTCTGTACTTAGTAGGGTCTTCCAGAAGCTCACCTGCATCTGCGCTCAGCTTCACATTCTGCTCCAAAGGAACTGAAATAGGCTTACAGCCTGTCATCCCATATTTGGACAGCATGTCCAGTCCATACTGCCTCTGTAAGAGCTGTATCCCACTTGGTGATCTAATCACCTCAATGCCCAAGAAATAACGCAGTTCTCCCAAATCCTTCATCTCAAACTTCTGCCTCAATAGCATTTTCACATGAAGGATATCTTCATCACTATCACCTGTGATGATCAAATCATCAACATAAATGACCAGCAGCATAATCCCTTTCTCTGTTTTTCTCACATAGAGTGAGAAATCTGCCTTGGAAATCTAAAAGCCAATAGTGACAAGATACTGTCCTATCTTGTCAGACCATGCTCTAGGTGCTTGCTTCAAGCCATACAAGGCTTTCTTCAACCTGCAAACAAACTCAGGATGAGTAGCATGAACATAACCTGCTGGCTGCTCCATAAAGACCTCTTCTTGCAAATCACCATGCAAGAAGGCATTCTTTACATCCATCTGATGTAAAGACCATCCCTTTGATGCAGCCATAGCAATGGCTACTCTTACGGTTGCCATCCTTGCAACCGGGCTGAAAGTTTCTTCATAATCAATGCCATATGTCTGTGCATACCCCTTGACAACTAATTTTTCCTTGTATCTATTCACAGAACCCTCTGCATTGTGCTTGATCTTATAAACCCACTTACAGCCACTTGCATTCTTATCTTTAGGCAAAGGCACCAATTCCCATGTAGCATTAGCATCCAAGGCATCCATCTCTTCATCCATGGCTTTCTCCCATTTTTCATTTCCCATGGCTTGCTCAAAAGAAGTGGGTTCTGGTTCCTGTATCACTTTGACCATATAGGCATAGTGAATGGCTATAAATCCATCATATTTCAGCCTATCCACAGGATACCTAACCCTGGTAAACCTGCGCAAAATAGGCTCACTTCTAGGTGCTCTCAAAACATCCCTGGTCTTCCTTACTCCAGGTGTAACAACAGAAGGAATACCCAACTCATCATCAACGCTCTGTTCTGAGCCACTGGATTCACCATCCACACAAGAGTGACCTGCATTCACATCAAACATGGGCTAATCTACCTTCTCTTTTCCTTTTCGTGATACCTGCGTACCACTCTCTGCATTGCTTTGAGGGGATTCTCTTGATCTCAATCTACCTATCCATGGCGAAGTATGTGAACCACTGGTAGAGGACACTCCAGGTCCACTGATATTTTGTGATTGCTGCTGTGCATTCTGTGCAGCATTACCATTTTGTGCATCTACATCAATCATCACATTTACTGGTTTATACCAGCTGCTCATCTCATCAAAAACAACATCTCTGCTCACTGTGAACTTACGTGTAGAAGGGTTATAGCATCTATACCCTTTCTGCTGCAGAGAATAACCAATAAAGACGCACTTCTCAGCTTTTGGATCCAACTTGGACCTCAACTCATCTGGCACATGGACATAGGCAATGCAACCAAAAATCTTCAAATGAGAAATATCTGGTTTCCTACCAGTATACATCTCCTCTGGCGTCATGCCATGTATTGCTGCAGTGGGAGTCCTGTTCATTATATAGACTGCTGTAGCAACTGCTTCAGCCCAATAATAATCTGGTAGATCTTTTTCATTTAGCATAGCTCGAGATACCTCTCCAATATGCCTGTTTTTTCTTTCTGCAATTCCATTTTGCTGTGGGGTATGACTGCATGAATATTGCTGCTTTATACCATGCTCCTACAAGAACCTTGCAAACTCATTTGAGAGGTACTCTCCCCCTCCATCTGACCTTAGGCATTTTATTTGCAGGCCTGTTTCTTTTTCAACCATAGCTTTGAAAGCTTTGAAGTGCCCAAACACTTCACTTTTCTTTTTCATAAAATACACCCACAGTTTTCTGCTGAAGTCATCAATAAATGTGACAAAATAGTGACAGCCTCCAATAGATGCAGCTTTTGTAGTCCACACATCAGAGTGGATTAATTCCAATGGCTTTTTACTCTCTTGAACATGCCTAGGAAAAGGTTTCCTTGCCTGTTTTCCAAATTGACAGGCTTCACAAACCTTGTGCATTTCTGCAACCTTGAATTTAGGCAATCCTGCAACAATATTTTGGGCTTGCATTGATTTAAGTCGTTGTATATTAACATGACCAATGCGTTTGTGCTAGATATCAATATCTGCAACTACACCGGTCCCATGTGCAAACATTGCTGCACTCAATTCAGGCATGTCCGCATCCAACGTAAACATCCTGCCCTTCTTCTTTCCTTTTGCTATCAAGCGACCATTATTTTTCATATCCTCAACAAAGCATCCATGAGGATTAAATCTGACCTGCAAGCCCTGCTCAACCATCTGACCAAACAGAAACCAGGTTCTTGGTGATGTTCGGGACATGAAATACATCAGACAAGTATTTCTTTTTCCCATCCTGCATAGACAAAGGAATTTTGCCAATCTGCACAATAGGATGTGCAGTATCGTCACCAGTCTCCACAAATCCTGGTTTTTCCATTTTTCTTGCATCCTGCATCCATTCAGCATGACCTGTCATGTGGTTTGATGCACCTGAGTAAACATACCACACATCATTGCTTTCTTTTGCACTTGTCACAGAATTTGTCATATGCTGCACCATAAACAAATGCTCATTTCTGTCATCACCTTGTCTACTAGAGGATGCATAATTGCCTTGCTGCAATTTTCCATTCATAATGTCATTTTGCTTTTTGTAGCAGTCTTTAGCCATATGCCCCATTTTACCACAGTAGTGGCATTCAACATTGCTGTTTGCATTTTGGCCTCTCTGCCATCCACCACGGCCTCTTTGGCTCCCCCTACCTCTAGAGTTACCACGTCCCTCTGCATAGGACTGGTTTTCTTGCGTTTGCTGCATATTCTAATTTCTACCACGACCTGCAGAAGACAGTTTCTTTTGAAGTTCCTGCTGAAGAAGATGCACCACCATTTCTCTGCTCTTCGGAAATTAGAAGAGCAATCAACTCCTCAAAATCAGGAAATTTTTCACGGACGGCAATGGATGTCCGGAACTGTGCATAATCCTTTCCTAGACCATTCAAGGTCACAGAGACCAAATCATCATCATCCACTGGCGACCCAATGGAAGCAAGTGCATCTGCAATTTTCTTCACTTTCATGTGGTAGTCATTTATGCTCAAATTTTCTCTCTGCACATTGTGCAACTCCTGTTTGAGTTGCATTTTCCTGGCTTGTGTATTTGTGCTATACATTTTTGCCAAAGTATCCCATGCCTCCTTTGGCGTATTTGCATCCTGAATATGCACAATCATGGAGTCCGAAATACTGATAGACAGCCAGTACATAACTTTCCTGGCTCTCTCATGCCATCCTTTAAATGCCTGCATTTCCTGCTGACTGGGAACATTAGGAAGAACAGGTTCTTCTTCATTTCCTGTAATGAACTCCCAATAGCCTTTTCCCATCAAGAAATTCGTCATTCTAAACTTCCATGCCTGGAAGTTGTTCTTGTCAAGCTTTTCAGTGACAATCTGTGAAAGAGAATCAGATGCCATTACAGAACATTGCAAAATATTCTGTCACTGCAAAAAAACACAGCTTTTGCCTCACACGGGCAGATCTGCAAAACTGACGAAAGTGGTATTTCACCACACAGTCACTTTCTAGTGACGATTTTGCATCAACAGGCAACAAGCATGAATCTGCAACTCCCAATGTCTCTGCAGAACAGTGGTCGCATAGCAAAAACAGGGTCTTTTTCTGAGTGCCTGCGGAGAACTTCTGCCTCCAAAACGGGCCCCGAAATGACCTCGAATCAGAAAAATAAAGTTACCTAGGGCTTCGCCCTGTCCCGCAGCATATAATGCCCTCTTGCCACACCGCAAAGGGCATCTCAATCTTAGACAGTGCACTCTTGCACTTCCGGCTGTGCTACCTGCAGAGATTTGCTCCCAAACTCGAAAAAGGAAAGCAACACTTGTCCTCTTACCGGGACACTGCGAACTTGGTTTGCTTTCTTGAGCTCCTTACCACGAACAAGGCTCTGATACCATGTGAAGATTGTGAGAGAGAGGAAGGAGTCTCACTTGCAGCTTTCTCACATGCACAATGGGGGAGTACACACAAAGGTGGAGGCTTTCCTCTTCTTAGTTGTGAAAGCCAAAAGAACTCAAGTACAAAGAAATAGAAGAACCCTATATGTGGGTCTCAAACCAAACTCAACTAACTAAGGTGGCATACTAACTGAGCCACGAACTAGTGTAGATAAGGATAGCTGTCATCCAGCTATTATTCGTGGGCGGTGTACCAACCGCATCTCCAGCTAACAAGTCGGTGACATAAATGCACAACAGTCACCCTAGCATATCGCGAGTGGAGCTCGATATCTCAACAAAAAGATCCACAACGTTCTCATGTCTCTCTTTGAGATAATGATAATGAATCTCAATGTGTTTTCTGTGTACATGAAACATAGGGTTTTGTGCCATTGCAATAGGAATATGGCTATGAGTGAGTATGTGAGTAAATGGCTTCAAAAACACCACAAATATCTTTCATGCATCTCTTAAGCCATACACATTGAATTATAGTTGTGAAGGCTATCCTGTACTTAGCTTCATAAGATGATTTTGTCAGTGTGGAAAGTTTCTTGCTCAACCAAGAAATGCATGAACTACCAATGAAGAGACAGTTCAGACTAATGGAATGTCTGGTATCATAATACCCAACCCACTTAGTATTATTGAAAGCATGCAAGTTAGATTCAACCCTCTGGCATAGAATTGACTAAGAGACTAAGTACCATGCAAGTATTTGAAAGCATGAGTTACAACAATACCAATGCTATGTCTTTAAGTGTGCATATACTTTATCAACAACTCTTTGATTTGTCATTTGTTGCAAAGGTCTTACCAATTGATTTTTTTCAATATTGGCAGTGTCTAATTGCTAACAATGATTCTTATTTGACAAGCATGTAGAGCTCAAAAAGACAATCATTTTTCCTTTTTGGAGCATGTGCAAATTCCTCTTGGATTGCAAGTTACGGCTTGTCGAAGTTTTGATCGAGAAATGGTCCTTGATGATGTGGCACATGCGTCCATATGCTGCTTTGCAAGATTGTGCTTGGCAAGGGGCCCTATGCCACCTAGCAATCTTCTGACTGAAGTGAATTTACCCAAGTTTAAGAAAAACTTAACCATGGTCAGATCTAATCTTGACACGTGTCACCCAGATGACATGGCAGAGGATGAGGTAACTTAACCGTGCATAGTGAACCAAGGTTAATACTTGAACCATGGTTAGTTATCTTTGCCATGTGTCAATTTTCTAAGAACCTTAGATTTCTAAGGTAAGGTATTCTTCTCGACTGAGGCACGTAAGGTTAGATGCGATGGTGCGACATGAAGAAGCTTTGTGAAGGCTTTTCTTGGAGGCGACTAGTGGTCGCCCATGTGCTGGAGCTATGGCGAGGCGCAGCTATTCATGCCGAGAGCCGTTTGCTAAAGCGAGTTTGCTGATGAAGCTGTTCAGGCCGGGAGCCACTTGCTGAAGTGGGTTTGCCAATCGTTGTGTGACCTCAGAGCTGCAAATTTCTACCATGCGTAGTCGGCTCTCCACCAGTTGAACTGTGTGTTGCTACCGACAAAGGAGTGTCGGATTCGGGTGCACCTGTAGCATTGCCCAATGCACCATTAGCTGTGGGTCTGCGTGAGTATAGGCAAATGGTTTATTTCATTGATGGAAGAAACTGCCCATGAGTTGCCCTGCTATTGTAGGAGCGCTAGAGCTCGTTGGCATTGTTTGAAGAGGTCACTAGGAGGAGACGAGCAGGTAGTCAGAGACGAGGAAAATAGAGCTGGCTGGTGCGGATGTTGCTGAAGCAGAAATTGCGACTCATGGAGAAGCTTCATTGAAGGAGGCTTGGAAACTGGTCTCACTGTAAGGTCGTTGCTCCCCTGTGTTGTGTTGTGGTCAAAATCAACAGTCCTTCAACCTCAGCTCCTTCCACACCGAGGAGGTCAATGTCCCTATCAAAGACACTTTGCCACAATGGTGGGTAGTCATCGCTAGTTGTAATGACAAGCAGGAGCTGCCTTTGTTTCTTGAAGAGGCTTGGAAGCAATGAAAGGCCTTTGTTGCTTGTCAATGGAGCAGAAAGCCAATGGAGTCATAGTCAGCTAGAGCTATTGGAGCTGTGTCGCAGGAGACGAGGTCTTTGGACCTCTCTTTCTACTCAAAACCTCTCAAAGATGGGTGTAGGTAGAGCTTTGGGCTCTCTTTTTCAAACAATAGGATAGCCATTCACTCTCTTTTTCTCAAAATGAACGCTCTCACTCTCACACAGGATCTTATGGGCATAATCTCACAAACTCTCCCTAACATCAAGATAAGAGTGTGCCACTCACTCTGAACTACCTAGGCTTGTGGGCAACCTATGCTAACATGTGATCGCCACTAAGCCTAGTGCACACAATATCAACGGAATAACTAAGGAGGCTCAAAGCACACTAAACAAGACATGAGAGGGAGATAGCAAATCTATATCTCTTGCAATGTGTGTTCAACAATACATGATAGGCCTCTTATATAGAGAGTGCCCTTTGAATAGTCAACACTTGTGTGATCCTCTCATCCACATCTCTCCTTGTGGATATCCTCAATCCACATCTCCACATCATGTAGTCCACATCCTAGGGTGGCTACTTTAATTCTTTCTTATACCATACCTTAGCCTGCTGGAATCTTGGTATGGCAAGCTGAAAGTGGTTGTTCCAAATGATGCATCTACAGGTCATGCATATGATAAAAATCAATAAATTAGTACATCCATATCTAGGCCTACATCTACTGGTTCTACTACAATGAATCCTTGGTCTGCTGGTAGGTTACACAATTCCACTAACACTGCTATGTCAGTGAGGGGGAGAGATAAAGGGAAAGCCAAGGTTGTTGAGGTGCTTTCGCAAGCTGAAAATGATGTCCCTGGTCCATCAAATTGTGGCTATGATTCGTCATGTAGTGACAGTTTGGATAGTGAGCTGAGTATACCATCTGTGTCTACACCTGGAGTCAAGAGAAGCAAGTACATACCTCCTCATGAACGAGGAGAGTCAGGCACTCCAGTGAGAAGGTCACAAAGAGTCAGGTATCCTATTGATAGGTTAACTTATAGTGGTTATGCTACTTGGAATTATGCATATATGACAAAAGTTATGGGACATACTGAGCCAACTATCTTTGGTGAGGCTGTGCAACATGGTCATTGGCGGAACGCCATGGATGAGGAGATGGATGCTCTTGCCATAATCAGACTTGGGATTTGGTGGAGTTGCCTGAAGGCAAGAATCCTATTGGTTGCAAATGGGTCTACAAAGTAAAATGGAAGTCTGATGGATCAGTGGAAAGGTATAAAGCAAGGCTGGTTGCCAAAGGGTATGCACAATAGTATGGGCTAGATTATGAGGAAACTTTCAACCCTGTTGCCAAGATGGCAATGGTGAGAACTGTCATAGCATTGGCTACTGCAAATGGCTGGAAATTACAGCAAATGGATGTCAAGAATGCTTTCCTAAATGGTGACTTGTTGGAGGAAGTCTATATGGTTCAGCCCGAGGGTTATTGCACCCTGACTATCCCAACTATGTTTGTAGGTTGAAGAAAGCTCTCTATGGGCTGAAGCAAGCACTTAGAGCCTGGAATAAAAGGATCGGTAGATACCTGCAGGAGCTTGGTTTTGCAGTTGGGAAGGCTGATCATTCACTGTACACAAAGAAGACAATTGTTGGATATGTTGTGATTGTTATTTATGTTGATGATTTGATTATGACTAGAAGTGATGATGATGGCATTGCTGAAATTAAGAGCAAGCTGCAAATGCAGTTTGATATGAAGGATCTAGGGGACTTGAAGTTCTTTCTTAGCCTAGAGGTGTTGAGAACACCTGATGGCATTTGGCTTATGCAGAGGCAGTATGCCTTGAATATGCTGGAGAGGTTTGGCATAAATGATTGCAAACTAATGGATATCCCCTTGGATCAAAACTTAAAGATGATGGTTGATTCTGGAGCTAAGATTGATGACATTACCATGTATAGGCAGATGGTTGGAAGCTTGATTTATCTTACTATTACCAGGTTTGATTTAATATATGCTATGGGACTCATTAGTCAGTTTATGCAGAAGCCATGGAAGCCTCACTTGGAGCTATGTCAACTTGGAAAGTACAATAAAGACTACCCAATCTTCTCTGCAAGTAGGCAATTAAATGACACAAAGTCAATTACATTACCACTCAAAGAGAATATCTAGCAAATTAGACATTATTTATTGTCCATTGACTTTATATTTTACACAGATCATCAAGGCCTGTTGTATCTTGTGAATCGACCATGTACTACTAGTCGGATCACTAGATGGCTTCTACTCCTTCAAGAACTCAACTTCAAGATAGTGTAAGGAAAGGAGCTCAACACTACATTGTAGATCATATGTCACGATTGATGATAAGAGAAGATCCAAAAAGAATAGAAGATGAGTTACCATCTGTTGTTTTGTTCCAAATTGATGTTGTACCTAGATGGTGTGTAGACATCATTGGGTATTTAATGATAGGAAGACCACCCCCTAAACTAAGACCAGTGGAGGCAAGGAAACTTATTCTAAAATCTTCCTCCTATCAACTAATTGTAGGTCAACTATACAAGATGGGAAATGATTAGATTCTAGGAAGATGTGATATGCCACATGAAATCATGCCAATAATAAATAACAGAAGTTTATGAAGGTAGAGCAAGAGAACACTTTGCACGGGAAGAAATAGCAAGAAAAATCCTCTTGGTAAGAAATTGGTGGATGACCCTTTGGGCAGATGTTTATAACTATGTTAAATGATGTGATGTATGCCAAAGAACAAATTAAACCCTAGCACAAGGATTTCAACCCCCTGACAATAGTCACTACTCCACCACCATTTGAAAAATGGGGGATAGCCGCAAAGGGAACACAAGCACACTACATCATAGTCTCCATAGATTACTTCACAAGGTGGGCTTAAGCTAAAGCAATGAGAAAGGCAAATGCTAGAAGCACAGCAAAGTTATTGTATGAAAATGTGATTACACAATTTGGATGCAGCATTGAAATTGTATCAAATAGAGGCACACAGTTCATCAATGAGGTAATCCAAGGCTGTTTTTCTGGCTTTATGGTTATCCCATAGAAAAAGCACACCCTACTATCCCTAAGGCAATGCACAAGCCGAGTCCACCAACAAGATACTGTGCATTGTCCTCACCAAAATAGTGGATCCCAAGAGATTTGAATGGAAAGAAAATCTTAATGCACCCTTATGGGCATATCTAACCACACTAAATGTTAGCACATGATTTCTGCCTTGTCAATTGGTGTACGGCCTTGAAGCAGTGGTCCCATTGTAATTTATAATACCAAGCCTATGCATAGCAGTGCAAGAATGCATGGGAGACCTATTAGATATCAATGCTCCACTCTCGTGTAACTACGCGGGAACCAGCTAACTGTACTTGTAAGGCCCCCATATGAGGAGAAGGCATTTGACTAGCTCGATTATCCGGTAGGTCCTGGTTTGGACACCAGATGGGGGCCATGTGTGGCCTGATGGTTGGACGAAGTTGGCACACTGCCAACTAGGCTACATTACAAATGTTCCCTTCTCCTTGGAGCTTCAACCTACTTTGATTGAGAACTCTACTATAGTATAGCCATCTTTCCAGGGCATTTCATCTCCAACTGTAAATGTTTCCTTTTCTCTAGAGTCTTTTTATCCTTGGTTGAGACAGGTTTATGATCCTGTGGTTCAAAAGTTCCGGTTGCCAGCTTATATTAAGAAGAACCATAAGGGCAAAAAGTAACTTTGTTTTATTGATGGTGATGTCACTCCGTTACATGGTTTTTTGCAAGCTAATAATCTCACTTTAGAGGATATTTTACTTGATCCTCCTCCAAGTGACTTGTAATTAGTTCTTTATATTTTCTGGCAGACTTCTGAGGTTTCTCTCAGAAGCATACTTGTAATCTTTTAACTTTTGTACTTCATGGTGGGTTTTTTCCCTCTTTTTGAGGTTTCCCACACAAAGACATATGATTTCACTTTCTTTTTTAAAAGTGTGTGTGTGTATGTGTGTGTGTGTGTGAGAGAGAGAGAGAGAGAGAGAGAGGAGAGGACAGGAAAGTAGAGTAGGTCTGTGCCTTCCCCCTATACTGCTACTCAGGCCACCCACTCCGGGGGGTTCTCAGCCCCTATGTCCACCTTCCCAAGCCCTTGCGTGGCCTTCTCTAGCTCTCAATTGCTGCCATCCCTGCTCATGACACCTTCTATCTCCCTTTTGAGGTCATTTTGGGTGCTTCCAAGGCATTTTCAGGCTGTGTGTAGGTCTCTTCACCACGATCCTATCGTGTGGTCGGTGGCCTATTTTGGGATCGAGACCATTTTGGGTGGACTGAGTCGATCACCTAATTATGTCTAATCGACTACGACTAGTGGCTATATAAGAGCAAGCCCGTGAAGCCCATTTCATCACTGGCTACAACAACCTTGATTTCTTAGCATCTAGCCTCCGTTCTCTACTGTTTCTAGCTCGCTGTTGAAGCTTCTTTCACAGGAGCGCATGGCTGGGAGGCAGCGCCATCTATTGTATCAATTCTATAGTAATCAAATTTTTGATTCTCCATACTATCTATTTTTCTCTCTTGCGTACGAGATCCTGTTATATGTTGAGCACAGACGTTGTATTGTTTTCTTACATGGTATTAGAGCCCATACTATAGCAAGAAGATTTGGTAGTGTGTTTCTATTTGCGAGCAGATTGTGAGAGATGGCCCAGCCCACAAGACTTCATCCCCATCGCCATCATGCTCTGACCTCACCCGTTTCCCGAAATGGTCTGCTACAAGTGGCTCAACAATGGTAGCCATAATACTGCTATCTGAATCAAAAGAAAAACAAGGTCTACCAGTAGCCTGACAAGCACGCATGAGAGGAGCTGTGCCACAACCCATCTCTAAAACCAATCCTCCTGGAACACATAAGAGAGACAAAAGGCACCCAACAAAGTAGCAACATTGCTCAAGTCCACCTCGAGCCATCTGAGAAGACATAGGCACTATTGTCCTCTCACTGAGAGGCACATAGTGAGTCCATAAATCAGATAGCGGATCAATGGAAAGGTTTTGAAATAGTGGAACACTCTCTTCCAAATAAATGGATGGAGTCTTCTTAGCTCTACGTACTAGAGCCAACATAGATGATTGCATCTGTGAATCATGCATAGAGAACCACATACCAAAGAATGACCTTAGCCAACAAGTATCATAGCATGAAAGACTACATGTGACCACACATATGGAACACAAATGAAATATATGATTTTACCATCAAAACCCAGCATGCATACTACATGTAACATGGCATCTATCAATCCCACATAAAGAAACACATTAAAAAGTTCATAAATGTAGCATTACAACACACCATGCATGGAATTGTAGCATACCTTAAGAGTTATACCATGGTATTTACAGTATCCATGTGGAAGCTTATCATGAATGACTACACGTCTGACAACTTCCAAGCCTTGAACAAATGCAAAGCGCTCCATCCACGAAATACAGTGTCCTACAATCAAATGACACTATCTCATACAAGAAAAATGAGAATAGAGGACATATAACAACAATAGTGCTAGATTTTAAACCTTACCTGCCATAGGACATATAACTGCCAGCCAACCATTATCTGATAATGAAGCTGCTGCAACAGCAAGCCCATAACGCACATGGTCCTCTAATAAGAGGTTCCAAACTGGGATGGGTTCTCTCTCATCAAGTGGAAATCCAGTGGGAAAGTCAACCAATATAAAATCCGCAGCCCACTTAATCTTCTTACCCAACCGCATGTAGTCTCGATCAGGGCTAACTACATTCATGAAAAACTCATGCAAAATAGTATACTTTTCATTTGTCTTGGACTGTGAAAAGTCCATGCCCATGGTTATGTAATCACCCACCATACAAGCATATAATGGAGTGATACCTCGAGTCGATAGACTATCCGGTGACTGTGCCTTATGAAATACATAATGTTGTACTAACTTTGTGATAGATTGTGAACCTACATGGAAAATTTATATCAAACACAACCAAAGGAAATTTTGAAACACCGATAGCAAGAACAAAAATAAACTAGAACCTTACTTGCATGCTCCATTTGATCCTTATCTTGCCTTGGTGGACTAGATGGCTCCTCGTCTAAATGGATAGGAAAGAATAACATTAGTATACTATTCCAAACCCTCATCACAAACAACATTAGAAACTCAACATGTATGTATATTTCTTACCTTTCTTTTGAGCTTGTTCTTGTTTTTGTGCTTGTGTTTTTGTTTTTCTAGAGCTTCCGCCCATTTTATCCTTACTTTCTTCAATGTCCTTAGATGAGGCATATTTCTTGTGAAAGTCTCTCTCACGCACCAAGACTTGTCCCTTGGGGAAGTCTTGTTGAGAGTTGTGGTGCCATGAGCACATGTAGAGCAAAGGTATGAGCAAAGGGTAAGCTACCACATGGCATGGAGGAGATATCCCACATGTGAGCAAGCAAATGGATGTAAGTACCCTCACCTATAAAAGGGAGGTTCATTTGAAGTAATATCAATCAAGCACTTTGCACTATCTCAAGATTCTCTTTATGAGTCCAAGCTAATCTATCTTGGAACCTAATTGACTTGAGATACATGTCATGAGCACTCTCTTCATCATGTTTCCACACAGGTTCCATCCACCTTAGAGTGCTCCATAGATCCTGAGGCACACATGTTTTGTCATGGTATCAGAGCATAGGTCTAGTCTCCTAGATTAGTTGTAGGCATGTCTTAGGAGCTCATGTTTTTTCTCCTAGGTTAGTTTTAGTTTTTAGATTGAAAGAATTCCGTCCATGAGAGTTGAAAATTTCCGTTCGTATTTCTTGAAAGGTTCATGAGTGTTTTCATTAAGAAAAAGAGAGTGAGAAGTTCCCTTCAGTCTTCAAGCTTCCTTCTACTGAAAACTCTAGGAGCTTAGACGTAGTGGCTCTCCTAAGCAGGCTGCTCCCCACACTTGGGGACTCCAAAGCTAGAACAAAGGCACACTGTGCCTATCTACAAGCTCCTATGTGCAGCCACTAGTCTTCATAGATGGTCTACTCTAGCAAAGTCGTAGCTCCCAGCCTTCTCTCAGCCAACCTCCAATGTCCACTCTTCAACACAAGCGCACAGCCGACAGACTCCTCTCCCTTGCACGACAGCACTTTGGTTGGACTCTGCATCATAGACTGCTCAGCATCGGCTCTATCAGTCTGCTCATAGTTACTCTGAGCCCGTTGCTATTGAGGAGAGCAGCAGAGATTACTACCACTACCAGACAGCTGCCCATCTACAACGTCCACAATGGCCTGTGCGGCTCTCTACACCTGCAGCTGCTTCCATATGATCGCTGCTCCACCAACGACAATGCTACAAAGCTCTCTGGCCAGCCCAAGCGAGGCCCAAGCTCTAGTCCGACTCCCGCTTCAGAAGGCTCATCACGGCTCTTCAGAAGACTCCCGCCAAGCCTTGCAACAACACCACAGAGCTCGCAAAAATACATAGGCAGGTGCAGTCGGCGAAGGCTCGGCTTATCACACAAACGGTCGACTCCTATCCTGCTACATCTCTCTAGCAGCCGAAGCTCCTCATGGCCGATTCTACAGACCAACGCCTTGCCTCTAGAGCAGCTCCCTCCATTGACTGCTGCAGGCAAGCATCCAACGCCAACAACGGACTGGTAGCCTCCACAGCGCTCAGCCTCCGAAAAGCCCTTCAACAATCAACAATCAGCCTTCATCGACGAGAAGCCTTCATCAACATTCGGAGAAGAGATGCAGCGGAAATTCGAAGAAGAGACCTTACCTCAGAAATTCTAAGGCTCTCACTGTGTGACACGTGGCAGATTGGAGGTAACCAAGGTTTTGTTCTGGTAATAACTAAGGGTTAGTCATTGAGGTTTGCAAAGTGACACGTGGCACATAGGACCCCAGTGTAGTCAACTCAACCACCATGGTTAAGGTTAAGGTTAGCTAAATGCCACATAAGCATGCACAGTCATCAGTGCCTTCTAAGCACACAGCCTCTTATTAAGCACAGTTTTAATTCTGCATGTGAATCCCTGTGCCATATCATCAAGGCCCCCTCTTCTTCACAAAACCTTCAAGAAGCCATAACTTGCAATCCAGGAAGAATTTGCACACGCTCCAAAAAGGAAAAGTGATCGTCTTTTCAAGCTCCACGCACTTGTTAAGTCAGATTCATTGTATGCAATTAGACACTGCCAATATTGAAAGAAATCTATTGGTAAGACCTTTGCAACAAATGGAAAAGCAAAGCATGAATGCACACATCATTGTCAGAAGCATGCCAAAAGCACAAGTGCATGAGATGACCATAGCAGAAAGCATGGCATCCACACACAAAGCATCAAGGCACATGGAAGAACAAAGCAGCATGCATGAAGCTACACCAAGAAAAGAAGCAAACGTATCGTCATCAAGCCATGAGCCAAAAGGTGACATAAATGGAATGTATTGAAAAGCAAAAACCTTGCCAACCTTGCCTATTATGTTTTGTAATCAAACCTGACCACCTGAGAGTAGCTATGAAAGCACCCAGGGGAGGTATTGACATGTAAAAGCCACACTTGACCACCTTAAGTAGCAATGCATGCACTAAGGGGAGGTGATGGAATGTAACTCACATCTGACCACCTTGCAGTAGCCAAAGGATTATGGCACCAAGGGGAGGTGTTGAGAGTTGTGGTGCCATGAGCACATGTAGAGCAAAGGTATGAGCAAAGGGTAAGCTGCCACATGGCATGGAGGAGATATCCCACATGTGAGCAAGCAAATGGATGTAAGTACCCTCACCTATAAAAGGGAGGTTCATTTGAAGTAATATCAATCAAGCACTTTGCACTATCTCAAGATTCTCTTTATGAGTCCAAGCTAATCTATCTTGGAACCTAATTGACTTGAGATACATGTCATGAGCACTCTCTTCATCATGTTTCCACACAGGTTCCATCCACCTTAGAGTGCTCCATAGATCCTGAGGCACACATGTTTTGTCAAGTCTATCCACCAAGGACAATTTGCAAGTTCCCATTGAGAGTGATTGTGCATGCCAGGAGGATACATACAAGCAGCATGACCAATTTCCACCCAACTCTTGCACAAATTTGGAATCTCTAAGATCTTTCTCTCTCTTGCCAAATGAGCAAGATACCTACAAATCAACAATCACTAATTATTTGGACCTCCTATATAAAGAAAGGTTCACAAAAAAATTGAGACAAATAAAAATGATTGTCAAGTTCAATGTTGTTATAAGCTTCACAAAACAAATAAAAAAGCACCATCATTAAAACTAAAAGGGACCAACCTGTAGACAACCCTGTGAGCGGCCATGTCCAACTCAGAGAGACCATCTGCTTTCTTTCCTCCCTTACTCTCAATCTTTGAATCCTTTGATCGTAGAGCTAAGAACAAATGCTTTCTTCCTTCTAATTTTATGTCCTCCATGTATTGTTGCATTGTGTAATCTTTTGGTGTCTCTAAAGGAATGCCCATCGTTGTTACAACCCTCAAGTCATCAAGAACTTTCAAAGCCTGGGTCTCTACTTTCTCAAGAAATATCTCTCTATTAATCCATCTACACAAGTGAAAAACAAAGTATTCACACAATTAAGACTTATGGCACTTCTATAATACATACAAACACTGCAAAATAAGTTTATTTATGAAAGGAACAACTCACCCTCTATACTCCACATCCCCCACAGGCATGAAATACATATCCCTCATTGGTTTGGTAGCCTCCAACAAGGAAAGAAAAATGATTTTTTTCTCCAATCTCAAATCAGACTTTGCTATGAGTTGCAGCTTCTCCAAAGTTACACAAGAGTCCAGACCATCAAATCGCAAGGCAAATAACTTTTCCAACCAGGCCTCACCCAAGCCTGGATCTATGCAATTCAAAACCTATCCAAGCATTGCATGTTAGATGCATAAAATGATTAAAAAATGTAACAACAAGAAGAATTAAACTCTCACCTTTCCCATCCGGTCAGCAATTCTCTTTTGAATCAGGACACGTTGCTTTCCTTCAACTTCTGTTCTTTGGTCTATAGGCATCTTTGTGGATATCTTATCAATTGCTTTTTTAAGCTCTGTATTGTACTCAACCTACACAAAAGATTTCCTTTTATAGAAAGAAAAGGAATGAAAGAGAATAAGCACCAAGAGAAGTGTAGCATTAAACCTGAAAGACCAATCTTGCAAGATAGCCTCTTGTCAATGGAAACCAGGGTCTTTTTCCTTTACTCTCATGAGCCCTCCAGTTCTCTATGGATTTCACTTCATTAGGAGACAATGATTTCATAAATATCGTAGGATCACACTCACAAATGTTGTGTGCATTTATAAGTGTGTCTCGGAGGCTAGGTTTGACGATGGCATGCTCATTCATACTACAAGATACATCAAAAGATTAGTTCGTTTGTACAAAATAAAAATAATGAAGATAAAGAATTATATAAGACAAAATAATGGAAGAAAAAAAGGTATCAAAGTACTTACGAATTCATGCGCTGTAGGCCAGCCAATAGTGCAATCTCACTTATTTTTCTAGGATCAATTATTGTGCAAACCACTCTTATGTGTCGTTTTTTGTTTGTAGGAAAGATATCCTTTATAACACTCATCCAAGCAGTAGTCCTATGATTTCCCTCCCAAACAAAAAACATCCTTCTTGACATAAATTTAAATTCATGACTTGATAGCAAGTCATTCTCAAACTCTTCATCAACATCAAGTGGGAGACCACCTCTCCATCATATCATCTATCACTACTACCTCCTCTCCATCACTTTTGCAAACGGACACTATGAAAGATCCTTTCTCTGGAAGGTAGCCCTCCACTTGGAATGCACTTTTTAATGAAGACACATCATCACGCAGTCCTCGTACTCATGCATAAGGGATCAATCTACATAATGGAATGCGAGGACAATGATCCGAATCAAGCATCCTGCATTTTCCAATCACATCACCTCCTCCTTCCACTTGCACTTCAGTGTCATCCAATTCAACCTCCTCCAATCTTGGTCCTTCATCTTTTGGAGCAGAGGATGTATCAGGCTCAGAACCTGCTGCACTCCTTGGTTCTTTTGTCCCACCTACTGATGATTGGGCAGGGGGATCTATTTTCTTTCCTCTCGCTAACTTTGGAGGCAGAGCCTCTTGAGGCTTTTTACCTTTCCTTTCTGTCATCCTGAAATGAAATACAAAAATAACACCTTTTCATACACTGGTCACATATGAAATGAGATTGCAAGACAATAAAAATCTAATCCAAGAGCAAATATAGTATAGCAAACTATAGAAAAAATCTCTTGTTCACGGCACATGTTATTCTTCTCCAAAACATTCTATGAAGATCAAGAGTTCAATGTGAGCACAACTGTTAAATTTTTTAAACACTAACCAGATACATGTTTACACTATCATTTTGAACACATGCATTTAGGGTCTAGTTTATCTTAGAGCCAACAGTCAAACTCCTATACTATTTTAGATACATAGAGCTAACAGTCAAACTAATATACTATTATTGATACATAGAGCTAACATTCAAACTCCTATACATAGATGTGTATAAAGGAATATCTAAACATATTTATTTATCTTTATATACATGTCTTTATTTATCTTTAAACACATCTGTTTTCACATATTTATGCATATGTATGCATATCCTTTTCTATGTACAAATAAAAAAACACATGTAAATAGTTTTACGTATGCATGTATAAACTTATCTATGTATGAATTTATATCTGCATATATATACATAACCTCTCAAACTCTCAACCCCATATAGCACTCATTTGCTAATGGAAGAGACTACATCTTCCATGCATATGTTTACATTTACAACAGACTTCCATATATACATCTTGACATTTTCATACATGACATATGGACACAAATAAATATACAATAAATGTATAACACACAAACATGTATATTAATACTTAAGCATGTCTATTTATATACATGTATTGTGTAATACATGTACATGTGGAGATCTTTTGGGGGATTTCTCCCAATATTCCACAAACTCTCACCCCCTTCCATAGAGGACTTTCCTCACAATCAAGGAGTTCCTCCTTTAACTTGAGGCATAATTCAAGAATGCAGATTAAAAGCAAAAGCATACAATGTGTTGGCATAATCATCCTTGTGGTCAAAATAACTTGCAGAATTGAAAGCTACATAGATGACATTTATTATGACCTCATATCTACTTCACTCTTCCTCTTTGAGATCTTATATCCAATGAGCATTCATATTAATAAAAATCTTAAAATGTATAGGTTGAATGCAACTGTGAAAGCACACATTAGTAGTGTGCATTTTAGTGCTATTTCTACCAAAATGGACAGCGCGTCAACACGCTGTCCATTTTGGTGAAAAGGGCATATAAAATGCTACCCCAATACAAGGCCACTATTGAGCAAGACTTGACACAAGATGGCTTGACATAGTAACTCAGGGATCTGGAAGCTATTTTTATTTTCAAGTCACCATGCAGGTCAAGTGTGGCAGCATTCTTGATCCCAATAACCAATCTTATTGTAGGAAGACTGTTGCAAGTGTGAGAGCATGTCAGTGTCCTAAATTGTAAAGATCTTTCTACCAAAAAAGACAGCGCATTGACGCGCTGTCCATTTTGAAGCAAAAGACATCTAAATGCCACCCCACTGAAATTCTATTATGAAGCATAAAAGAGGCCAATTTTGATGCTTGGGATACCGAAATAGACAGCGCGTTGACACGCTGTCCATTTTGAAGCAAAAAACATCTAAATGCCACCCCACTGAAATTCTATTATGAAGCATAAAAGAGGCCAATTTTGATGCTTGGGATATCGAAATAGACAGCGCGTTGACACGCTGTCCATTTTGGTATCACAAGCATCAAAATTTCCTTCTTTACTCAAATATGAAGGTGGTACATGAAAGATACAATGGAGGATTTTAGATGTTCTTTTCCATTGAAATGGACAGCACGTCAACGCGCTGTCCATTTCAATGGAAAGGGTATCCAAAATGCTCCTAACGTCATGGCTCTTCCAAATGCTTAAGGACTCACTAGAGAGGTCTTGGAAGATTGAAAAATTGGAGGATGAGGATGTGAGGAGAAGAAGGATTCACAATTTCGAAATCAATTTAAGGTGTATAGACAAAAATTGATGAAAGTTTTTTAAGTTTTTAGTATACCCCCAATGCTTTTTAGTATAGCTCCTCTAACATGATTTTGATCTACTTTCCATGAGAAAGGGCAGCGCGTTGACGCGCTGCCCTTTCTCATGGAAAGTAGATCAAAATGGCCCAATGATTTTGATCTACTTTCCATGAGAAAGGGCAGCGCGTTGACGCGCTGCCCTTTCTCATGGAAAGTAGATTAAAAAAAGGATGTGTGTAGCTTGGCTAATTTTTTATACGAAGCTTGGAATTCGCAAAAACAAAAGCGTCGGAGAGGGAGCGTGTACCTTGGTGGAGGAGATGGAGAAGATGGGAGTGCACGAGACCTTTCGTGAGGAGGTGAGTTGAGCGTGGAAGGTGGAGGCGACGTTGGAAGGAAGGTGGAGCGTGGAAGGAGAAGGCAGCTACTCCAACTACCACACTAGGAGGAAGGTTGGAGCGTGGAAGGAGAAGGTGGAGCGTGGAAGGAGAAGAGAGGAGGCCAAAGAAAGCTTGAGGAGGGCCGAGGAAGCGAAGAGGGAGAGGAGTCTTGGAAGAGGAGGAAGAGGCGATGAGGAGGGAGAGGTGGGTCGTGGAAGAGGAGGGAGAAGCGAAGAGGGAGTGCAGGTCGTGGAAGAGGAGGCGAGGTCGTGGAAGAGGAGGTGGGTCATGGAAGAAGAGAGGCGAGGTCGTGGAAGAGGAGGTGGCGAAGGAGCGAGCGATGGGGAAGACTCACAAACTTAGAAGGCAGAAGGCAGAAGGATGGTCTATAGCAGAAGGCAGAAGGCAGAAGGAGCGAAGGCAAAAGGCAGAAGGCTATAGCGAGCGATGGTTTCTAGATGGGAGAAGAGAAGGAAGGAGCGATGGCGAGAAGAGAAGGCGAGAGGTACGTTTGGGGGAAGACGATAATGAAGAGGAACACGCTTGGGAGAAGGGAGGTAGAGGAGCTAATTCGGAGAGGAGGCCTGCGAGGTGAAGAGCGCAATCGCAATCTGTGAGCGACAGGGCAATCAATAGAATCAGATCGGAGTGGTTAAGAACACCGTCGCCGTGGACAGAACGAAGGTGGTGATAGCGAAAGCGAAGGAGGTGTGATTATGTTCAATCGTAACTTCAAACTTGCATGATTCAACTTGGTGGACGAGCGTTATAGATCAATTGGAACGACTGATCAGTGAGAGAAAGAGACGAAGATGACATAGAGAAAGAGCAAGCGTGTGATAGCAGCGGAAACTCCCAAATCTGAAAGACTCTTCATCTTTCTAACTCACTGTTAGAGAATTCCGCTTTGAATGGATTACGTTCACTTCCTCTTCCACCACAATCAAAATAGTTTATTCAACACCGCATCTTCCGCCAATCTGTTCAACGTAAGGAAAACATCGAACATGACAATATGTAAGGGAAACAGAAAAAGAGCGAGGTGGGCAAAATTTGCGCCGACGAAAAGACCTTCGATGGACTTTAGCGATACAACAAGGAAGGGAGCCCAGTGCTGGAATGCGGGCGTCGCAACGTCTCACTCCTCGCTGGAATGGAGGTGGAGCGGTGGTTTGCATCAGCTTTCTTCTTTCTTCTTTCGCATCAGCTTTCTTCTTTCTTTGCCAGAGGAACAAGAACGAAGATTATTGGAACGAGGTGGAGCGGTGGTTCTTGGAGATGAAGATGATGGTGAAGGAAGATGGGGAACGAAGATTATTTTTGACTACTAATTCACGCTCCTCCCTCGAAGTCTGCCTTGTCGCGATCTATGCTTTCTGCTCGAAGGAACCCATGAGCCAGTTGCGCAATTTTTGCAGGTGTCTGCAAAAATTTTTGCAGATTTTTGTGAAATTTTTGCGCAATCGAGCGAGCGTGAGCTAGACCATTATGTAGCAAGAAACATTGTTAACTGAATCTACTGTGTCTTTCGAATAGCATTTCGCACCACATTTATCTCGGTCCTGTCTACAATAGCAAGAAGGAACTATTCTTCAAAGAGACATACTCATCCTCCCGTTCCTTGGTGTCCACACTTTTGGGACTAGAAGGCTAGCTTGCGCTTCTGATATTCCTGGGGAATGGTACTGAGGTGCCTGCCATCTCAAGGCTTTTCCAGCTCTCCTGCAAATCGATCGTTTCACCTTCACAAAGCTCGAACCTTCCAACAATTGCATCCTTCTCCTCACCCGCATCCTTGAACATTTTCTTTGCTTTTGTGAACATGTAGAAGTATGATCATCGACCGCCCCAGCTTGAGCGGAAACTAATCCTCAACTTCTTCCAACACCAGAGCCACACACGTTCTCTAAATCAAAAAATCGGAGTGTGGAATGTTCGTGGGCTCGTGGGCGTAATGGCATTCAAATTCGGAGCTTAATGGCATTCCCACCCTTCACCGAAACAGATGTTCCCCTGTGTCTCCAGACTCCCTCGCTTGTCGCTAGTTTATTTCGTTCCTTGCTTTCAATGATGAGAGGATTTTCGTAGCTGCAATTGACGAAAGTTGAGGTGCTCCCCGTTGAGGCGCAGGAAGCAGGCTCGCTTGCTTGCTTCTAGTTGAATCTATGTAGCTAATCTTGTTTTTGCTTTTGTGCATACGCATGTATTATGATCTAGCTTGCAGTATGATCGGCTTCTCTGCGTACGCTTTCCTTCTTACGTAACCGGATTTTCTCATCAGTCTACATGTGCGTGTTTTGGTACATCGCCTTGTCCCTCCACTACGTTGTCACTCCGAAGCTTTTTGAAATATGTATTGTGCATGTTCGCGAGTCTGAGGGACGCTTGCCGCATCTACAAACCTTTGATGATTACCTACACGAGTAGCTTATCGTTGAACTGGAGTAGGAATAGCTATGGGATTTACTGCTCTTCAAAAGGAGATTGACGAAAGTTGAGGGAAGTGTTGGAGGGCAAGCTGTATAGACGAAGCAGTAATGAAGGCAACTTCGTACTGCAACCTTCAGAAAAGCAGGATACATTGATGGAAACGAACTGTTGAAGTTTTGAGAGCACGAACAACCGTTTCCAGGCAACCGTTTTGAAATTTGGGGAACAACGAAAATCAAGCTTAACATCACCAATTTTCCCGACTTTAGTGGAGTGCTTTGGAGCTCCGGGCCAATTTCGCGGAGGATGGCGTGGGAACATGTGGTGAAATAGGGATACAAACGGATGGCGTGGGAACGCCCTCTCAGTTGTTGTCAGGAATTTTGAATTCACCTTGAACGGGATTTGGAGGACAGGGTCAGGCTGTCAGGCAGGATGAACGTTGCCTTTCATGTTTCAATTTGGGTGGATGAACGTTGTAGCAAGATAGAACGAAGGTGGTGAGAGCGAAAGCACAGAGTTTCAAAGATGAAGATTTCTTATGAGTTTCAAAATTTTGAATGGAGATGATGAAGATTTCTTATGAGTTTCAAAGTTTTGAATGAAGAAGATGAAGATTTTTTGAATGAAGAAGATGAAGATGAGCTAATTAAGAAGAGGAATACGCTTGGGAAAGCTTGTTAACGAAAACTCTTTCTGTGTTTGCGCTTGGGTTCTTTTGAGTATGTAAAAATAAAACGAGATGCGTGGCTTCTTTTGAGCGACGATGTTCGTGGTGCCTTTGACACTGCAGGAAGGTGCCAACGACATGATGGAGAGCCTTCGATTACATAATCCTCCATTAGCAAGATCCTCCATAGCTGCGATTCACCTTGATGGGATTTCAAACTCAGCTTCATGTCTTCCGGTACATATACTACGTTCTGTGCCGGAGGTGCACCTCTCCATTGGCAAGCTCAACCTCCATAGTGTCCAGTACAGGACGGGCAAAAAAAGCTAATTACTACAGAGTCTCGAGTCTCCATGGATCCAAGAGTCTCCATTAATGCTTGATCCAAGAGACTCCATTAATGCTTGGAACGGATATTTTCATTCTGCTGTCCACGCCTTGTTTGCTTTCATTCGTTGTTCTTCCCTCAGATTGTTTCGCCTTCTGCGCCCAACCTTCAGTCGCCCGCTTTCAGATTTAGCTATTGAGTCAAGGAAGGATTTATTACTAAATCTTCACTAAATCTTGACTATACTTGATTCTATTCATATTGACAGAAGGTATCAAGTATTGATTCTGTTCTTAAACATATCCTCTTACCAGAGTCGTGTTTGCAAGTTATGGAGCCTTTAATATTCAGATTACCATCTTGTGAAATGATTACCATTTTCATGGATATTATGAGCCATGTCATGGAGCCTTTATGAAGATAATTGTGACGGCATCATGTAACTCGCCACCTTTCAAAGACATAATTTTTTCACATCTTCTCTTCTTTTGTCATCTCGTCCTTCTATCAACATCTTCTCTTCCGCTGCCATGTCCTCTTCTATCAACCTCTTTTCTTCTATTTCCATATGTTGTGCTTCCGTTTGCTCTTCTGATGCCACCTCTTCTCTGGCAATGTCATTTTTTATCACACTCTTCTACTGGCTACATCTTCTTTTGTAAATCAAGAGCCGCTAGCTATTCTAGAGCTCCGTCTTCTTTTGCGCTTGCAAATTGATGAAATTGTTCTCGTAGTGGGTGGCGCCAATCCTTTAGTGTTCATTTGTGCATCTAAAACATGCCTGCATCTGTGTTCATTCGCTTTGGAGAATCAGAAACATTGTCCATTCGTTACGACACTCCTTTATTGGAGGTCTCCCTAGTAGATCTCAAGGAACACTTTCACCTTGCGGATGAGGAGATTAGTCTACATCAAGAAATCGGAGTGGATGACATTGCCATAGTGCTTCCCTTGGTGGACTTGGAGGACGGTCAAAAAGGGTACAAGATCAATGGAAAACAACATTCAACCTTCAGAGTTGAGGTGATAAGAAGGAAAGATTCTCATAGTGACTTTCAAAATGCTGAAGTGAATAGTGTTATTTCACTTATAGAGAAGATGCCTTTGAATAGTTCTTTGCATGTTGCATTAACTTCTGCAGTTAGAGTTGAGAAGGTTGTTGAACTGCCTAAAACTTATGATGGGTATGTTGTCTTTGAACTCCCCCCTTTGCCTGATGGATCTCCAATGTCTGGAATGGAACAAAATGCCGATGGTCATGTATGGACAAAATATTCAACATGTTCACAAGACTTTTTCAATGGAATTGTAAGGATGAGTAGATGTTCTGGATACTTGAGATGCTGTAACATTCATTGTCCTTACCTTGAACGAATGGGAGTTCTGAATGATACACAATGGAAGGGAAAGCTTAGGAAGCCACCTATGCCTGGTCCAATTGATCCAACCTTGGGATCAATTGTCTGCAAACATTGTTTAGAAATCCCAGAGTGTGTTTATCAATGCAGTGCTATCATATATTATTGCTTGCCTCATGAAAGAGCGAAGACGACAAGATGTGCTGTGCGTGTTGGGTTCCATGACCATCCTGTTGAGAAAGGAAAAAGTCGTGCAAAGGAATTGCAAGTGGATGATCTTGTTTCAATGCGTGCTAGGCTAAATGCAAATTCATCTTGCAAAAACATTGAGGTCTCAGTTACACAAGACCTTATGATGGATATGTTGCTTGCAAAGGAGGGGGTTGCTATGGAACCTCTAGATTACCAACAATTTGAAGAGGTTTTAGATACAATCACACCAATGACACAAAGGAGAAGGCTTCAGAGAATAGTGCAGAGTGCAAGATGTGATGCTAGAGGAGGAGATGGTGAAATGGATTCAATACTGGGTTTGAAAAAGAGATGCAGATATCCATATGTGCAAAGTATCTTGTTTCCTGGGCAGTTGCAAGATGAACAACAACCACATATTTTCAAAATGTCGACCATTGGTCCAGGATCAGGGTTGATTTGGTGAATCGAATGCGGCCAGGAGGTAGCCTTGGATCACAATGGGTGCATTTTGACCACGTCCATCGAGTAAAAGGATGGTCAACTATGGGTGCTCATGTGTATGACCCTTACATAAGGGAACTCTTAACAATAGCTATATGTGAATTTAAGGTGGAAGATACCAATGCACAAGTGCAATTCTGGAAGCTTTTGAATAGTCAGATGGAGAAGAATGGTTTTGAACCACCTCAATTCCGAGGATTCATGGCAGATGGAGCAGGAGCAAATTGGCTTGCTATCCGCACAGTTTACAATGGTGGGCCTGAAAATGTAATGGAGGGTAAAGAAAGGACTTGTGGTTTTCACTGGGAGATGAGCATGGTTGAGCATACCAAAAGATGCATTAAGCCACAATTTCAGGAGGAGCATAAGGTTCTATGTAGGAAATGGAGGGAGGCAACGATAGCTGCTTCTGCAGATCAATGCAAGAGAACATTGACCTTGTATTGGTCTCCATTGCATGTGAAAGAGGGTGAGTTGCCAGCACTCCACACATGGTTGGCTTGGTGGGATGTTAGAGTCAACCAATGGGAGGGAATGTTTTTGCAGCAAGAGAAAAATTCTGGGTTTGTTCCTACAGTAAATCTTTTGGAGACAAAACACTCTAGCATGAGAGCAGCACATGGGTATGCAAGACACATAACATTGTATGAAGCTTGTGCTGCAGATCTTGCAATGAGTTTCCTTCAGAGTGCTCACTATAATGCCTTTTTGAATGGAAAACACTTGGGTACAGGTCCAAATTTGGATGTTCTACGACAAAGAATACTTGATGGTGGTGGATCTAGTAAAGGAGATAGAAATAGGCTTGTTGATTTGTCACACACTGTGATTGAAGAGGCTGGGTTACACTCTCCAGAGATGGATAGACCGATGACAGAACCGATAAGTATGAGAAGAAAGAGGAGTTCTACATGTTCAACTGTGGTCCATGCACTTGATAGTCATCGCCCTGAATACATCACTGTCACTACAAAGAGAGTGATTGGAAAAAGACGACAACTTGATTTTTTAAATCCTACAAACCAGGTAGTTTGTAGAGAGGCAAACATTCATGATGCCAATTGGGCAATTAGGAGAACTGAAGCACATAGTGTTGTCACATGCTTTGGTTACTTGACAGAAAGTCGGAGACGGTGTGGGGCAATGATCAATGCGCTTGGTAGAAGTGCAAGCAATGGTGTGCCAGCGCCTTGCTTTAAGGGTAGAAGGCAACATTCCAATGGATTGACAGAACAATTTGTTTGGTTTTGTAATAGTACTGTGACCCATACATGGAAGGTGGATAATTCCATTCAAGGTGTTCCTGGAAACTCTCCAGGTGTGTGGAAGGTTGCATGTGGGACGTCAATTACTGTCGATGAGAGGGAGACCCTGGTAAGGGCAGGATTTGTATTTGAGACTGATGATGCTATTGGTGTCATGAGCTTCCCATCTCGTATGCAAAAAATCCATACGCCAAGCCATGTGCGCCCATCTCATCGTGATGGAAAGCTTGTATCATGGAGAACTAGGTTGAATAAAGAATTCAAAGAAAGGATAAGCAAGGCAGTTGCAGAGAATGGGGAGGTTGTAAGAGAGAGCACTATTATTCCAAATGAGGTGCATCTTTTCCACATTCGTACATCAGGTTCAATTTCCAAGGGGTTAACATACTGTGTCTCAATTTCAGAATTCCCACGTTGTACATGTCTTGATTTCACTCAAAGGGAGACAAGTAAAACTCCTTATATGCCTTGCAAGCACATATACTTTGTGTTCATTGTAGTGCTGGGATTGAGTGATACAGTGCATCAGTTTATGCATCAAGCAGCGTTGACTAAGATTGAGTTGTTTCAAGCACTGGCTGGAAAAAGAAATCCATCTTCCATAGACTAGATGATGTGAAAGACATTCTATTGTTCTTTGTTGAATATGCGGATTATAGAGGTAGGGATCCTTCTATGTTTTTGTAATCGAAGTAAGGATATACTTCTGCAAGCATTAGAGGCAAGATATGTCAGCCTTTAAGGTGAATAGTAGAAGATGCAATAGATGTAATGTGCCTTTTTGCTCTACATGCCTTCCATTTTTTGGATCAGACGTTTGGAAGATGTACTTCTGCAAACATGGAAGGCATGATATGTACATGTAGAGTATGAGCACGTTTTGGCTATATTCTACCTGCTCCTATGTTGTTGTCTCTCCATAAGGATTTCAGTGTGAAAGTAAGGAGAGAAAGGTATTTAATATGATGTGTAGGCTACTCCTTTTCTTTGGATGGGTGTATGGAGAAAGATACCAAGTATGGGGAGAAAGGATATGTGTAGCCTGATATTTGTATTCATGATGCATGTATGGAATATGTAATCATATAAGCATGGCGGGCATGATATGTAATGTAAAACTTGTGTGCAATGTTAGTTCTTTTTCAAATCTCGTATTCAGTACCACTATGTGTTTGTTTGCCAAATTTATTGTAATGTAAATATATGAGAAGGAAGGAGATGTGCAATTCGAACAATGTGCCCTCTACTTAGTAGTCTTTGTTTTTGTGAATCATATATTTTATATACTATTGAATCTCTCTCCATAATGAGTCTAATGTGATAGCATGAGAAGGAAGGAGGGAAGCAATATCATTTTGGGACATGACTCCTCTCTCCAATGAAATTTGATTAATCATATAGTGGATCAAGGGCTGCTCGCTTGCCTGTTGTTTAATCACGCTCGCTTAATTGGGCTCGCTCGCTTTTCCTTGCTCGCTCTTTGGTAATCCTCCTCCCCCTCCCCCTCCTTCACCTCCCTTCTTCCTCCTTCCTCCTCCTCCTCCCTCCCTCCCTTCCTCCTCCTCCCTCCTCTTCCTCCTTTGTTCCTCCTCCTCAATCCTTACCCCTCTAAGTCACGAAGGAGACTAGCTCTCCACCCTAGACTCCTCCTAAACCTTGCAACACTATCTAAACCCTGGAACTGGTAGATAGATCTCTCAACCCTATCCCCCTTCTGAACCCTGCAATGCCCTTCTTAAACCTTGAGCTCCTCTGGAGGTGAGAGACTCCATCCATCATTTTGTGATCAACCCTTCTTTCATACCCACATGCACAAGAGATCTTCTTTCCATACTTTAGCCTACACCTCTCACCAGAATACGAACCAAGGACCTATGCTACACTTGTCAACACCTATGATACAATGAGAAACGACATGATTGTATAGGTGACCAACACCCTCGAAACCTAGACTTGGGAGAGACATTCGCAATAGTAACAAATCAAAGAATTCAAGGAGCAAGAGAAAAGCCAAATGGTCGACTTCAAGGAGGCAAGCTTGAGGAATTTACCAAATAACCATTGATGCCCATCTCCCCATGCATATGATAGCAAACCTTGCTTGTAGCACATCAAACAGGGAATTATAAGTGCAAATTCCTTGGTATCATCAATCTCCTTAGCATCTTTATGAATACCAAGTAGCTAGGGAAAAGGGCAATTTAGGTGTGCATTATGAAGGCACTAAATATTCAAGAAGTGGTGATGAAATAATGCACCACGTTGTTGGACAAAATTGAGATGATTCTATGTTTGCAAATCGAATGCCACATCATAGTGTACTTGAAATTTTTGAAGGACCAATATTACAAGATGCACCTCATCTTGAAAGTGGAGGCAATGTAGATGTAGTTCTTGCGTTGCACGTGTAACATCCAGTGCCTTGATGTAACAAAAAAAACCAAGATGAGGTACATTGTGCAATAATCAAACATCCAAGTCATGAGGACATGAGTAGAATGATAGTTGGGTCTAATGTTAGACCATCTTAATGAAGGGTTTCAACAATGGGAAACAAAGACAAAACAAGTGTATATTGGTCGATAAGCAAGGGGCAAACCATTTGCTCAAGTGAACATAGTGTGGAATGAACTCAAGTGACTATCATTATAATAGGCCAAGTTGAGTGATGGGGGCGGGAAAACTCTTTTGGCGAGCTTTTTAATGTGAGCTTTTTGACCATTTCCTTTGTTTTTGCGAGCTTTTTTTTGAAATCCATACATGTTTTTGTTATAAGAAAGCTGGGGAGGTTAGAAAGAGGGGGAGAGGATATAGGATATATTCATTTTCATAGCATGTGGAAGGGGTGGAAGAGTGTATACTATGCACAAGGGGGGGCGGATATGAGTGGCAGTAGGAGGCAAAAAATTATGGAAGATATGTCCTTATTCAAAGTAGAAGGGAGGAACTATGGGAGATATGTTCATTTTAAAAGTGTATAATTTGAAACTTTTGACCTCATATTTGGATTCCTCGTTGGATTCCGGTCATTTTGAGTACCAACATGACCATATTCCGATAAAAATTGAAAAAATGGTGTTTTTGTCATTTTGGCCTGTTTTGGGCCTATTTTGAGTCTGCGCTAGCGCAGACTCAAAATAGGCCCAAAACAGGCCAAAATGAATTCATGACAAAAACACCATTTTTCCAATTTTTATCGGAATATAGTCATGTTGGTACTCAAAATGACCGGAATTCGATGAGGAATCCAAATATGAGGTCAAATCTATCAAATTATACACTTTGAAAATGAACAAATTTCCCATATGCTCTCCCTTCCCCTTTACATTTAGTAGATGAACATAAGTTTCACATTCCTCATCCTCTCTCTCCTCCTTGCACTCCTCTTTGCATACCTTATAAGTTCCCCCTCTAACTATGATAATGAATATATGTTCCAACTCCCCTCCCCTCCCTTCTCCATGCCACTTTACCCATGCAACCATCCCTCCCCTTTTCCTTTATCTCCCCTCCCCCCCTCTCTCCTCTTATCTGCAACCATAACCCAAACTTTCCACCCACCCCACTCCATGAACCCTCCCCCCCCTCTCTCTCTCTCAAGTGAATGAAAAGCTCACAATATTCATGAAAATTGAAAAAAAGCTCATGACAAAAAGCTCACCAAAAAATCACACCCGATGGGGGCTATCTATGTCAAAAATCATTTCAAAGCTAGACTCAATGGCACCTACCCTGCTTAGGGTAGCTGCAAATGAATTTAAATGCAGGCAAGTGGTACTTACCATGCCATGTCAGAAGGGATTGTATATAAGTAAGTGAACATGAGGTAGATAGGGTCATCCTTATTGCTATTGTAAGTAGTGGGTGTGTTGTGTTTGGCCATGGAGCTAGCTGTAATGTCATCGTGGAGAAGACTTCCCAAAGCAATACAGGAAGCATAGGGGGATCACTCATAAACATGTAACATAGCACCCTAGTACACAGAGTGATATTTTTTAAATAAGGGGACTTGCATGCCATCTACATAAATGAGGGGATTTATAAAATAGAAACTTGGTGTAATATATACATGTAGATTTATGATTGAAAAATTCAAGAGGGCAGTTAATCAATTACATCAGAACATGTAAAAAATGCAAGATTAGGGGTATTGTAAAGATTGAAAAATGCAAAAGGGGGGGGTTTAATAAATTACATTAGGAAATCTAAAAATTCAAGAATAGGGGTATTTTTAATACATGCTTGCTCACATGTTATATGGGCTTTACGAAGAGTGACCCCGATGAGAAGAAATATTATATCATTTCACTATCTTGAGTACTTCTCTTCTCTCTTTCCATTGGTTTCAACCAATTGTGTTTACTTGCCTTGCATTTGATGAATTGTCTATTTATTGCAACACACAATTTCCTTCGAACTCAACACTTCACTCAACAATCTCAAAATGGAAATCTGCCTTGCAACACCCAAAGAAAATGTAAATCATGAAAGCACATGAAGGTATATGAACCACCTATCAGCCACATTTCATAGTTATTATAGGATTACCTTGAATAAATATGGCTCTCATAATGGTAGGCTTATCCAAACTCATACTAATGATAGTGCTCTTTGATAAGGAATAACTGTGATTGTTTATCCATGAAGATGTAGGTGCTCACACTGATTGAGGCTTACCCTTTACAAGGAAAATAATTGAGTTGTTCTTTCTATGCTAGAAGGCTTGTGTGCCAAAAAATTTCAATTCCTATATGATACGACTTTGAAATGCTTCCCAAAAATACATTCACTAAGCTCGATAATATTTAAAATTTATAGTTTTGAGTATGTGAAGGCTACCTATGAAAACAAAATTGAAATCTAGTCCAAGGTGTGATCAAAACTATCAACAATATGGTCCAAAATTGATGCAAGAGTTATACTTTTCCAAAATATGCCCCAAATGGCCAAATTTTATTTATAATGATGGCATTTTTCTTGCTAAACATGGTGATGAATATGGCATTGGATTCTAAGCAAAATTGACCAAGATATGGCCAACAAAGCTCAAAATAGCTTCTTGGATGGTACATTGATTATTGATGCCCAAAAACAAGCTTTATAGCATCAATTTTGAATAGAATTAACTTTAATAATGTGAAATCGTGGTTTAAATGGGCCACAAATTGAATGAAAATTGACCAAGACATGGGTGTTTGAAAATAGGCGATTCCAAGCATAGGCAACGGGATCGATTAAGGAACCTATAGAAACCATTTGATTAAAGTTACCAAGTGCGATGACCATCAGTAAATTGGATTTTGTGGACTTTGACCTCGAGACTTACCTATGGTCCAATATGGCCTACATGTTTTGTGCTAGTGGAGGTGTGTGTGTGGCTACCATACACCATGATGACATGCCAATGTGTGCTTTGTGGAGCCTAGCAAGCACAAGTGATGTGACTGCAATATGTGGGCATGCAAAGTGTGCATAGAAAGCTGTGTGTACATAGATAGCATAGTGAGATGATTTGGCATAAGGGGATGTAGCACTATGTGCCATGTGGTATTCTAAGATGTCAAGCTGCTTACGTGGCATGTTGAGTTTGATAGTTGTAGTGGTAGGATGACATGGCATAGTGTTGATAACGTGGCACTACTGACTGGTTTGCCCATGTGGTAGTAATGATGTGTTGTTATGATGATGTGATAGGATTAAAAAACATGGTAATGTTACCATATTTGACAATAGGATGCATCACGTCCATTGTTGAGGTGGCCTTGTCTAGCCATATGTCACTCAATGAGGCACCCTTGTTTACCATGTATCACATTGTGAGTTATCTAGAACTTTATCCTACCATGTGCCGACCACACACACTTGGTGATGTGGTAGGTCATCCCAGAGAGGTTGTGAAGGTGCTTGCTCAAAGTTGATAAGATAAAGGGGACTGAGCTTATTGCTAGGTAGTTTTAGTAAAGAATATGAAAGATAGCATGTGTGTTCAATAGAAGGGGTTTAATTTTCTTGGGGAGTTATAGGAATTATACATACACAAGGGTAATTTTAATTCAAAAAGTGAAAGTTTCCATACAAAAGGGGTATTTTTAGCCTATGAAGATCCTAAGGAAGGGGTTTCATTAATACTCCTTGCATACAATGCTATATGGGCTTCACATAATGAACGACCAAGGCTTACTACTAAGGTCACACATGCAGGGTTGTTTTTGTTGCTATCAAAATTGATGTCACAATTGTAAAAATTGTGAATGAGGCTAGCAATCGCTTGTAACAAAGTTTATTGCTTAGTGCTAGGAACAAGTCTAGGAGTTGAACTAGAGAATCTTCTTATGATTAATGAAGAAGCTTAGAGAAGAAAGAGTGAAGCCTGACATTTTTGAACATTGGATCTAAAGAGGCACTCTAGGACATCATGGGGCTATCATGGGAGATGCGCTTTGATGTTGAGACCTTGGCTGTTGCCATCTAGGACCATCATGAGCTGAGTTGGATGATTAAACTATGCTATACTATAGTGTTCAACTAGCTGAAGGTTGATCTTATAGTTGCTACAGGCTGCATGGTTGTGCTTTGTTGGCATGGATGTTTTTATCGAAGTTATACTTATTTATTAGTATAAATCTTGGCGAAAGTTAATTGAGCCAATTTTTTATTTTCGCAATATTGATAGAATATAGTATTCTTTTATATATTTTCTTCTAAAATTTGAAGTAAAGATGTAAATCATGGCAAAATTTTAAATTTTTTTGCATAAAAGTTTCAAACCTTTGCGAATGTTTGAAAGATTTATTTTTATTAGGGCATACAAACTTTCGACACTAGTATAAAATTTTCAATTCTTAACGAAACTAACATAAAAAAATCATCCATGTTTGTTGGTGAGTAGGCAGAGGGCTAAGGCTAAGTGTTGCCATTGTCGTTGTAGTAACAAATGGTAGAGACTATATAAGTCTCTTAGGAGCTTTATAATTTCTTCAGAAGGACCATCTTGGTCGTTGAAGTAGATGAATCCTCAAATATGTCGCACATATTGATTTAGGATACCTCGAACAGATAGGACATCGCCCTCTCAAACTTGAAACCTTAAACAAATATTTAGAAGACACAAAAACAAGAAACCATAGAACCCCGGGGGATTCACAAGGGGTAACTTATGATATCACGTGAGTGTATGATAGGGGTTCTTTTGAGATGAGGCATAAGCTTATACATTAGGGGTGGGGGCCCTTTTTACTTTTTCTCATTATTAAATTTAAGCGGAAGGCCTTGACATCTTTGGGGGCGAAGAGGGAGGGGTATAGGAAAATACAAGTTTTTACCCCCAGTAAACATAAAAAGTACACACACATACACATTTGACTAGTGATAATTGGTCATGAACCAAGTGTGAATGAACTAATCCCTTGGTACATGAACTAATCCCTAGCTATGGCTAGTTTTAGGCCATGGTCTAAGTTGCATTAATTTGCATGTTTTTTTTTAAATTTAAAAAAAGCACTTAAATTCACGATTTCGAATGTTTCAATCATCATTTCCCATTTTATTCGTACGAATAAGCTATTCATACAAATAAGCTATTCGTACGAATAACACAGTTTATTCATACGAATAAAAGTAGTATAAAAAAACAACCACTCTCATTTTTGGTATTCGTATGAATACAACCACCTACCTTCCTTGCCTACTTGCTTGCTAGCCTTGCTACCTCCTGCTTGCTTATGGTACCTACTAGCTCACCCACCTTTCATAGGTACATTCTTCACCCGTGTTTGTTTGACTGACACTCATCTCTCTTGCGAGAGATGTGTGTTGCAGTCTTTCATTATTAATTGATGTTTGTTTTGTTTTGTTTTGTGTTTTGGACTGGCACTCATCTCTCTTACGAGAGTTGTGTGCTGCATTCTTTTTAAATTAACTAATGTTTGTTTTGTATTGTATTTTAGTGTTTAGGCACTCATCTCTCTTGCGAGAGTTGTGTGATGCAATCTGTTTTTGTTAATTAATGTTTTTTTTAATTGTAGTCTTTTTAATGTTTGTTTTGATTTATGTTTGAGATTGGCACTTGTCTCTCCTATGAGAATTTTGTGTTGCAATTTGTTTTTTAACTAAGGCTGGCACTTATCTCTCTTAAGAGAGTTGTGTGTTGCAGTCTCAGTTTGTATAGACATGTTTGTTTGTAGGAATTCTTGGGCTAGCACTCATCTCTCTTAAGAGATTTGTGTGTTGCAGTCTAAGCTTAGTGATTTTTTCATAGATGCTTATTTTGGCACTCATCTCTTCCTGGAGAGTTGTGTGTTACAGTCTAAGTTTAGAGATGTCTTCAAGCATACTTATTCTGGCACTCATCTCTCTCTTGAGAGTTGTGTGATGCAGTCTAAGTTTGATATCATGCGATGTGCTCATAGACACTTAGTCTAGCACTCAACCATCCCTTAATAGTTGTGTGTTGCAGTTGAAGCCTAGTGTTAGATGTGAAGACCATGGTTAGTCAAGTTTACACAATTATTTTTTGTGTTTTGATTTTCTGTAGTCTGTTACATGAGTTGAGCTTGAGTTGAGAGGTTATACCTAGGTCATTTTTGAAACTACTTGAATTGTAAATTGTTATGCCTTAATCAGTTATTTATCACAGCTAGTGCATTGAATTCTTTTTCGAATTCTATGTTGTAGCTTATTGCATATTAGATCGCTCACGCTGGTGAGAAGAGGAAGTTTCTGCATCCTAATCTTAGTAAGACTCAGAGGAAGGTGCTGAAAAATGAGAATGTACAGTTCTTAATGAATGTCAACTAGGATATCATTGAGACAGTTTTCAACAATGGTGAAAGCGGTGTACAAAATTTGGCTAGGACAATGGAAGAGTGTGGAGTGAGGACCTTGCGTGAACAATATCTAGACGTATATTTAGTAGAGTCTATAGATCAATTCATGCACCACTTCACCTTGGAGAGCCGATGATGCCTTGGTTAAATAGATCGAGACATCACCTCCTGTGACATGAAGTGGGAGGGTCCCGCTGTAGAAGCTAGGGTCACGTACATTAAGAATGCGTGGTGACGTTTCAAAGGCAAAGGAGCTACCTCGTCCTCTCTTCCATCAATGCACTCATGCCCCAAGCACAACTGCAGCCACAAGCATCAATACATCCACCACAGTCAGAAGCCACATTGCATCCACTGCAGCCACAAGCATCACTGCAGCCACAAGCATCACTGCAACCACGCCACGCATATGCATCAATACATCTACCACAGCATGTCTTCCCCTGTACCCTTTTCCCAAGGTTCATGAACCCACAAGAAGTTCCTCCACCTGGTCCATGTCTCCCATCACATGCATGCCCACATTTTGTAACTTCTTTTGCATCTCCATTTGTTCCTCCTACCGCACATGCTACATCCGAGGAAGTGTATCTGGGCCTTTGTGATTGGGGAATGATGACACCGACAAGCACTATCCAGCATTACCCAGTGATGGTCCCAACACTGTGCGGAGTTCCTGTCTAAGATTTTTCCATGTTGCTCCAGAGTACCTGTGCACCAATCCCCCACCTTTCGATGTTGCACAAGATGTGTACGCAATGTCTCATCACATCTTGAAGATCATAGACATTTGTGCACCATCGACTAGTACTAGACCCGCAGAAGCTCTAATTGGGTGGCTACGACAATTTGCGGTTCAGGAAAAGTCTGTACAACCGAACAGATGTCCAAGCACTATTGATTTTTGTGTGGTTTTTTATATTGCTCCTAGATGCAGCATGCAACTCAGTCCCCACTTAGACCAGCAAATGACTGAGTCTTTCTTGGACAATTTGTAATATGAATTTTTGAACATGATTACTTGTAACATTGCTATTTTTGTATATCATCCAAGTCTTCACTCCATCATTCAAGTTTGTATATTTGAAATTGTTATAATTTCATGAGATAATAAATGATGCGATAATAAATGTTTAAATATTGTTTGTACAAGTGAATGATGCGATAAGTATCCATGTTGAATTTAATTATTTAATATTGTTTAGGGTTATAAAATACTTCTATCTTGTTGTCATTTTTTAGGTTAAGTATGAGCATGGAGGGAGAGAATATAGAGAATGTTCTCCTAGAGGATCCTCCCCAACCAGAGGAACCTCCACTTCACGAGGGTCCATAAGCATCATTTGTGCCTAAAGAGGCTGATTTAGCAGACCAACTAAATCACATCGAGGCTTAA